>NC_140456.1:14120379-14577879 GCF_963576455.1 Neolamprologus multifasciatus | reverse complement strand
AGGTGAAGCTGCTGTTATGGAACTGTGCTGGAAAAGGAAACAAAAATACATATGGAAGATTTTTCAGCAAACAATGTTGACTTTTTGCTACAGCTTTCATTCATGTAAGAAGGCATCGAGAAGAAGACAAACTTTGTGAGGATCTTAACACACATCTAGGGCATGATTCATACGTGACATGAGCAATACAAATTGTTTTACCAAAAAAAAAGTACTAAAAAGAGAATTTTATATCTTACAAAAACTTGAATGGATTTGCATGTGTGATATGTCTTAAATTGCACAAGAGGCATTCCCATTTTTTTTTTCAACTGTTATTTTAAACTATGTCAAAAATTGTGGTGGATTGTGGATAGATTTGTACTCCTTCTCCAGACATATACAGACTGTCTAATATATACAGTAAAGAGGACATCAACAATATGTTCCTGACTGCAAGGAGCACAAATGTGTTAAAACTTCACGATGTCTGAGGAAAGCACTACGGAAGTAAACATGTTCAGAGGAAAATGAGCCACAACCGGTGGTGAAGATTGTGTGTTAATGTGTCTAAAGTGGCTTCAGCGGCCATAAGAAGCTCCCAACAGGAACTCCCAAATCAAAGGGGAAGAGCGTTTTACGTGAGATAAAACAGTAGTGCTGTACACCTAGTGCGCTGTACACATGTCCGTATACTGTACATGCTATGTAGCAGATAAGAGTCCCTCTGAATGTGCATTTACTCTGCATTTCAAAACAAGTCTGCATTTTGTCTGTGATTGAAGAATTCAAATATGTGACTGCTTAAAAACACAAAAAAAAGGTTTTCAGTTTTACACCAAACCATGAAGAGAGCTGCTGAGGCAAAGTGGGACTTGTACAATGGCTACGTGTATGTGGCTGAGTGAAACATACTTATTGAACATACTTGGAGAAAAGTAAATCGATGGTATACTTTAAGAAAAAAAGAAAAAAAAAACACTCTCCGCTGCTCTTATTTTAAGGTCATTAAATCATCTTAGCTGGCTTTATCAGTAAGCAGGAAGAAAAGAATGATGCACGTGAGAGCCTGGGAGCAGAAACGTGATAAAAGGAAAAGAAAAGAAAAAAATGGCTGATTATAAAGACAGGGAAGCAAAGGTGGCTGTTTCTCAGTGTCCTGTAGAGGGCGGCACAGTCCAACTAATGACTCCCTAACGTGAGTCTGAGTTCTCCCATGCAAGATTTAAAGCAGGTTTAAGTTGACAGCAACAGTGACAACAGAGTGGCACTGGTACTCCCCAGCTTACTTACTCCATCACGACCTCTGTTTGGGGGCAAACAGGAAAGAGATATTAATCATTTAGGAAAATAAATGATATATTTGTGTTATCTTCTAATCAAATACTCCAACGCTGTGATTCACAAAATTAATAAGTTACCTTATTTCAAGGGAGATACAGTTGTGTGGAAAGTATTTGCCCCCTTGGTGAGTTCTTATTCTTTTTGCATTTCTCACAACTACATGTTTCAGATCAGTGAAACAATTTTATTATTAGACAAAGATAATCCAAATAAATGCAAAATGCAGATTTTAAACAATTATTTCATTTATTAAGGGAAAACATTTTATCCAGATCTGTGTGAAAAAGTAATTGCTCCCTAAACTGGTTGAGTCACTTTTGGCAGCGAGAACTGCGATCCAGCATTTGTGATAACTGCCGATGAGTCTCTCACACCACCTTTCAGGAATTTTGACCCACTCCTCCTTGCAGAATTATTTTAATTCAGCCACATTGGAGGGTTTTTGAGCACGAACAGCCTGTTTAAAGTCAAGCATCTTAATTTGATATAAGTCCAGACTTTCACTAGGCCACTGTAAAACTTTCATTTTGCTCTTTTGAGCCATTCAGAGGTTGTCTTGCTTTTATGTTTCAAGTGAACTTCAGCTTCAGGGCATGAATTTATGGTTGGACATTCACCTTCAGGATTTTCTGGTGGAGAACAGAATTCATGGTACCATCACTTACAGTAAGTCCTCCAGGTCTTGAAACAGCAAAGAAGCTCCTGAGCATCACACTACCACCATGCTCGACTGTTGGTATGATGTTCTTTTTAAATGCAGTGTTAGTTTTACACAGATGCAACAGGAATAAAACCTTTCAAAAACTTAAAGTTGGTATTTTTTGGCCGACAGCATTTTTTTCAGTCTCTTTCGCGTTGTTGAATCATGAACACTGACCTTAACTGAGGCAAGTGAGGCCTGCAGTTCTGTAGATGTTGTTTTGGGTTCTTTTGTGACCTCCTGGATGAGTCATTGTTGCTCCTGGGAAGGTTCTATGCTGTTCCATGTTTTCACCATTTGTGGATAATGGCTTTCACTGTGGTTTGCCAAAATCTGGAAGCCTTAGAAATCACTTTGTAACACTTTACAGACTAAAAACTGTTTGTGTCTCATCTGTTTCTTTAAATTGTGGCATAACTCCTTTGAGAATCATACCACGGCTCCTTTTTGAGATCTAGCCTACTTCACTTTGACAGTTTCTATTTAAGTGATTTCTTGATTCAGCAGTTCTGGCAGTAATCAGGCCTGATTGTGGGTAGTGAAACTGAACTCTGAATGCTTTCCAAAAAATGTGGTTAATCACAATCATTCATACAATCATGTATGCATACACAATTGTTAAATCATGTACACGTACTACATGTATAGAGGTAATTACTTTTTCACATAGTGCCTGGTAAGTTTGGATAGCTTTTTTCCTCTTAAAAATGAAATAATCATTTAAAAACTGCATTTTGTATCAGGTGGTCTTTGTCCATTATTAAAGTTTTGATAATCTGAAATATTTAAGTCTGAAACAAACAAACAAAAAAATCTGGAAGGGGCAAATACTTTCCACAGCCCTGCATACAGACATAGATGGAAATAAAGATATTTCAGTTTTATTTTCTATCAGTAGCTTCAGGCTGCAGGGTTACACTCACCCTCGACTGGTTTGTTTTTGTCTTCTTCACCTTCTGGAGACTCGGCCCCTTCTGACAGCTCCCCTGAAAAAAGAAATGGTTGTGTTACTATTCTGACTTTACTTATACATTTAAAATCAGCATTTAAAAACATGCAATAGTCCTAATGAGTAATTGTAAAATACAGACCCACAGAATGGTCTGTATAACGAAGGCAGCATTAAATTATGTACAATCCCCAAATCTACAGAATTTAATCTGATGGAAAGTTGACAAAAAATATTCCAAACAGAATATTTTGCTCAGTGTAAATGTAATGCTCTGTATAAAGAGATGGAACAAGCTGATAATACTGTCAGAAAAATTGAATATGATAATATTTTAAAACTTGAAGCAAACACTGGGAAAATGAAAATGGGGAAATTTGATGCTCATAAGCTAAAAATATGATTAAAGGAACTTTGCATTTGTTCTCTTTTTTCAAAATTTAAAAAATTGGATAGAAAAAATCCTCCTTGTGTTTCTCATTCTGTTCTAATACAATAACAAACCTGTTCTTGGATTAAAAAGCTACAACAATCCATCAAACTCATTAGTCAGTCCAAGTGACACGTATATTTTAATTTCAGCTTTTCATATATGCTGATGTGAAGCTTTTTCATCTCAAATGGGATACTGTTCACAGTATCTGGACTTCAGAGTGTTTTGATGAAACGAGACATAAAGATCCCATGATTTGCTTTAAGGGTGGGTAGTTTTTTATTCTGACTTTGAAGGGAGGGATTTGGTCCAGTCTAGTTAGGAATTAACAAATATTTTGTAAACATTCATATGTACTCGGAAGATTTCATTAAAACGTTACATTTTGGAAGTTAATCTAAGACTACACTGATGCACTGATCAATATCAAATTCCATGGGAAAGTTAGCTATGTTCTGCAAACTTTTATGATCACTTAAGCTCCCAGAAAAAGTTTGCATGTCAGTAAACTGTATGTACTGACTGCAACATGTAGAGGATCGGGCCTTAGGTCACGTCTTTTAAAAGCCGGCCATGCTGTGTGATTACATAGTTTAAAGGAAGTACCGTTCTGCAGTGGGGGGCTCTTGTGCGTGGCACTCCCAGGCTGTGCTCCCTGCTCTGTTTTCCCTGTGTTACCATCTGGTGGTGTGCTGACCTCTTCCGACTCGGGTGACTCTCCCTCCAATTTGTCCTCCTTTGGTTCAGGCTGTTCGGATTCTGCTTGGACCTCCTGGGGCTCCATCGACTCTTCCTGCTGTGCTCGCTCCTCTGCTTCCTTTTTAGCTCTTTCCTCTGCTTCTGAGGTAATATGGAGTATGGGAGCAGTTTAGAAATATTCATAACTCCTTATTCTTTACTTTAAATGAGGAAAATTCGAGATGAGGATTAACAAACAGTGTTTTTTGTTAACACACAACGCAACTTTGCTGGAGCTGTACTTTGTGGACTTTAAATGTGAGTCTAACATTCTTTCTTTTAGCTCTGTTTTTGGTCTCCACCAACTCACAAGACATATGTAGCTTCAGTCTATTGTTTTTTGTGCTAC
The DNA here is from genome assembly GCF_963576455.1 of Neolamprologus multifasciatus. Classification (NCBI taxonomy): domain Eukaryota; kingdom Metazoa; phylum Chordata; class Actinopteri; order Cichliformes; family Cichlidae; genus Neolamprologus; species Neolamprologus multifasciatus. The sequence continues at coordinate 14,573,387 of NC_140456.1, read as the reverse complement.
TGTAGTATGAAGAAAATTAAATACAAATTAATCCACACTGACATACTGATCAGCAGTGTATTATTTCATCATGTCTCAACAGATCATGTTCCCACCAATGCTGTTGTTGTGCAGGCCAGTTAAAACCCCCCTGTGAATAAGTCGAAAGCATTGCAGCTTTTTTAAGCCAATTTCCTGTGGAGAAGGTCATGATCTGTTTGGACAGATCAGTTTTACCATGGCCATAAATCACCATATTTTCACTATACCTTTAGCGGCCTGGGCTTTCCACCTCTCTCTGTTTTGATAAACTTCTTCATTCCACAACGCTTTGAAGTTCTTCATGTCCACCGTCAGGAGAGAGCCCGGGCCCGATGAGCTGCTGTCGGAGCCCATGCTCTTGACACTGTGCCTTTTGCTTTCATCTGAACTAATACTGTTCAGACTGGGCAGACAAAAAAGAAAAATGTAAACAAGAGATAAAGTATCTAGAGGTATTCAAGCAGCTCTGAGAGACTGAAATTGAGCCACTTTTACCATCACTGGGCATGTATCTGCTGAAAAGAGGTTAATGCAGTTGCATGGCTGCAGCTGGTGGTGTTTAAGACAATGGAGGCATTAGCATCATTGCACAAGACTGGCTGAAGATTTTAAGGAGTTTTCAAGAACAATTTCTTAACGGAAAAGATGTCAGATATTTCAGTCAAATAAAAAATAAATAAATTGCGTAGATCATCTGGTCTTTCATGGGAGATATTGATGAAAGATTGATTATGTAAATCATAACCAAAGTGTAATACCGCAAGCCAGCAAAAGCTGTTTTAAATTAGTAAACCAATGTGCCTACTCAGTGAGCGGCAAAGTGGCAAAACACATACTTGAATTTGTTTCTTTACTTTTACCATCAGCCTGTGTGTGATTCTGTAGTGATATAGAGAAAACAGTTTGGGGAGTTGACAGTAGGAGGAGGTGCCACTGAAAAAGAATACCCCAGGGCAGCGTAATAAAAAAATATACACTCAAAAAAAGTTTAATGCAATCTGGTCTGATGACATCTATTTACCTGGTATACAGTATTTAGTTTATACCAAGCACATATTTCTTAACAATTCATTATGTGAGTAAATGAACCTTTGATTTTATACATCACAGTTACATTTTACTCAGAATTATTGCTTCATGTTTTTTGAGGGTAAAGAATCGTTGTTTTGAATTTATCTGACCTAGTTCATATCTGTGATTGTGAACTTACTTCAGGTTGGTTCATTTTAACTCTTTGACCTTGCTCTTCCATGTGAATGTACCAGTTGCTGCCATCATATTTGTTAATCATGTCACACTTTGAAAGCTCCTGTTTTTCAAACAAAAGTCGGGCATTTAGAAGGTGCTCATGACTGACTGAACAATGGGACTTTTTATTATAGGCACTAAAAGTCACAGACCTCCAGCTGCAGGGAATTGCAGTTCTACACTGCTGGAAGACTCCTTTTAATGGATCAAAAAAGATATTCCAATTTATTATGTAAGGTACAAGAACGTCAGCTTCCTGCAATTCTTTTAATAGTTGCAGACATTTAATTCAAAGTTACTAATGTCAGTGACGTTAGCCCTAGGAAAAAAAAAATCTATGGGATCTTAAAAGTCAGAAGGAATCTGTCTCTGGGGACCATAAATGTAAAAAGAAATTCTTTTTCAGCTAAAAAAAACCTTGAGCTTTTAGATTTGTCTGCGTGTTGAAAAAGCAAGGAAGAAGCAGAGGTGGGTAATCATAGGAAGCGAGACAGACATAGTTACAGGTGATTGAAAGCAGCTATAAACGGTGTGAAGAAACAGTCCAAGGAAAATCAAAAGCACCCAGGTGTGTACGTAGAGAAAGAGACTGCACAAGTGGCAACACTATCTGAGATTTCCACTCGGTTAGCTTCGACTGGAGGCCCACTGAGTGATGTTAATGACTGCTGTTGAGGAGAACAGGGAGGATGATATTGATGTGCAGGTGCAACAAAAGATGCAGAGCCAGACTCCCCAAGTACTGCTTTATTTTGCAATGAGCCCACTTAACAAAACATAAAGTTTAAACAATTTACAGACTAAAGTTTTTTAATTATCTTTCTCCTTATAGTTTAAATATTATGAACAAAAAAGCAAGCGGAATGTACTTTCTTATTTGGGAGCTTTGAAAGCCTTGCACATACGTAATTGAGTACGAGGCCGGAGGAAAAGTATTGAGCCAATTAATTAAACCAGTGAAGGCAAAATCGCTTCCTTTTGTATCTCGAGAGGCTTTTGTGTATGCCAATCCAGCACCACAGCTCATTCTCGTTCACGGCCGGTGAGGTGAACTCGACTAGCATCCCTAAAATGTCAATTTCAAGGTGTGTAGCTCTGCTTGATGAAAGGTGGAAACATTTCCACGCACAGAAATGGATTACTCATGGGAGACTCATCTGCTGTTCTCAATACTTCCATTAGATATGCCGTTATTGCAGCAGGGTTGTTGAGGTCTAATCTTGTCATTGAGCAAGTAGTTTCTTGGAAAGGTACACGAGGAGAGAAAACAGCACGTTTTTTTAATTCTTGATCGACGAGGCTGGTTGAATAAAATGTAATATGATTTACATACAGTCACCCACTTCCATCTGCTTGGTTTTCCAACTGAGCTGCACAAACAAATCTAAACTTTTTATTCCTAAATGATCTCTGAGAGAAACCACTGCAGCTTACCTTGAGCGTCTGAAACCAGTCAAACCGGAATGGGAGGCCTCCTCAATGAGTGGCGTGACAATGCGCTCCATCATGTCGGTGAGCACAGTAAAGGTTGGCACTACGATGAAGTCTATGAATCCTGGAGATGAAGACGTCAGCAAAGGTAATGTTAGCATGTCTGCGGTATATAGTCACAGTCTATTTTGTGCTATTAAAGGTTAAAAAGAAGAAAAGAAGCCCAGAGGAAAAAAAAATATCTTTGTAACGTTAATTAGTAAAGCGGGCAAACAGCAGTTTGATGTAGTGTGTGATGTAGATGTAGACTGCACAATGTAATAATTATAGAATAATGACACATTTAGACTGGTTGACTATAAGCCTTCCTTTCTTTTTTGCCACTGGGTAAGAAATCTATCGGGAAAACTAAAGCAATAAAAAACAGAAAGAAGACAGTTTTTGATTTTTCCAGTTAGTTGGAGGTCTGAAGGACAGAATTAACTAAAAACTACCAGGTAAAAGAAAATATTCCTGTTGGCAAAGCAAATAAAGAAGTCAAGATGAGAGAGTGATAGAACCAAAAGTGAAATAGGACTGAACCTCAGAGGGAACTCAAAACCTGCCTGCTTATCAGCAAATATTAGCTGCTGTTTCAAAATAGATACCAGTTTCCTATATGATTAGTGTTTCTGTGGAGACAAAATAAAATAGCTTATTTTGGTTTATTTGTATTTTTTTCACACATTTTTCTGATATTTTCTTGTTCAAATGTGGCAGACTTCAATTACTCGAAACAAAAATGAGCCTTTTTAATAATTTATGATGCAAAAAATATCAATAGATTCAGTAATCTTCTGTGAAAACAGTAAGTACACCTTTGGCCTATGTAACCTCTACACTTTTAAACGTGTTCTAGCTAGTTCAAATGTTTGTCCATTCCTCAGTGCAAAATTCCTTCAGTTGCAAGACGTTTTTCCCAAAAAAAGTGGCGTGCTGTATTGTGCAGATGGTTTATGTGAGGGTGGGGAAGCCTCTCACCGATTTGTGACTGTGCCACCATCGTGGACTTTCGGTCACAGAGTGGAGAGAACGGCAGCCCGAGCTCAGCTTCTTTGTCCCCCTGGAAACACAAGAGCTTCTTAAGTCAAAATCCTCCTGTCTTTGATATTTTTGGGCAAATACGACGCACCCTGCAGACATGCACACACACATCTTTGCCTACGCACTTACCACTGCACACCATATGCTCACACTTCTATCAACAGACCTTGGCTTCATCTGAGCCCCTCCCCGAGTGCGTTTGGGCCGCAAATGTGTTTCATTTTCTCCTCCGTTTTGTCACAAACAGATGAGATGTGGAGTCGGGAGGCAATGTTCTTTGGAGAGGCTATTTGTCGGCAATTCGTATCCCCAGAGACAAAAGGCTCGTGAAAGCAACCACAATAACAATAGCACTGATAATGGGAACAATGTGGATTAATAATGGACGAGATTTAAGCAGTGTGGCAACATTTAAACGTCTGTCCTTCTTTATGAGATTTACAATTACGCCATTTATTATTTATAGCATAAATTCATTGTCACGCTGTACATTTTAATCTTCTATGGAGCACGTTGTTCTTTTTAAAAACACATTTGCTGGTGTGACTGCATATTTCTCTTGTTGGTAATGTTTTGCAAAAGCTTCACATTAACAGCATTATTTCCCAATATTATTATTTCATTTTTTATGTTACACTCACATGAAGTGTGTTCCACACTTCATGTGAGTGTGACTGAATAAATCGCTTTTGTTGACAAAGCACCCAAAAACTAATACAACGCACCAGTGACAAAGATGAGCAATGACTAAAGCCAAAAGATAAATAAACTGCATTTCAAATCATGTGTTTCATCTATCAGCAAGAAATCTCAAGATATTATTTCCAATGCCTCTGTTCAACCTCATGTCTTCATGAAGGCTCTGTTGGACTGCGCAGTAGCACCTCAGAAATTTTCAATCTCACGCCAGCATTTAAAAGTCGATAAATCTTGCATGCTAGATATTCAATTCACCTCTAGGTGCTTGATATTGTAAGGTAAAGAACCTACAATAATACAGAGAAAACCCCAACAATCAGACAACCCCCTGTGAACAAGAACAAGGCAACAGTGGGAAGGAAAAACTCCCTTTTAATAAGAAGACTCAGAGAGGTGAATCCATCTGTCGCAATCCGCTGGGCATAAGGGGAGGGAAAATATCATTTTTAATGTATAACACCTTAGATGTTTTTTTTCAATAAATTAATTCAGCAAATTTAACAGGTGTCAGTTGACAAACTGACCTTCAGGTATCAAATATAATCAAAGCTATAAAAAAAAACCCTCAAACATAGATAGCTACATGTGGCTTATTGATCATGGCAACAATATATTTCTGATTTATGACCCTGAATTCCAGAATTTCATGAAATTGGATAGCATGATCTTCCCCCAAAGGCTTGATTAGTTCTCAGCATGACTACCTAGTAAACTGCCAGCTGAGGGTAAATTTGACCTTTGTGTCTGAGGTCAACTGAAAAGCATGCCATGTTCTCTCTGCATACATTTAAACCACCACTAAACCATACACTGTACCACCATCATCCAACATGTTACTCTGACATAACAGAGGAACTCACCTGTCTGAAGAACTCCTCTAGTAGGGAGGTGGTCCAACGGTGGTGGAGGTCCCAAGTCTTGGCCGGGTGGCTGATGTCTGCTGTGTGCAGCAGCAGGGACAGCGCCTTTGGCTTGTCGATGCTAAGAGAGAGAAGACAGGCAGTTTTAAAAATTGCCATCACGGCTGTTTTCTTGAAAAGTCTAATGGTTTATGTTTTGTTTGTGTGTTTTTATAAATGAAAAAAGAACCTATTGTTAAAGAAAAAACAAAATGATAGAAGGAAAGAAGGACAAATCACCATTTGCGATGCAGCTAATTGATTTTGGAGGTATCATGATAAACTGTATTGATTGAGATCATTTTTGTGTTTCTGGCTTTAAAAAATGAATGTGAGTCAGAAATACTTTATCTGCCAAGTTCAGAACCAGCTTCAGGTTTTGCCAAAAACCTGACAAAAAATAAAAAATAAAAGTTGTTACAAAGACATTGCAGATTAATCTTGGATAAGATTAATGAAAGACCCCAGAAAAGATGCAAGAAAATGCCAATAACGGTAAGTATCCCTGGCACAGCTGCACAAGAGTCTACAGCTGTCCAGAAATGAGTCTGTACAAGGAATTCAGTCTAAGTGACAGGTTAGCTTTTTATTGTCTTTTATGTCTTACTGCACATTCACTGGCTTGAGTTTAGTTTTTTGTCCCCAGTCACTTAGAATATTAAACAAACACTATTCCAACATGACAGCAAGACAGCAAGACAGCAAAACTGGTTTTGTTTTCACTTTGGGAGTCTTCAAGTGTGTGTATGTGTGTGTCTGTGTGTGTGTGTGCATGTGCAATCATAACATAACGAGGTCCTGGAGACACCAACTGTAGTGAGAACTACTACAAAGGCGGCTGTGAGGAGTGTGGCAGGTGTTTAAACAGTATGACTGCATATGTTGTTTAAACTTAGATTATTTACTAAATGCGATAACATAGTTGGTATTGTTTGCACATTGTGGGTCTGTGTGTATGTGTGTAATCATAGCATAATGTGATCCTGGACAGAACAAATGTAGCATGATCCAGAAAGCCAGTAGTCTGTAGTTGATTTGAGTTTTTATGTCTTTCTGTTTCTGAGCTGACCACACGTGCAGTCACAAAGATTTACAGATATTGGCTTGAAATCAAAATAAGCCAATTCAGTGATGACTGTGTTGGTCACACTTTTGTGACACCAGTTCTTAGATCACAAAGACATAATTGTGGGTATCACAGTAACATATAGTACAATACATACAATACATGTATAATTTCGTATTTATAACTATCTTAAATCTAATTTTCAATACTCAAAAAGATGAAATGCACTATTTTCATTACAGTAAGGAACCCCCTACCTCCAGCACTATGTGTCTATCTGTATATTCTTCCATCCAGCCATCCAAAATACCTCTTCATTCATATTACTTCCACATTAAAACACAGTATGAAGATCTCAGCTCGCTACCTAATATCAAAATCTCATGGTAAACGGACTGAATCATGAACAGACAGTGTTGGGGAGTAACGGAATACATGTACCGCCGTTACATATTTAAAATACAAAATATGAGTAACTGTATTCCGTTACGGGTACCGTTTAAAAAGGTGGTATTTAGATTACAGTTACTTTGTTGAAATAAATGGATTACACGGTGGTACTTTCCTGTTTCATATTGTGGCGGGTCAGGACTGTTTCGGTTTTGTTTGACAGCTACGTTCTAGGTGGCAGCGTTGCGGTTGCCATGGTTACAGGGTGACGCTCTCGCTCTGCGTGTTTCCTGGGTGAGAGAGCGCCTTTTTATTGTTGTTGTTGTTGTGCTAAGCTAATAGGCAGAATGCAGAATGCCGAATGTAATAGTAAAGCTATTTTTTGGCTACGAGCCCGACACGGAACCCATATTAGTCAGAGGTCCCTTAACTACGGTTCGGGGCCACGGACCTTCAGTAATAGTAATAAATCACACAGCAATAGTACATTCATGTAGTTGTAAAATGCATGATAATATGTTAAGTAATCCAAAGTATTCAGAATACGTTATACATTACGTACGTATACGTTATCTCATTGAGTAACGTAACGGAATACGTTACAGAATACATTTTAGGGCATGTATTCTGTATTCTGTAATGGAATACATTTTAAAAGTAACCTTCCCAACACTGTGAACAGACGCATATAGAAAATAGGCAGTCACATGAAAATGCAGGCACAATAATACATGCATAGCAGAGGTTAAACAGAGGTGAAAAAGACTAGCTCACGTTTTTCCCCTCATTCCATTTGTGGCAGATTGGGTCTTAAAGTGCACTCTAAGCAGGCCTGCAGCAGTCTGGTTTGAATTACTTCACATTAGAGTCTATTCAGCATCACAGCTCCCTGCAGACTGCAATCTCTTATTTTGGTGCATGCTTGCGTGTGTGCGTGTGTGTGTGAGCACCCAATACTCTCCCTTGACGATTACCTTCAGGTCAGCAATTTTCAAGTTATATTCACAAATACAGGGAACACAATATTGTTGATACCAATATATATTTTTAGGAAGCCACTTATCTACATATCAGTGCCTTCTGAGAAATTTTCAGATAAGTGCTCGGCATTATCACGGTGAAAAGAATACCCTGAAGGTCAACATGTTTCTTGTCAATGCAGCAGCTGCATCAGCACTGATGAGTCATCACATCGCATGATAGTTTGCTTGATAGTGTTTTTATTTCTGTATGCACGCTTCAGCTCAGTGTCTGCATGTCCAACAGTTATCGGTCACTGCAGTCGTGTTAGGGTGCTTAAAGTGCTTAAAAAGATGCACACCATTAATGCACTTAAAAATACCAACAGAGTATTATGTAGAACTTCTAAATGAATCAGGCACATATCTAACGTCATTCACTACCATTTAGTTTAAGCAAAGCAGGGCCTAAACTTTGTTTTTTATATAGATTCGCTGCAAGAATTTTAAAGAGAAACAACGTTGTAGCCATTCTCCCTCTAGGATAACATTAAGAACCACCTCAGTATAATTTGCCATCCATATTTTTTATGTATGGGTCTTTTCTCTGCACTGGTTCACAGCTCAGTGGCTCGAGTCATTTTTTACTCAGGAACTGCAGCCTGATATTGACTGTCAGAGGTACAAACCTAAGGTGTCCATTGCAGTGAGATTGGCTATTAAACAGGCCTTTATATACAACACCTTTAGTACGACATCCACATAATATCCGACCAAGCCTATGTGAGAACAGAGCTGGCAAATATCTACTGAATTCACAGGGAGCCAAAAGGCGTCACGTGTCCTTCTTCTTGCACAGTCTCTCCAAACAGTTCCCTTTGCCTTAAGCAAACAGAGTATTTGCAGTAGTGAGAACACATCTTAAGTGCGCAGTCTTGCTGAAAAAGTGCAACTCCTGACATTTTCCTACTTTATTCTCTGGATATTTTCCAGAGTTAAAAACCTAAAAAACAGCGTCTTTGCAAGGTCACTTGCTAGCTGTAGCCTACTTTGGCTCCCACTTCGCCTCATTAACACTAAATCACATCTGTTACCAATTGATGTTGTTTGTATGGGTTCAACATAAATAAAAAAAAAAATACACAAGAGATTACATGGTAGCCTTCTTGACAAGTTTACTTCATTTTGTAGTCTGTATTAAATTTTGGGAACGCACTTATGAAAGTTTATCCCATAAGTGACTTTGTTTTAATTTTACTCTTTTCCTTTTTTTTTATGATTATTCCATTCTGGGATGAAATTGTGTACCATTTCTTTTCCCTAGTTTGTGTCAGTTAGGCATCCTTGTGGCATAATAAGAGATAAGAATATAAAATGTGAACATCAGTGGTTCACAACAGCCAAGTCAGTCTGTGAGAAAACCAGCTCTGTTAGATACTTTAGTTTTTGTTTTCTACTATCGGGGACATTATCCTGCTTGGGAGGAAGCTTCCATCAGATAGTGTGTAACAATGTTTGTGGCTGGTGCATGTAAGAATAACATCCACATGAATGCCAGGATTCAAGGATTCCCAGGGGAACATTGCAAGGTAGAGAGATAAAGAGTGTTATTCCCTCATTGTTTCTGGGTGATGTTATTGATAATTTCTCTTCTTGTCTTCCTCTTGTCTAAATTGTTTAAGAGAGGAAAAAGTTGAGAAGTTCCTTTTTTTCCTTTTCTTTTTCCATTTTTGATTCTGCTCACCCAGAGAATAAGAGAGTATAATACCCAGAGAATATTAGCGACTGTAAAGTGTGAGGGAGCATTAATGCTAAAGAATACAAGCTGCAGAACAATAATTCTGTCAAAGGAAGTGCTATATTTTTTTTCTGTGAAAACGAAACATTTTCCGCTAGCTCATCAGCAGTAGCAAAAGGACGGCATGCCAACAAACATGCCAGCAATTTCTGGCAGCGGCTCTTTTTTTTAGCCACAGTGTGTAAATAAATTTCACCCTGCCAAATCTGGTGTGACTACACCGTAACTCTGTTGCAGACGTCCAGCACAGAGAAACAAGCTGCGTTTGTGCCTGAGAGGCACCGTGGTAATTCTCTGTTGAATACCTGCACTGTGTAATGTGCGACATTTGGTACTATTTGGCAGCAAATGACTCGTTGAATTTAATTTTTTTATGTTGAGTAAACAACACCTGAGCAACAGAAATCCTCCATTGTTTTTCATTCCAGAGGTCCACCTGATATAAAACAGGCCCGTTTATTGTGTTTCTCTCCAAGTGCCTCCTTCGGGGCAGGATTAATTAGGTTGTAAATGGCAGGTGGTTAGTAAATGGTGGCTGATAGCGGGGATAATGGGTATGTAAATTGCAGAGGCAAGGGCGCACATTATAAACTGTAATGAAGGAAATGGCAACTGACCCCTCCGGTTGTTGTAGGAAGTTCTTCATGGCCTTAACTTGCTGGAAGTGGCAGGACATGTCTGTAGCCAGCACCATTTCCACTACTAAAGCCCGCAGCTCTCTAGATGAAAAAAGGAGAGAAAACATGAGCCATGTGCAGCATAAAAAATGGTCAAACCTGCGGCTAATAAAAGCGGACTTATTTTGAAGTCTTTGTAATTAGATGAAGGCGGTTTTTGAGAACTATTTATATCTGATTTGACAGTAGCTTATGCTGTATGTAATCAGATTAGAGCTGTCTTCATATAACAGTTCCATTTCTATAAAGTTGTTGAGCCTTGAAGGTAATCCAGCTTTGGTGATTTTGACTCTGTGTTTCTACTGTGTATAAGTAGCCTGGAAAAACAGGAGCTCAGTTTACTTTGAGTAGATGTTCATTGTGAGACTGCTTGACCTGTGAGCTCTGCTTGGTTTTATTCATGCTTCGTCTGTTCTCATGTGATATTTTTACATCTGACTTTTAATCCCCTTTGCTGTCACTCACCTATCCTGCACCTTTCCTATCATTCTCTGTCTGTGTTACTGACCTCCAGTCATCCTTAGAGAGGTTGTAGAGGATGTTCATTTCATCGTCGTCCTGCAGCAGGCGATAGGCTGCGCTGACATGATGACTCTCCAATACTGAACGATCATTATACAGGATAGCTGTGTCTGACCTGTCAGTCCAAAAGAAAGAAAACTCTTTTCTTGGTCTATTGCAGGGAAATCAAACAGCTCAGAAAACACATGAGGGATCCACAGATGTTACTAAATACTTTAAACATTTTTGCAGATGCTAGTCAAAATCAAAGATCCAAATTGGTTGCCTACTTGAGATTCATTTAGCTGCTTCTGTTTTACTTTAGTTCAAAAACTGTAGCTTGATGACGCTATAAAGAGTGCTGTGCTCAAAACACTGAGTGCACAACAAAGCTATTGCTGCAGTCTGGCAACTAGTGAAAGATCTGACACATTTCTTTCCTGGCAAATACATCTGACATGGTCAAAGACTAAAATTTGGTTGAACTCTCACCTGCCAAATGCAACAGAAAAACAATGAAAATAATAAACAGAAAAAATAAAGAAATAACATGTGGAGGGTATTATTTACTTAAACCTGCATCAAAGCTAACATTTTTATTTTTTTTTTAAAATCATTATTTATTGAAAGGCTAAGGAACACTGACTCTTCTAAGGTTCTAAATCAAAATGAATAAAATAAAGTTCATGCAACCTAAAAATAGGAGGGCACTGGTCAAAAGAAATCAGATTTTTTTTTCTCATAATAATAGATTTTAATTGTTGTGTTATGTGAAATGCCAAAAAAGTTTCAAAGGACTCTGCTCCTGTGAAAATGTAAGTACACCCCATGATTTTAGCCAGATGGGCCCATATTTTGCCCTAAAATGTCCTGTGGCTAAAAAACAAACCCAAATCATCACCCCTCTGCTACCATGCTTGACAGCTAGTATGAAGTGTTTTGTCATGATATGCTGTGTTTTCATGAAATGTGACACTCTGCATCGTGGTCAGACATCTCCACCTTGGTCTCATCTGTCCAAAGAACACTTTTCCAGATGTTTTTGGGTTTGTTCAGGCCCAAAAAGAGAAGAGGTTTTCTCCTGGCAACCATTCCAACTCTGCAGCCTTCTTCTAACTGTACCGTCAGGAACATTAACATTATATCTGTGTGAGTTTGATATTGTCTTGGGGTTTCATAATTTCTCTTAGCACTGCAAGGTCTGACCTTGGGGTTAATTTCCTAGGGCATCCACTACTCGGAAGATTGTAACATGTTGCTAACAAACACCTAAATGCTTTAGACCTGTAAGCTGCCAAAACATCTGCTTTTACAGAGATGGTCACAGTTGCTGATGATCAATTAACCAAATGCATTTTATTATCAGCACCTGTCTGCTACTTATCTTAAGTCTTATAGAAGCTGTAATGCTGTACTTAGTTTTTCATAGCTGTATATAGAGTCCTGTGAATAGTTTTTCCTTTTTTTTCCAAATGATGGTAAATGTTTTTCTTTCAAGTTGACAAGAGTGAAAAATGCTGAGCAATTCCTTGTTTTGTAGAACAGATATTTTTTCAAGAGGATGGGTTTTGGAGTTCATCTGGACTCCCGACCAGCCCCAGTGTTATTACTGCACTGCAGGCGATCACAGTGTGATTGTAAAGCCCTCTTGCTGCAAATGAAAACATTGATCGGGCGAGTCAGTGCCATGCATTTATGATTTAATGATCCATTACCTTGTCTGAATGTGGAAGTTGTTTGTGGTCCCCGTGTGCTCGTAGTCATGCACTGCCGCCGCAAAGATCATGGCAAAGATCTCAAGCTCAGTCAACCAATGCTGGAGGCAAAAGAAGAAGAAAAGAGGAGGACAAGGGAACGAGGGAAAAGGAGGGGTGAGGTAAGGATTATGATGAGGAGGGCATTAAGACGGATATATAAGAGGGAACGGTGTTCAGGAGAAGAGGTAACGAGATGGAAAAGACAGACGTTGACAGGAAAAGGACGTGGGGAAAGTAATGAAAAGAAGAGGAAAGAATGGACAAAAATTAGAGAAGAGAGATGAGAAGCCAGTGAATTGAAAAAAGAGAGACGCAGGGAATAGAACATCAAGCCATAAAAATGTAGAGGCGAAAAGTGATATAAAAGATATAAAAGATCCAGAGAAGTATGCGGCATGAGAAATACATTACCGTCGGGGATGAAAGGAAACAAATGGGAAGAAGGAGATAGAGGAAAAGGTTAGGAAAGCAAAAAAGAAACTTCAGATAAGACAAGCTCTATTGAAAATTGCATTTTAAACTGTCACTTCATCACTTCTGGTTTCAGTTTCTCTGTGAAGGTCTGTCAATCTGCTTTGTTCCACATATGTCACCAAATATTACAAAAAAAACCCACAAGTCTCTTTTTTAAGTTTACTATAAGTTTAGTGTCACAAGGTGAGACTACACATCACACCTTCCTATGTGTGTTTTTGGGGCATGTTGTAGCTGTTTGATGTGCGATTCATGATTACAGCAAAGAAGATAATGTCAGTGCAGCAGCACACTGTTGCAGGAATGGTTTGAGATAATCTTATTTAATTTCTGGCTGAGATGTCAGTGAGGAAGATCGATAACAACTCTTCAATATATAATTATTTAGTTAATATTATTGGTGGATTTGTGGATTATTTTTTCAGAGAATCAATCATTAGTTTTATCTATAAAATCTAAAATCTGATCTGTAATCAGCACACTGTAATCAGGGCTTTTTTCCCCCTCTAAGATGTGCATGCATCTGAGTGCCCTCACATACACAGAGTGGGCATTTAGCTCAGGAAGCCCAGTCGATATTGGTGACTAATCAACAGTGGGGGGTGGAGGAGTCATTAAAAACAAGGTGGGTGCATGATGGCTGATCCACCACTCACTGTATTTCCTCATGGGTCTGCTTTATGAATGATCTGTTGATTGTTGATTTAATGGAGTCTGGAGGGCCTGCAAAATGATAGATGTCCTTCTCCTGCTCTCCAAGGAGCCTGTGGTTCTAGCAGTAATGTGGTTTCGTACGCAAGGCACTGCCCAGACAAACATACCATGTCGACAGCTGTCGCAGCCACCTTATTAAGGTGATTAAATAAAAACACTGGAAGCGGGGGCAGCCGGCTGGTTAGGGACTTTGAACTCGGGCTAGTGTTTTTTATTCCTTTTTTGAATAAATGCTGCATCAGAAATGCCCTAAAGTCAACTCGGTGCAAAGAAGTGAAATATAAGTCACCTGATAGTAAAAAGAGCAAAAGCAGCGAAATCTATGGAGCAGCAATGTTATACCCAGGAAAAAAGGCAAGAGGTAATATTTTATTTTATATTCGGTGCCTATTCCTTAGATGTTTTCAACCTTCCTAGAATTAATTTTGGCTGTTGTTTGTTTTTTTGTCTAAAAAGATGGTTCATGGATTCTTCAGGCTAAAAAAAGCCATATTTAAAAGCTGAATGTCAGGCAAAGCTGCAATTAGGCTGACAGAGATGTTCTGAATACCATGTGGATAAAATCCCCTCACTTTCACAGACTAAGCTTCGATCCAGTGAGCTTGCTTTCTTGGAACTAAACTAAGATGGTCAACAGTTTGTTTGTTTTTGTTTCTTTTTAGCAGGTTACTGTATGTGCATAACATTATGTTACCTAACTTGTCCATGTCTTACTCACCACCATGCCAGTCTTGAGTAGCAAGTAGTGCACAGTCTGTGTGACATCAGCAGCATGAATCAGGTTGTGGTAGGGGTTTTTATGTTTGCTGTATCCGACCTCAAGGGCCTCAACAAATGACACCACCGCAGAGATTGGGATCTGACATTAGACAAAACAACAAGAAAATGTAAACAGGAAACCCTTCCCCAAGACATCTGGTGACTTGAATGATGTGCGCACAACATCTAAAACGATTGTCCTAAACTAATGAACTATTTCAGAGTGCAGTTACATATTCATAGGTGCTTCATTGCCCACGTCATTTACACACTGAGATGATGTCACTTCAAGAAGTGTCCTCACCTCAAAGACACTATGGAAAATGAGCTCCTGTACTATCAGTTGAGATGAAATGTGGCCAGCCCCCTTCATATAATGATTAAAATACAGTGAGATAAACTTATTCTAAGGTGGAGAGGAGAGTGTGCCCACATCCATCAAATAAGGAACAGTGAAGATTCTTACTCATACTGAATAGTTTTTCTTGTTTTAATGGCATAAACCACCACATATCAGTTTCAGGTGGTACATTATTTCCTTGGGGCTTTACCTTGAAACGACTAATGAGGTCATATCTTGTGAGCAGCTCGTAGAATATGAATTTAAGTGCGTGGTCACCACTGGCCTCATTCAGAGCGAAGACATCAAACGACCACTTGTCAACATTCTGTATGAAGGAGAAACATTTAAATAATGACACCATCCTTGTCAAACAACTTATTCATCCTCTACCAACACAAAAGGAAAACACACAACACAAACAAACGGTGCCAAAAGTCCACTTCATATAAATATTTCAGAGTATGTCGATTTTCATAGCGTGTATGTGTGCACCAAGTAACTTTTCCTTATGCGTATGTTTCTTTTTGAATGTGAGTGCGCACGTTAATACCTTAAGCACAGATATGACAGAAGCCGGGTAGCTGAGTCCCACCATATTGGAGGTTCGCCGGTACATCCTGTTTGAACGAGATAAAAACATCAAATGAAAAGCACTGCTGAGTGCAAACAGCAGAGGTTACTACACCAACCCCAAACCACAGCCTGCTGGTTTCCCTAAAGCTTCAAATATGCACAACTCACTGTGAAGCTATATTAGACAGGTTAGGTTGAGAAGAGGTAAATGCTTTGCAAGCTAGTCTTTTTTTTTTTTTTTTTTTTTACATGCGAAAGCTTTATCCTCATATATGAGGATAAAAAATGGTTTTACTTCATTGCAAGCTGCAACACAAGCTATGTAATTCCCCATGAGACCAACAAGTCATTAGATTCAGTTGGATGGCTACAAAATTGGTGTGTGGTACTCAGCATCTTGCAATTTAGTGGAATAAGAACAGATGCTAGAGTTTCAAATTTAGCATCACAATAGTTGTAATGAACGGCAGATATCTATACAGATAGTGGACAGCTCAGAGTGCACCACGCTGTTCCAGATTTTCACTTTAATCCTCCATTTTCCAATATGGCTTCACTGTAAAACAGATTAAGAAAGATTATAACTCACATGTTAGAGGCTTACTGATTTAAACAAATACATGTTGCATGTTACTGTGTGATAAAGCACAGCCTAGAGCTGTATGCAGCTCTCCGAATGATTGTGCTTAGCCAGGCTTGCCAAGGAACTGATGATGTATTGTCGACTCAGGTGAGAGAGCCAGCATTCCGAGGATGCGCACACATTTCCAGCAGATTGAAATTTTAACCAAAGAGTGTGGCTTTAAATTTTGAATTATTTCCTCTCTCTCCTACTTGTCAGTCGCTCTCATTCAGTTTGGTGCTCACACGTTCAGATAAGGCAGTCTTAAGTAAGAACTTCATCACCTATCAGCAATAATATACTAGAGATTTACATTGCAAGAAAGAATAAATATATTATTTATATATGTATATATATTGTAATTGAATAATAAATATGCCAAACGGTTTGCCTCTCTCACCTTTACTGCTTTGAATCCTTCCTCCCTCTGCTGTATACCTAAGTATTTATTAAAGCACCAACAGATGTAAATAAAGAAAAACCTAAAAACAGACAACCCTCCTCCAGCTTTTGCTTATCTATTCTAAGAGCCTCTTATATATGAGCTTTACACCTGCCAAAAGTAAGGTCTCAAACTATTTTTTTTAGCTACAAAGAACCACTATTTCCCTCGGTAAAGGATTCTTAACCTGCCCTCCTGCCTCTCACTATAAAGTCTTTTTTGCTTTTTAGTCACCTCATACATCTTCATCTGAACTAGAGTAAAAAGACCTGTGGTCAAAGTCTCCTGTCATGATTTGATTATCTAAAGATTGTAAGCAATGACCAGAGGAGAGGCACTAGTTCCCTTCCAGACCACTTGAATTACTATATGCTGAAAGGTTATTATTGATCTTTTTGTCTAGTAGTGCCAAAAACATGTTGCCAACCCCCAGCTTTAATAACTACTCTTAAATTATGTACAAAAGAAAGTTCTATTACTGCATTTTAGTATTTGCCTTATTGCCTTCAAATGTTTTTTATGATTCATCTAAAAAGACTTATGTCATATCAAATTTACACATCAACATATCATCTATCAAAAGCAAACAGCATGTGCAATAAAATGGGTGACTTAAAATAAGTTTCGAGCCTCGGCATAACTCAGTTATTTACTATTCCTCATTAAATTACACAAAACTTTGAACTACTTGAACAAACAAAAGCAAACAAAACAGCTTTAGAACACCATGTCTTCTATCCATTTGTTATGCAAGGCCAAACTAAAGACGCTGATTGAACTGCTTCAAGTCGTGACACTGATTTGGATGCACCAATAATAGATTGGCAAGGGGGGAAATAAAAGGTGATAGGCCATGAATTATTTAGGGCTGATGGCTCCAGGCTCGGATGTGATCGTGGAAGTGTTTTTGTGCGACACAAACAAATTCTACCTCTCAACAAATATTCCAGCCTGAACGGCGTGGACGATGCTTCGGAAGCGAGGTTTTTCCTCATTACGTCTTAGCATCAGGCCCATCTGTCTGGTAAAGGTGGAGGCCAGCCAGTCTCGCACTTCTGAAGGCACCGACTCTGACTGAATGTCGCTGAGTTCATCTTCTGTGTCCACCAAGCGCCTGGAAGAAACCACATCATTATTATTATTAGTAGTAGTAGTAGTGCAAGACAGAAATAAAGGGACAAAAAAGGAATACGCAGAGACCAAAGATTTACTAAAATATATATTGTTTATTGCACATTTACATTCACAAAGGATAGAACTCAAATCCTAATGCTGTCCATCAAATAATATTACCTCTTATGTAAGATCAAAACAACCCAGGCCTCTTGTAGCACCGGGACGCAGAATACCAATCCAATTTATAATTCTCCACAGCCACCCTGTTGTGTTGACATGTATGAGGGATCAAGAGCAAAGCCTGCAAACCCTCTGAACTGAATACATGCTCGCATGGCAGAGAGAGTGAGAGGGAGATGGAGGGGGGGAGCATTCACAACATAGGTTTTATGGCGCTACATGGATTCTGCACTGGATAGTTCATCATCCTCCATCCTAGGGTGGCGCTGCCATTGCTGACCCTAATCTGACTGGATGTAGATGATGAGAGGTTTTCATAATTCCATAAACCTGGCCGTATCTCAGATTTTGGACCTCCACTGGACTTTTGGAATATACTGACCTACTATATTTCCTAATAATAAATTTTAAAATGTGCAGTGACACTAATGGTTCTATGACTTTACCCAAGTAATTTTCTATTTTTAAACTTGGCCAGAGGGGCAGCAGAACAGAAATTATTTGTATTTTGTTCTTTTGAAATTTAAAGACCACTTATTAAATGTATATACCCCTTGCCCATGTTTGTCACAGAAAACTTCAGTGGTAAGTGAAGTACATGTATTTATAAATTGATGTAGAGTAAATTTCCTCACATTGAAGGTAATACAGGTCATTTAAGGTAAAAAACTTGATTTTGTCTACCTGATATTGATGCTTGGCCAATCAGCAGCTATGTCAACCTCTGAGAAAAAGATCTGGCTACCACTTGAAAGTGTGAAATGAAAAAATATTGATTATGTAAAATGACTCTGGTCTATACTATTATATAGTTGGATCATTATTATTGATCCCTAAGTGGCTTATTACCTTGTTGTGACTGAGGGCTTTATCTTTTACCCCTAAACTTCAGAGGATTCCCTGGTCCTTCAGGTAAGATCCACCAATCATCCAGCCTGGACTGGTGACTGGCCGGTCAGTCTCAATATGTCCAATCATGACCTGGTCCCTTTCATGCAAGTGCAACGCACTTGCGCACACTCATGGCTGCACACTGATGGGCTCTTAAATCACTTAAATCACTTCCACTCAGCTGAAAAAGTTATGATTAAAACCGTATTTATGTATTACAGAAATGTTTATTTTTGACTATACATGCTGTCGGTTAAATGTCCTATAAAAAGAAACTATAATTGGAAAAGAAAATTGTATCAGGAGGTCATACTTAGAAAAACATCATAAATTGTAGTTGTTGGCCAAGAAATTGCAATCAGTGCATCTCTATTAACGTCCCTTTCCTGTAAAAACATTTGTTGTTATTGAGAAAATGATGATGAGAAATCCACATCTGTGTGTAAATGCCTTCACTTGCCTTGGAGAAACAAATGAGGAGGGCTTGTTGTTCTCATCATTAATTAACGAGCTAACTATCATTAATTAACAGTAGTAACAATATTTTAATGTTACATTAAGCTGAGGTGCAGCAAACATTAACAACTTGGTAGTTTATGTGCCCCACGTTTTATGTGATAGACTCCAGCCTCGCTATGACCCTGAACTGGATACACATGAGAAAATGGATGAATGGATATTATGAAAATGTGTTGCTTGTAAGAATCTGATCCAAAAAGTATGAAAAATCTGAAAAGCATTGATCAGCCTTTTATAGGCTTCCAGTTGTCTCCAAATATTTACTGCTTACAATTTATTACAATATCCTGCATTATAACATAGCAGCATTATTAGATTGTTAATATGCCATAAAAGACAGAGGAGAACAGACGAGGTGTTATCTGTGGTAGTACAGATGTTGCTGAGGCAGACGTAGATGTCCACATTGTTATGATGTATTTTAATGATGGCAGTTTATTTATATGCCTAAGGTTAAGCCAATGAAAACAACCAATCTTCTGTAGCATGAGCACACTGGCAGAGAACCTGTGTCACACAGCCAGCCAAACGTGTCTCGAAAGTGCTGTGTCAGTGCTGGTCTGGCAGCACACATTTTCATTCTGGTACAGGAGGAAATTATTCTGGCTTCTTTATATTTCTTTAACCCAGTCACACCTGTCTTTAGTGGCACTGAGCCCAGGATGCATTGATGCAAAACTCCACTGGAAAAACCTTGTTTTGGTCTACAGGAAGGCAAGCACCAATAAATAATGATCAAACTCCTACATATAAAGATGCCCCCCACAGGTTTTAGTTTCTTTTAGGTAGCTAGATTAAAGGTTATTTTTTCCGGCTGCCAGCAAAGAAGGAGATTTAGAATTTGCTAGCATACAGCCAGCAGGAAGCTACGGCTGAGCTAGACTGAATCAGCTGGAGAGATGATCTGTGTGATTAGTTGTTATGTTGTGAGGTAATGTGGGGGCTGCTTTTCTGTGATTAGTTATTATACCGGTGGCTGTATCTAACTTACTTGTCAGACATTCTAGCACAGGGTAGAAAATTAAACCAGTATTTCAAGTTCTGGTCTGTAAATTCTATTTAGAGTCATAAAAATTAATTAAAATCATGACACATGAATTATTCTATAATCTTTACTGTAGCACTGATACCAGATTACTTAAGCCAGTTTCCACTTCAGCAAATTCTGCCCTTAGAGCTGCAGGGTTTTCTTGATAAATGGACCATTTCTTGTTAAATTAACCATTTTAAAGCAACTTCCAACATTTTCTTACCTTGTTTCCTCGATGTAAACAGATTCCAGCACAGATGCCGCATACTCAAGGTTTTTCTTGAGGTCAGTAAGGGAAGCCTCTCCTCTCTCCAGTTGCTTTACCAGACATCGTAATCTAAAACAGAGATCCAAAAGTCATTTAACAAATGGGATTACACCCATGACATATGACATGATAAACTATTGTAAATGATATTGGATTAACCCCATCTGGGTTGTGTTCCTTGTGTGTGTGTGTGTGTGTAGGTGTGTGTGTGTGTGTGTGTGTGTGTGTGTGTGTGTGTGTGTGTGTGTGTGTGTGTGTGTGTGTGTGTGCGCCAAAACAAACTCGGATTTGCAGTACAAATTGCAAAGTAGGCAGCAATAGACCACAAACAAAATACAGCTTGACCTATAAGCTGGATTTAACTGTGTTTTTTTGGAGACGCAGGTTTGTCCGCCCACACAAAGTGACTGAACAGCAGTACAGCAGCAGAGAACCAGATAAAACTAAATTCCCAAACTTACAAGGCAAGATTCACCCTCCTTTCCTTTTCAGACTGGGATGAGAGAAGTTGGGCTAGAATAGCGTTAGATAGTTTTATTATTTTCTATACTTTTCCATTAAAACTTCCTTGAAAATATCATGTCCTGTGCAAATGATTTGCATAGGTATATTACCGTCCAGTGGGCCATTTTCACAAGAGACATTCTAGCCAAACACGGGTAAAAAGTAATAATGACTGCATTTCTTATATTCGTGAGCTACAGATGGTTGTTATTTTACATGCTGGGTCACTGCTGGGACACTTAATTGGAACTGAACAATTGTTAACATTATTAGTTAATTGTGCTTTTTCTGCTCTGACGAGAGACACCGTCTGCTGTTTGAAAGGTCTCACCGTTCTAAAAATTGCACATCTTTGATGTGTGCACACTGTGTTTTGACAGTTGGCTATTTTAAATAAAGCAGCTCTAATATTGCTGTTCCAAGTGCTCCTAATACGTGGCTTTTGACACCAAGTCTTTTTAAAAAAATGTTTTCATGCCTGCAAAACTAGGTTAGAGTTGCATGTTTTTCTTAGATAGTTCAGATTCTATTATCTTCTATTATTAAGTAATACATGTGACTATAGACCCATGTGTAGAGTGTAATATCCTCAAACCCTAGAGTCCAATAATAGAATTAAAGAGAAAAGCAAGTTCCATCTTCCATTCTTGCACAGAGTAACCAGTGTGTGCACCACCTGCTGCTGTGCTGGAGGTCATGCTTCACCTTTCAGAGTGAAAGCCCAGAGAGGCTACGCTTGTTGTTGAATTATTAAGCAGAGCGATGGGGGAATAGGAGCGTTTCGATGCACTCATCGATTACATTCCCTGACAGCAGTAGCAAATTTTACCAAGCAAAGACTCCAAAATGTTTCTGTGAAAATGCATCTCCACCATTTTGGTTTCCTTTAGACGACTGAAAGACGTTTTCACAGAGAAAGAGAGAGAGAGCATGCATTTCAACATGTATACCTGACAGCAAGGCCAGTAACACACTTTACTGTACAGAAACATCAGAATCAAAATCAGCTTGATTGGTAAAAGACTTGTGAGAGTATTTATGTTAGTATGTTAAGTTACAAGGCTATAAGTTATTGCTGTTATGTTGTGTTTGGTCCCATGTTGTTATTGTTCATTTATGTGATAGTGTGTTTTCACAGCTTAGGGTTGTGTTGAGCTTGGCTACCGATGATGGAGGCTCCGTCCACACTAGCCCGGATAGATTTGAAAACGGCGTTTTCATCTGAAAACGCTGCGCGTCCACACTAGCGTTTTCAGTCGTTTTCACAGAGTTGCGCGTCCACATCGAAACGGCCGAAAACGCTTACGCTCCAGTCCTGTGCATGCGTGAAACGCAAGAAGATTCGGCCCGCCTCATTTCTGTCTGCCGCTTTATTACTTTCTGGCTCTTTGAAACATTGCGGCAAAATGTCGAGGAAAAGCACCGAGTTATTTAAATGGACTAACAATGAGGTGGAGTTTTTGCTGCGAGTAACACAAAAGTACAAAGTTGCCAAAGGGAGTGAGAATTAAAGAATTTGAAGAAAAGCTATCTGGAGCATGTACAGACTGATATTAATCTGTAACAGAGTTGTCAAAAGTCAGAGCAAACAAGACAACTGCTGTATAATGCCCTCCGCTATCTTAGTTTAATTGGTCACATGACTGCATCATATGACTAACATGCGTCATCGTTTTAGAAAGTCTCTGTGTTCGCTATCCACACTGCGACGCAAAAGCACAGTTTTCAAATGTATGCGTTTTCGAGAGCGTTTTCAAAACACTGCGTTTTTCATAAGCGAAAACGCCGTCTCAGTGTGGACAGGAGGCCAAAACGGAGAGAAAACGAACTGAATGAAAACGCATTAGTGTGGACGTAGTCGGAGACTAGTGTTGGAATTTGTGACCCCTGGTCACTGTTCCTGTGTGCAAAGAAAGCAAGAATTGCAAATAGAAGCTGAAATCTCTGTCTCCTGGTTCCTTCTCTCATGTGAGGTTGCAACATTATGCAAACAGAGCAAAATCTGAACCATTATTAATTTTCCTAATCTTAGTACCATTAAGCACAAAGTGCTGCTTTAGGTATGGGAATAAAATACATTTTACAGGCTTTAAACCAAAAAATAATAGTACAATGGAAGATGAAATCAGCCATGACCACCTGCATGAAGTAGCTTGAAGATGCCTTAGTGAAAATCTACATTTTAACAATCTAATATATACACATATAAAATAACTTTTGGGCCAAGAACAAAGAAAGATTTATTGTAGTGCTATGCGATCTCCGATCTCCACAGGTGATGGACATATGTTGAGATAGTCTGGACCACGTGGTAAAAGTATATTATTGTACCGTGGGTCATGCAGCTAGCCAAAAAAAAATAAAAATTAAAGAAAAAGACAAAAACTTAAAGCATGTGATAATATAAAATGTTGTATGAACAAGGTCAACCAGCAACTGCTATGTTTATCTTAAGGTGCTGACAGCTATTTTAAGAATCAGGGAGACATGAACGGATGAAGGATAACATGCAGCTCTAGAATCACAGCACATTTGATTTGGATGGAAGTAATGATGGTTATTAAGAACAGCTGTGTGCCAGTGAGTCTCCCTGCTAATACACAAGAACAGAGAAAACACCCTACCGCCTTGAACAAATCTCACTGTCAGACTATAATTCCCAATACAATGTTCAGTTTTCTCCTGTTGGTCATTTGCTCTGACTTCACATATGTTATTGCCGTAGTGCTGGCATGCTGCGCTTATCTGAAAAGCCAATGTTCAGTGACATTGGAACAAGTACTGGAAGTGTTTGGGTACAAAAAGAAAAAAAAGGAAAAACCCTTGTTCCTTGAAAGTGTTTCTACACTTCTAATACATTCACAGAACCAGCAAATTCCCCAAACTCTACTGTAAATTATAAAAGTCAGTTTTAAGTTTGAGATAAATGTGAACATTTTTGTGATTCAACATGAGCTTCAACAACACTTATTTTTCTACCAGATTGGGTTGGATTTTATACTGCCCATTCAAGAATCTCAAAGAATGATTTATAACCTGAAACTGTTGCTGAACGTTTTACAATTTGTAACAATGCCCACTGAAAAATAAGCCATTGGTGAGGCTTAGAAATAATAATAGAAATGGTAGCAATGCATTACTAAAAAGTTTTCCAACTTTGCAGGTTCAGTGAACTAAATCTAAGTTTTTATTTGAACTTTTTCGAGCAGTATAGGTTGTTTGGTGTAGAATGATTGTCATAGATTTTCTTCTTTTCGAAAACAGACTAAATTAAATGTCTGCTGAATTTTCTTTTGTCCATTAAAAAAATAAAAAATAAACTAGATAATAAGCATCCAGGAGGGCTTTGTAGTGATAATGATTTCTGTTTTGTGTTGAGATGAAAGAAAGAAACATTTTCTGCATCGTGGGATGCAGAACAACGGTGAAAATCACACACAACTGTTCAAAATTCACTTTGACGAGTCTGCACACTATTAAAACATGATTTAAAGAGACAGAAAGAAAGGCTCGTGATGATGACCTCAGTGTCAGAACGTTCTATAAATTAATGTCTCTGCCAAGTACAACAAAATTGGCTCGTTTCACCTGCTGTCACTACCAAGGGAGGCAACATGCAGGGTTAATAGCATAGGTCAGACCCAAAGTAACTCGTGGGCACAGAGCCAACAGAAAAATCCCATTTAAGCCAGAGAAAAAGCTGGTCGGGTGGTGGACTGACAGCCATGTCATTTGCTATGGCTGAACACTTAGTGGTGAGGCACTGAACTAATTTCCTCACTTCCTTTTATTATCACCAACAGAATGGCTTTATCTCAGATCAAAAATATGCTTTCATTACAGGACGTAAAAGGGCACTATCTTCTGTAATCCAGTCAAATTGGACCACAAGGATAAATCTTTTAAAATTAAAAAAATATATAAATATAAAAGAAAAGACTAAAAATCAGACTGGTCTGTTTTAAAGACTATCTACAGTGCTAGTCAATGCTGAAGTTCAAATGGTCTATCAGAATGTGTAAGAAAGGTGATTTAAGTAACTTTGTGTGTGGCATGGTTGTTGCAGTGTGGCTTCTGAGTATACTACTGAAATTGTTGCCTGATACGTAGGAAACAGTGACTCAGACAACTGCTTCTTATAGCTAAGCTATGCAGACAAGCATCTCTGAACATGCAACATGTTGAAACAGATGGGCTAGAGCAGCAGAAGACAACACCAAGTGCAACTCTCAGCTAAGAGCAGGAAACTGAGACTCGCCAGTACTGGACACCAGAACATTGGAAAAACATTGAAGTCTCCAGATGAGGCTTGACTTCTGCTGTAACATAAAAATCATGACAACATGGATCCATCCTGCCTTCTATCAACTGCTCAGGCTGGTAGTGGTGTAATCATGTGGAAGATATTTTCTTGTCACATTTTGAGCCCCTTAGCACCAACTGAAGTGTAGCAACTGTGTGATGCTATCATGTCATTATGAACCAGAATTTCTGAAGAATGCCACCTTGTTACATCTATGGCACAAAGGATTAAGGCAGTTCTGAAGGGGAAAGGGGATCCAAACCAGTACTAACACGGTGTACCTAATAAACTGTCTGGTGAGTGCATAACTATGGGAATGTGGTTAGGCTGAACATTATTATTTTCATTACCGGCTATTATTAAACATTGATTGAAATGTCAAAAAATTCTAATAGTGATGATAAAGTATTCCTTCAGATGGAGGAATAATAGACAAATGTGTTCCTGTTCCCCTTTTTTCTTCTTTGACAGCATTTTTGCATGGCAAATGACTAATCTGTCAACTAATCACTAAAATTGTTTAAGATCCAGATGCTTTCAATATGTAAAATATGCTAATTACTAAAAAGCCCATATGCTATGCAGCAGTGACACTTCAGATTAAAAGTAAAAACTTGAACAGGTGAGAGGATATTATCATAAGTATAAATAGAGAGTAGGTCTAGCCCAAGAATATGGCTTTATATATATATATATATGGAGAGAGAAAGAGACAGATTAGTATTGTTGGAAAAAGGCAAGTGCACCCTTACATTTATCACACCTCTAACTTCATAAAAGCAGAATGAGGGCTTCCAGAATAAGTGACAAAGATTTGAATCTCCTGAACAAATGACAGATGATACCTGGTTTCTTTAAGCCTATGACATCTAATGTCTGGTGCTTTCACTGATATTAAATACTGTGGTTCCATCATGCCACGTTTCAAACAGCGCTTTAAGGCTTTTATAATTCCCGTATGGGATTAAGAAACTTCTCAAAATTGTTTTAAATAAATCACATTGTGATTACATTATGACTTTCATATTCTATTCAGAACAAGAGCAAACTGCTTTAAGACAGGATCTGCGCGTGCCTTTTATTGGAGATGTAGGGGACACAATTCACACTCAGTTCCAGTGCACTTAAGCAATGTCTCCTGTTTGACAACTCAATATTTTACGGACACCTGCAGTCAGGCAGGGTCAGCTGGTAACGCCTGACCTGTAGGAAGTGCATATCCAAAGTAATGGAAAAAAAAAATCCTGGGATTTGTACTTGAGCTGTCATGTTGTGAGAAATGGAGCTGCAATGCAACGCTGAACATGTCATTACAAACTTCTGTATGTGAACTGTGAGCTTGTGCAGGCTAGGAGGTAGATTAGCACGGCGCTCTTCCTGGTGTTCTTGACTGCAGAGGACCGGTAGAGAAAAGAAAAATGCATTAGCATGAGCATCAGAGCCAAGAAACACATTAATAAAAATCTTTACTTCTAACTGAATTAAAAAAAAGGTATACATTTGTCTGCTTTTAATTTGAAACCAATTATTGAAGTTTTAGATTTTTTTTTCAGCATTGTGTAGGACATTATTCATTATTCATCTACAATTATATAGCCTCCCACCAAGTAAATAGTTTAACTCCTAACATCCCTGAAATTGCGTAACAGATGCCTCTTTCCCCACAAAACTGTCAAGTTTTTAGCAGCCGCTGGGTTAAGCTGGCCTGTGACGGAACGAAACAAAGACATCAGCCTCCAGCTGTCTGCCTCTGTATCTGAGAGATTTATTTGTTTTCATAGGGGTGAGCACAGAGCTCTGAGAAGAGATTAGAGTTGGAATTCAGGTTGAGAGTGTTTTCCTCCCCTATTCTTATGGCCTCCAGTTCTTTGGCCTCAACTGACCCGCTCGGAGAGAAGAATGGAAAAGGACTGGAGCAACCTAGTGTCAAACTGAAGCAGTGTACAGTGTGGCTCCACAATCCTCAATTTCTCTATAGCAGTTGTGACAAGCAGAAGTGAGCATGAAACAAAGAGAAATAAAACAGCGAAGCAACGTAGTAACGTAGCAACAGCAAATCTCCTTCCTCCAACAATTGTTTTGTCACTTAAAGCAAAAAAATATATACTCCCCACATGCTCGCTAAATGAAATGTATCGCATTCTGACCTAACTCATCATGAAAACAGGTCCAATTCTGTTTTAAGAAGCTGCAGCAAAAACCAGAGCCTATTTTCCTCGCACCAGAACACAGAGGAGGGGATAAATGGGGCTGGCTGAGGAGAAGGAAACGAGCAATGCCGGGATGCAAAAATTGGTCACCGCCTGTGTTCCAATGACAGTGTGTAATCAATGGCCTGGGGTCAATGTAATCACCCAGGGAGATTAGCGTGCTTTCAGAGAACACACACAGGTTTTGGGCTGATAAGCAGAACAAGGCCTGTAAAAACACAATGTCTCAGTGCAGCCTCTGCCATTATTTGTGACTGCAGTGTATAAAAGAGATTCATCATTACAATACCGTAGTCATGGGACATCTATGTTTTAACAAGATTGATGAGGTGAAACAGCAATCAGAGGGATGGTATAATTTGAACTGGTGGCTGATAAACAACAACAAAACAGCTCAGTGTTTAGCTCTGATCAGCTGAATTGAAAAAGAAAAAATGAATAGCATCCATCCGTATAGCAGGTAACCAACCCGAAGAAGATTTTCACATTGTTTTTATCAGAGCAACCACTGACAAGTAATCAGCTGTGATTGAGTTTGGCTTCTTATAGCCAAAGGTTTGCCTGCAAAGTATGCATGTTACTTTCTTAAAGTCATTGTTCACGCTCACCAAATGGTCCCACAACGTCCCCTGTGGTATAATAGAGGAGATTTTTATAGTTCACAACCAAAGCAAGACTTGTGCTACATACAGTACCAGACTGGCTGACAGACCTGTTTTGGTTTCCAGTCATCAAGATCGAGATTTTCTTTTCTCCGTTACATGCGCTGTAAGTATGTGAAATATAGTAAAGCCAGAAACCTGTACTCTGCTAATAAGTGGAGGGACCAGTAAGGTAAACAATGTACGTCCTGACATACTCGGTAACTATGGCCACTTCTTGTAGAGTTTTGAATTTAGTCTTTTCTGTGATTAAACATCTTTGACTAAAACTCTTCATCATCAACTAATGTTTACTCAACTATTAAGAGGCAACCCTAGTATTTTAATAGGCTGTGGGAGCTTCCTAGTAATGCTAACTAAAATGTTATATTTTAATTTGTTATATGATAATCCACTGTAGGAGTAAGTGGAAGGCAACTTAGGCAAGATTTTTCATTTAGGTTCATTTTCCCTTTCTATAATCACACTTTTAAATTTAACAAATGAAAAGAAATACATTTAATGTGGTTGATTGAGGAAACTTAAGAAAGCCAACACAATAAAATATATGAATTTTAATCAGTTTAAAAATACATGGGCCAATACTGCCTTGGGATTTAAAAATCTAAAGGATAATGTAAAGGACAGACAAAAAAGAAGTGATTTGCTCCACTTAAATGTTGTTAAACTCTTTTCCCCCCCATTGTGTGTTGTTGTGGAACATGAGTAAAAGTCTTAATTATATGTAAATATAAATGTTAATGTGACACCCACACTGCGTTGGCAGTCTATCAGTTTTACGTGGGAACATCGACAGCAGGCTCAGCCCGAATGTTTCAGTTGATAGCTCTAAATAAACTTACAAATACTGCTACAAGCAAGCAAGCTCTAAGCAGTATTGGTAACTCCTTCAAAAAGTCCCAATATCTGTTCCAAACAAAGCCTCTCCTGTGGGAGGGTTGCAAATGACAGATATGACAAGAAAGGCGTGGGACAGAAGAAACCTTAAAAAAGATCAGTGGTTGGCTAAAAGCAGCCCACTCATGTCAAAGCCTGCCAATCAAATCCACAAGATGAAGTTAAAAAAAAGTGAAAGAAACCTTCAGTAAGACTGCAAATACAAGAAACAAAGTAAGAGAGACAACCCTTTGGTTGAACACACTTTGTGTACATTGCAGAAGCTAAAATATACATCCAGTACTTTCCATTTTAATGTAGCATAAAGACAAAAGCAGAATGTGTCAAAAATAATGCTGCAGATGCAAAACAAGATTGCAGACATTTAGTGATTAGACCCTGTAATATATTTACTGTGCAGTATTCATCTTTTGTGCACCAATCAAAAACCCATTAGCTATTTTGAGGAGGCACACTGTCGCTTTCACTGTAATCACTGAAATAAACAGAATTAGCAATGCTGTCAGACACAATAGACCCTCAATGTAATACCAGAGCATTGTTCAGACCCATTGCTGCTGAGATTATAATGTTACTGGATACAATGTCACAGTGCTTGACACGATACACATACATTTTTTCTTGGAAAACTGTCAGAACTGTATTAGTTATTTAGACAAAAAAAGAAGTGCATATGGCATTTAATACTATCATCACGGTCTTGCGTATTTCCTACTCTTGGGGAATGACTTAAGTCAACCCAATATAACTTAAGAATTTATTGGAAACAACTTGGTTAAATTTTGTGCCTATACACAGAATAAATTGCAATGTGAATGTGCTGAAATACATATTTCTGATATATTTCATGACTGCATTTACATTAAAAAAGGAAGTAAACACCATTATCACTTGACCTCAGCCCTGCGTACCACCACCTTCAGCAGTCAGCTCTATTTGCTTTAAAGCTGCTCCAGGAAACATTTTTGTGGAAAACAAATGTTGTATCTAAAGTGCATTATGAAGGACAAACAAGGTCATCCACCTTTATCTCAGATGCTCTAAATTCTTCTCTGTCTTCTTCTTCTTTTTCCAAAAAACATCCAAATGTATAGTGTGAGCACTGGATAGAGGACTCTGACAGGTGGCAAAACAGACTGTCTAGATTTGACACAGCAATATGAGTTATTTAACATATTCAGTCCAAATAAGAAACACTGGAATTTGGAACATTAAGGCAAATGTGCATATGCTTCCTTCATGGTAGCACCAATATGCACATGAAACTGGAAGAAAAACCAGTTCAGCAAATTCCAGCCTGCACAAAGAAAGTCAATGAGAGGCGGTGAACCATTTGGCATCAGGGCTGTGTGGGTGTTTGATTTACCAGCAGCCAAGTCATCATTTTAAAAGGCTGAGCATTCATCTGCCATATGGGCTTTTATTGTACCGCTTAATTCTTTGTGAATTTCCAAGCTCCATGTGAAAAACAAGCACTACAAATTCACAAAGCAGCCTAGGAATTTTAATTCATGCAGACCCAGAGATAAAGTTAACTTTACGGTCGATAATGTTGTAAGAGTGAAAAATGGCCCGAGTCAAAAAAACAAAGCAGCTCGTGGATCAGAAAGTTGTAAGCTGTTGGATGTTTTTGTAACTGAATTGCTCACTTCTGTAGGTGTATATATAAATATGAACATTTTTTTGAAGTGTATCTTAGACAGAAGGCAATGAGAATGACATCATTTTTAAATTGAGAGCATGGCAGAAATAACTACCACTGAGTTCTGACATGAGTTTATAGCGTCTAATAATTTGAATGCATTGGTGTAAGTGTGTTTTAGTTGTTGTATACTCTGTTAATGAGCAAGTGTATTTGTTTTGAATCTGCAAGAATCAAAAGCCCTTGTAAATCCAAACTACGTTTTCTTTAATCCCAGTAAATGATTTGTTGAGTTCTGGGAAGTCATTTGTTCTGCAGGGAAATAAAACAAAGCCCGCAGCTTAACAAAGTGGTTTGAGTGTGTGTACAAGCAGCATTACAACACAGAGACCGTCAGCAGTTTTAGTCTGCATGACATCATCCTGATGTGAATTGTATTTAACTGCAGTATTATAGGCAAAAGCCAGTAGTGCATGGCCATGAGCCAGAAGGACACTCTGAACTGGTATAACTAAGGGAGGAATACTTAAAAGAAATTTCCCCCCATGAGTTAGAAGTGGGCCTGAAGCACCAATAAAATAAATAATTTAAAATACTGTATCATATCATATAAAAGAGTATATATTCACCAAGCAGTTTATTAGAGTGCATATCTAATGATACATACCAAATAAAATTAAGCGGTCATGTTCTAGGGTTTCATCAGGCTACTTCCTGTCAATCCAATCTGGCAACAGTGCTCCTTTCTTTCCAAAAATTACATTTCCATGCATACAACCACAGAGAATAACAAGTCCTCAAACATGCATGAGACCTGAAAAAGCAGACATGGCCAATTAATGCTGTCTTTCCATGACTCACACCATTATTTGGTACAAGCTGGGGAAAAAGTTTAGTGATGGAGATGAGGTCAAACACAAACAAATGAACTTGCGGAAAAAATGCGAGCTCACCGGAACGTAGACACAACTGAGGGATCGCACAATTAAGGATTTAATGGACTCAATAATGAAAGTACTATTGTTCGTCTTTTATTTTATGCCTCAAGTGACAGCTAAGAGAAGGGTTTGAGTAACACATTATGGAAAAATGAGAGCCCTTTTGAAGCTTTATTAGCAAACCTATTATTTCTCATTGCAGGAACCAGTCAGAAGCCTGGTGCTGTTAAAGACACAAATGTTTGACACCCTTATAAATATGCTGTATTTCAATAAGTGATTCTTTTTACAATAGACCAAAGCAGTCAAAAAGTTATTACCGCTTCTCAACACATTTGGCTCTTAGTCATGTTTTGTGTAGTGCATAGTCCACTTTTAGCCTCAATTTCTGCACTTGAGCTGTTAGTATGCTTTTGCCATTTAACAACATGCATATTACTAGTTTTCTAAAAATTGCCATTGACCTCTGTTTTAAATTTGTGCATTTTAGTAAAGCTGTAAAATTGTCAGACAGCTAAACCTTTATTAAAAATCAACATTGTTTTAAGGATTAAAAACACTGGGTCATTTATTGTATTAAAAATATATAAAAAATATTTTTCAGATATGACTGACTGTATTAGTATTGAGATAGCCCCATTATTACTTAATGTTTCCTTTATCAAAGACGATCTGTTTCACTGAAGTTTCAAGTCAGTGCAAATCAAAACACGGCCATTGTTGCACGTTGCACAAAATGTGGCCTGCTTTAGAAATTAGTCAGCAACAAGTGAAGAAAATTGTAATACCTGTGTGGAATCAGAATAAATCACTGCTTCTTTAATATGCTAAACCTGCCATTTAACAGACTTTATTTATTTTATTTTATTTTTTTGTTGTTTTTTTTACTAAACCCTGAAACCTTTGTTTCCTGGTAGTGTAGGAAGTACGCTGTTGATAATCACCACTGCGAAACAACATGTGGTTCATATTTGCATAAATAGCTGGAAATGCAGCACCAAGATAACAAGCCTGTGTTTTTCTCTCTATTATACTTGATTAGCAGAGCCAGCAGAGTGAAGCAGCTCCATCACACTACCTCACAGGAACTCAGGTCTGTTAAAATGCAACAGACAGGCATATAAAACTACGGAAACCTTGGTCTGTAATCCAAGTTCATTGACCTGACACAGCACAAGCCAAGTGCACTGAGCTCAGTGAGATTCTGTACAGCTCCTGTAACTCTAACCATTCACACTGTATCTACATTATGTTCTTCTACCATATGTCCTATGCCATATGTAACATGAGTTTGAGTTTACTCTAGTGACCATACCTATAGTACCAGTGGCGATGTCAAACATGGTCTCTCCATGAACATGTGTCAGTAGTGAAGTGTAATCCCTACTACACTGTAGTGCGTGAGCTGTGTAATCCCATAGATTAAAATGCATCCCATGACCTGTAAGGGTCTACAGAGACAGAGGAGAGGCAGAGACTGTATGTAGATATATTGTATAAGACTGTAATTAAAAACAAGAACCTTCATTTAACCTTTGCTGCTGTCATGTTATGCCTAGTACTCTACTGTAACTGGACATAACTGCATGTTGTAGGTTGAAAAATCAACTATAACAGAAAAAAATCACACATTTGAATATTTGGATGCCATTGAATATGCTTGAATGAGCAGGAGGATTTTTCACTCACATAAATCATTCAGATATGAAAAAATGGATACAGATCAGAACAGAGCTGCTAATCTCAACTTAATTTCTGATTCTGAGTTTCCAATTTGTAACCAGCACTGGGCTTCAGGTACACGACTGCCTGCCAAAAAATACAGAGAATGTGCGTAAGTGTATATTTACATACACACATAAAACATGAGTGAAATGAGAGCTATTCAGCCACCTGTGTCCTGGGAACACATCTTTTCATGTCAGACACTCAGAAGTGGAAAACACCTTTGCACTTGTGTTCTCATTCTTTCGTAGGCGCTACTTTAGCAATTCCAGCAATACAGACAATAACCAGCAGAGTCATCAACAGAAATTTTAGCAACAAGCAACAAGGATTCCACTTGTGGAAATGTTGACAAGGCTTTTCCCACTCAAATCCAAACAATCCCACTTAAACAAACATCTTTTAACAATAATATAATTTTTGGACACACTGGAGAACTGGCTGCACAGTTTTATAAACACAAATATTTTCCCTCAAAAAAGAGATGTTAATCTCAAGGGACTACTTAGTTAAATAAAGGTTGAATAAAGCATTATAGTTATCCTTGCCTTGATATGCTGTTGAGACTTTCTGTTACTAAAGTATCTTCAACTCAAAAAAGTTGACTCTAGAGGACCTCAGAAAGTGCTCTGTGATATCAGGCTCCGAGATACTGTACAAGAGTAGAAGATCTACTAATTTCAGTAAGTTGTGAGGTGCCGTAACTGCAAGCCACACATTTCCAATTCATCAACCAAAGCGTAGTAACATGATGCTCTGAGCCATATGTAGAAATTGTGATTTATTTATTTTTCGATTCAGAGGGCCAGTGCTAGCTATTTGCCTTCAATCATGTTATGAGTGTTGACCTTCCATAGTTTTTCCACCAGAGGGCACTCTGCAAGTTCCCTGTTGGCAACACATACTTGGAACGCCACAAACCACAAACACAAAATCCTGGAGAATCAGCTAGTGTAAAAAAGTATTCTGTAAATTGTTGCAACAACAATACAACATTATTTTAAACTACACATAACCAATGTTGGGGGAATCTGTTTGGCAGATTTTATATGTATGAAGGGGAAAAAAATATCAGCTGCCATAGCAGGTTTTTACCAAACATCCATGTCAGTCTTAAAATCCTATATCAGTCAATACTTTATACATACTATAAATAGCCAAGTATTTCACATACAAATAAGAATAAAAGTCCAGAAAATGTCCTATTGAGTTCATTTTGTATTTTGAGTAAACATGGTTTTGGTGTGAAAAGCCAAAATAAAAATTTTGCCTATAGCAGGACCAAACATGGTTCTGTTCTAAAATAGGACCATGTTTGGTCATGTTTTGTCTGAACATTCAGAGCTGTTTGCCATGTTCTGGGTTCATAACAGGCTCATTAAATACCAGTAATTCACTTACAACAATCTAATAAGGCAAAACATCTAATAAGACAAAACCAGATTTTCAAAGGTCCTTGAATTCCCATGTGAGATAAGTCATGCAGGCTAGACATTAGCGAGGCTTTCTGTCTGTGATAGCAGTGTTGCTATAGTTTGCAAAACTAATTCTAAAAGTATATGTTTCACTGCTTTAAATCCCAACGCATAGCTGTCTTCAAGAATCACCAAGCTAATGAGTGAAAGTGTGGTTTCTCCTCCTAAAACTGCCACCAGGATGTTCTTGGGCAGTTTACTGTATTGAACCTCAAGCTGCTTCAATGGTGCTGCTCTGTTGCCAACAGTAAATATCAGACAACAACAAAATCAACGTAATGAAGTTAGTGCTGAGTAGGCTGGTGCAAATGGAAATAGAAAAATATATATATATATAGAAAATTGAATATTCAGGTAAATCCTAGAACTAGATTTATAGCAGAAGCACACAGCCGCATAAAGAACATGCATTTGAAAATGAGATAGGCACTGTGCAACACTTTGAACTTCTTAATGATCTAAGAATAGCAATTAACCCAGGATCACTCCGGTTATTTTTAGGAGCCTTTCCAGAACTGACTAGCCTGTGCCACACTGGATGTGTGGCACAGGCTTTGTGAATTGCTACTGCTAGGCTAATGGTTTTAGCATGGATTTTCTCCAGCCTGATGGACTCGTAGGCAGAGCAAACTCAAATCTCAGAACAATAACAACCAATTTAGGACAAATAAACCGTGTAAAAACCTTTTCTCATGCTTTGGAAAGCAAAGGCAGCTTTACACAATTACAGCTGAAGCTGAACATTCTGAATAAAGCCATCACACAGAAGGATAAAAGTAGTTCACAGAAAATAAAGGACATTCACTGATGTGTACTAGGTCCCAGTCAGATGTGAAATAACCCTATTACTTTCTAGTATATCACATTAAATCGAATCAGAGTGTAGAAATATTAAATGGTATTATTGTGGCTTATATCAGTAAGGAAGGTGGACAAATATTAACTTATATGGTAACTTATGGTAAGGGGTGGGATTAAATAAGTGTGCACTTCTTCCCACTCCTTTTTGATATGTAAGTGAATTAGCAAAGGTGAAGCGATACTGTAAGTGTATTTTGCTTTATTTTGTATAGCCTTTCTTTTATCTTTTCTTTCCTAAATGAACTTCTGTTGTTTACATGACAGGAATAAAATGATTACAAAAAACAAGTTTATTTCAGTAGTTTTGTAGATTATTAAAAGGGAAAAATGCTTAACATTTTGATTAGCACTGCAATAGTGCTTTAAAACGATAATCTATGGGCGATCGTGGCTCAAGAGTTGGGAGTTCACCTTGTAATCGGAAGGTTGCCGGTTCGAGCCCCAGCTTGGACAGTCTCGGTCGTTGTGTCCTTGGGCAAGACACTTCACCCGTTGCCTATTGGTGGTGGTCAGAGGGCCCAGTGGCGCCAGTGTCCGGCGAGGCTGCTGGACACTGGTGCCACCTGCCAGTGTCCGGCAGCCTCGCCTCTGTCAGTGCGCCCCAGGGTGGTTGTGGCTACAATGTAGCTTGCCATCACCTATGTGTGAATGGGTGGATGACTGAATGTGTAAAGTGCTTTGGGGTCCTTAGGGACTAGTAAAGCGATATACAAATACAGGCCATATGTCTGTAGTGATGTATGTTGATCTATTTCTGTGTCTGCATCTATGCACTGATGCAGAGATTGATGTTTTATAGGTCAAATAGACTTTAAAGAAGCCAACACAGAAATCTAAAAAAATTGAACCCAACCTATTTTAACAGACTTATGCATCAAGAAAGCCTATTGGTTGATCCAGCTACAATATAAAGATATTTTTTAGTCATAATGACCCCATAACTCTGGGCCTCAAAATAAAAGTCTTTCTTCAAAGACTTTTATTTATGAACTGAGGAAGTGGCTCATCTTCTTCTTTGCTCACTGAGTTCCTCTTCAAGCAGTTCATTGAACATTTTTACCTCTTTAAGCTCGTAATGAAGCATTTGAGCTATAAAACTCTTCATTTATATTTTTTCTGCTTCAAGCAACTCTTTGATAGCCTGTAGGAAACCCTTAATCAGAGCTGTCCTATGTTTTCCACTCCACTTGCACCTCTTAGCCTTCTTGGCCCGACAGCTTAAACCCTGCTCTTCTATTCAGTTGCCTGACAGATGGCTGCTTCTTTCCCTCTCGAGCCTTAAGTTTCATACTGTGCTTCATTATTTTCACCTCCTGGAGGAGTTTGAAGTCCACCGTGTCAACAGACCTTTCAACAAGGGTATTGAATTTCAGTGAAAAGGTCAGCTGTCTCAGGTGGTTTGCCTGAACACGAGCTGTCACTGGGTGTGGACTGAAAAAGCTATCATTATAGTGGTCATAGATCTGTTTGTGAAGTATCTTATCTGTCTGTGCTGTCTTTTTTAACTTTTCCAGCAGCTGAAAGATGTTTGCTTGACATATGACTCCAAAAACTACAACCGAAAATACTAAAAATGAGCTTTTTGCAATGCACAGCTTTAATTTATTCTTTTATCAATAAAGATTTATGCTCTCTATCCCACAGAGAGCATTCAGTGGTCACGCTGGTCACAGGTTAGATGAATACAACAACAACTTAGTATCCATTATGTATATGTTTCTGCATGAAGCTAGATTAAACACAGAGAGCATTAATTTAAATTTTACCTCAGCTGCCATTAACGGCATTAGAATATCTTCTTCCTTAGCTGAATGATAGTGCTGCACTATGGGGGTGGGGGGAGGCTGGGTAAGACTTACATAAGAGTTGCAGATGTTGTTTCCTGTATTTAGCTAAAATGCAATATTTATTCAAATATTACTATGTTTAAACTTTTTTTTTATTTGTATATTTTTTTAGCTCTAAACAAACTCTAAATTCCCAAGATTTAAGAAGTGATTTAATGTAAGCTGAAACTTTAAATTAATAACAACAAGAAAAAAAAAACTTTTATTTTAAGAGATATTCCTGTGAGGGGAAGTGAGGCCATGTTAAAATTCTAGCTTGAATATTTTTTGTGTGTTTATTCTATTTAAATGTTTGTTGCTTTGAGATGTCCCCTTGTGGCTCATTTGTGCCTCCCCTCATTTAGACTCTCTGTTTAAGCGCCAAATAAAGTGCCACTCAGGTTTTCTGTTGGGTATTCCCCATTTTCAGGAACCAGGACTGACTTTAAGCCACATCATCAGATACCCGGCCAACTTTGCTGTTGCCTCATTGACAGATGTGTATATTAGACATAAACGATTGATTTTCACTCTGTACATGTGCCATTTAAAATGTTGTCTGTAATATGTTTTATGATGACCCTGGTGAAAGCCATAAGGAAAAATACATCAGTAAAACAATAAAACTGCTCTTTAAACTAAGTGCTGCTAGAGCTTTATCCTCCGAGAACCTCAGTCCCACCTGTTTAGCTGAAAATGCAAAGCAATCTACCTTCATTACTGTAATAAACTGTACAGAAATGGCTGGTTAGATTGCAGCAGTGCCGCATTTTGGCTGCATAACACTGACAATAAAATAAAACAGCTCCATAATACTACTTTTTAATCATTTACACTATTGTCTGAATAAGCAGAACACTGTAGATTGGAGTGTGAAGTATAGCATGTACTGTTTAACCACCTTTTAAAGTTAATAAAGCTTTTTCTATTGGTAAAGAACAATAAAAACATTGGCAAAAGGACATGCAAAGCAGTAAGATTGCTCTTTGTTTACTCCAAGAAAGGCCTTGTAAGGGAAATTGGTGCATCACAATTGACTTTGACTGTCCTTTCATGAGTGAGTTCAGTGTGTTATCTCATGTAGAAGACCAAGAGGCTCTGAGAAGTGCAGATGTGAAGGTTTCTGACAGATAAAAAGGGAGGAGCTGTGATAACCTTATACTGTATCTACTGTAAAGGCAGTTACATCGATAAAGTAAAAATGGCATAGGTCACTTATGGACAGTGGGTCATATGCAGACACACACACACACATGTAAACACACAAACCAATAGGCTAACGCAATGAAACAGGCGAGGTAGAGAAAATAGCGCTTACAATTAGATTATCTCTTTGACTCTAAGCCAGCGCTCCAACATAATAACAGATAGCGCATAATGGCATGAGTCTATCAGATTATTACCACAGTAATCCGGACACAGTGATAGCTAACTATAGTTGCCCCAAAGCTATACAGACAATGAAAGGTGTTCCAACAGTATATCTAGATAACAGATATTGAAACCCATATCGAGATAATTTTGGTTAATTCTAAAACACAATGAGAAGGAGACAAAGGGAAATAAATAAATAGGCCAGAGGCATGATAGCACAGCAGTCTCTGTCTTTGTCCTTGCCACACACACAACACACAACCAAACACAAAGATCAATAAAAGCTAAAAAGCGTTGCATTGTGGTTAGTGCGGTCATCACGATGTGTCCTTCAACCTCAGGGCAGTCAAGGACATCAGAGTGCACTTTGTTTAGCAATGCACCACTTCACACAATGCAGATACACTTTGCACACACACGTACACAAAAAAGTCCTCACAACTACAACCTTTATTCCCAATAAACCACTCTTCAGTCCTGTGTAGGGGACTGGGGAGTGGTTCATATATAGACGTTTCATCACCCATGCCTGTAAAATGCATTTAACAACGCAAAGCTGAGAATGCTGTTTTTTTTCCCCCACAATTCACTTAAAAACCCATAAAAAAATCTCTTTAGGCAAATTTGTTAAGCCTGGTATTCTCTTACACTGGTGCTGAATGTGGTTCTCTGTATAGGACACCTGAAGCCAATGTATTTTTATAGGAATTAAAAATTTGATAAAACTCAGATCAGTCTATATGTAACAACATGATCATCATGATATTAATCAAAGAAAGGAAAATAGCATGACTTATCCACCTCTAAAACACCCAATCAGCTTGAAACTTCAAATAAACTTATCAGACTGGACAGAGTGTAGGAGTCACTGACTTTTATGACGTTTGACAATATCTGAAGGCGATAAGCTGTTTTGAAACTGGTGGTCTCAAAGTATTTTTTACCATAACAGCCTCCAGATTTTGTTCAGAAAGGTGTGAAAAAGAAAACAACTGGGTAAAGGTGTCGAAAAAGCACAAGCAACCCGTTACCTGCTCTTTATAACTGTAGTGAACAAAGAAGCATCTCACGATTCAGAATCTTCATCCAGATGGGTTACAACAGCAGAAAACCCTATTATGTTCCATTCCTGTCAGCCAAGAAAAGAAATTTGAAGCTGCAGTGGGCACTCGCTTACTAAGGCAGGACAGGTAAAGACTGGAAAATGTAACTTTGCCTAATAAATGGAAAATTTCTACCAAGAATGCAGATGCTCACCTCAGAACTTGTCATCTACAGACTGATTGGAGTGTGTGCGGAGACTGTTTTCCTGGCAAACTTTGCTTTGGGCCTTTAATCAGACAATCAATTAATCAATTATTCCTTGAATGTCACAGTCTGAGGATTGTTGCTAAGTCCATTACTTCACCATCCCTAAAGGCTACATCCATCAGCAGAAAAATGCACACAGTTATCACACACTGAGTATTATCTCACACTAGTAATCTCACACTGGTTTTTAATATGACAAAAGGTTTGTTATGAAATGTATCCAATACTGTGTAGAATGGACATAAGGATCTTTTGCAATCATAGTTCTATCATTTGTTCCAAATGTTTTGATTGTTTAATTTAAGACAAAAAGGAAAACTTTTTCATTTGATGTTGCTAATTAACTCAGTGGTGTACCTGCCCCTCTTTCTCTGCTCAGTGGTGGTAATTGGACATACAAGCTAGAGGGAGATGTAATTTTGGGGTGAACTTTTCCTTTAATATGTACACACAGATCTGTTCAGTGTTTTTTTTTTTAATTTTTAAAATTAATTTAGCTCATTCTACATTCTACATGTAGAATTCAATAATGCAATTCTTTGTGTGTTTTTAATTACAACTGATCAATGGCAGCACAAATGAACAGCATTTAGGACCCCTTTATCACCTTATCATCAGGTGCTCTAATGCAATGCAAAACAGTCTTTCAATTTTTACCTTAAGAAATGTTTACTTACCAAAAAAAATACATAACACAAAAAAGAAAAACATAAGCAGTTCCACTAAATCAAACTATCTCTTTAAGCCATCTCAAAACACTGAGTGTCTTCATCAAACACCATGGTTACCAAAATTAGCATGCCATTTATGACTCAATTACGCTTCATTATATCCAGCAGGAGCAAGCAGCAGTGTTGTGATGAGAGGATTGTTGATCCTCTCCAGCCTCGTGTCTTTGCTGCTGCCCTGAGGGCCACTTATTTAGCTCAGATTGTTGCACTGAGGAAGGAAGTACTAGTTAGACACAGCCAGTTTGATGAGAGCCTTTGCTGATGAAGTAGCAACTAGCAGTAGACTCGTCCTCACCTTCTACACATGGTTATTGTTCACATAAAAGTTTGCGTTAACATCTGTTTACAACTTTGCACACTTATAGCCTGTTATAATAACAACATTTATTAAATGATCACATCTACTGCTTAGGATTCCTGTATAGAGGTAAATTAAAGATTTAATAGTTTGGGAGTGGTAGCCTAATTGAATGCAAGCCATTTGAAAGCCTTGAGTTCTCAGAACAGCAATTTAACCTTGAGATTTAAATCTGAGCCAAGGTAGACCTGAAATGTAGAAGCATTCCATATCAGTTTATATTCAGCCTATAGCTGCTTTAGATAAACTTTAGTATTGCAAGAGATAAGTGCTTATTTCTTTCAATGCTTTCTTTCCTTAGTTGTTCAAGAGAAGAACAGTCATTTCTGTTGTAAAAGTAAAACTGAGAATCCATTATCATTTAAGTCTTTTATTTGGTCCAATTAATATTCCAAAGCCCAGAAGTTAATTTACTGTTTTACATTTAGCACTAATAACAAGTGCTTTTTAACATGTAAGAAGCTACAGACGCAAAATGTTTGGCCGTTTTGCTTTTTTTTTCTTTTTTTCGCTTAAATTAAACTAGATTGGAAAAGTATACAACATGTCAGTGATTGACATATTCACTTAAACAAACCATAAACTTGAGACATTCAGTCTCAGTCCCCATGAGTTTAACTGTACAACAGTGAACTACTGTACTGAAAGTTTATTTTCTGGAAAGGATGTTTAGTCCAGCCTGTCCAAAAGAAAGTTTGAAAAACCGTGACAGAAAACAGACTCCTGGGTGCGTGACTGTTGTGATTTCTAGCTTCCCTCTTAGATTAGCATCAGAGAAAACGCCACAGCAGTTAATCCACATGCTCACACATTTAGATTAAAAAGAACAGAAAAGCAAATATGGTGCATTTTTGCAAATACAAACAACAGCAAGTGTTTATTAATTTTCCCATATGCAGCCAAGAGATTTTCATCAATTAAAAAGCAACACGTTTCATTTTGCAATGAAATCCTTCAATGTTTCCTGTTTACATAACAACAAAGCACCAACAAGCTGCAAAGCACCACATTACTAATCAAGCCATTAACTCCTTGGCTACCGTCCAACAGTGGCTAATGCCATATTTGTTTTGACACAGCTCACTCAATGCTTTTAACTTAATTTTTTTAAATTATCTGCTGGGCTTTCCATGAGGCACAGGGTGAGGCAGGGTCTCACTACCAGATGTATATGCTAAATGCTTATAGAGAATGGTACAACAAAATACAAACTATGATAATTGGGAAGTAAATTATTCCCTGATTTCACCAAAAAATGTTTTATTCAGATCTCCATACTTCACTCCACACTTTCAGTTCAAGTTTTACTCGTATCGCACCAAATCACAACAGCAGTCACCTCAAGGCACTTTATACTGTAAGACAAAGACCCGAGAATAATGGAGAGAATCAATAATGGAGATGACCTCCTATGAGCAAGCACTTGGCAACAGAGGGAAGGAAAAACTCCCTTTTAACAGGAAAACAAAATAAGCATATATCTGCTGCAGCTGACTGAGGGTGAGGGGACGGAAGCAGAGGAGAAAAAAATTAATTAATATTAAATCACTGGGTTTGATCATTTGAGACACAGATTTGCTACACAACCAGTTATTATCATTACCAATTACTCAAACTCCCCCATTACCTATAGTGCCATTCCCAGTTATTGCTTTTCTGTTTTTTAAAATCTCTTAAATTGTCACCATTGCCGCTTAAGACAATTTTGAATATGTTGTCTTTCACATTGGTAATGACAGAACCTGTGGGCCAGATAAAGTACTTAAATAGGCCATATGTTAGATCTGTGACTCCCACTAGAGCTGACTGAATAATCTGAAGATGAATGAGATGATAGCTGAATGGAAAGAAAAATATATGCAGCACACACAAACGTATTCAGACAGATGCCAGATGAAGCATGTAGTGTATTTTTAAGCGTTCTCAATCAGTGTGACTGTATATTTTATCTCAATATAAACTCACAGACACTAGTTACACATTGCTGCTCATCTAACTGCCTCTGTCCTGAAGTCATGCCAATTGGACAAACAGGCAGTAGGGACCGGCACAGGGGTGAATGGTTAGATGAAGGATGACTATAAACAACCAGGTTAAGGAGACAATCTGCACCATAAATCTGGAATATTATCTGCTGCAGGCAGTAGGAAGGGGAAGCCTGGTGAATTGGCACCATTAAAGCATGTGACGTTTATGTGCTCATCTCTCCTATAGATTCAACTTAGGATGAAAGCCTTTCATTTAGGCTTTGTAATTAATCTTCACTGTATCAATATACTTAGCTTAATGATAGCTCTCTGAGGTAGGCAAAGAGGAAGAAAATAATCAGGGTAGAAGCATATTGCTGTAAAATGAAAATGAAGCACTTACAGTAACACATTCGATTTCTCTGTTATGATGACTGGATTGCACAGACAACAATTAGTGTGAAAGTGATTTGCTCTGGTTGCAGATACTGAAGGGTATTATTCAGTCTAAATGGAAACTCCATACCATTCCATAATAAAATCTACCACACTTGATGTCCATAAAACCAATGACAGGTAAAAGTGTGAAACCCGGGGTCCTGGCATTCATGTGGATGTCACTTTGACACTGCATCCATCTGAATATTGCATTGTCCCCACACGTTCCCCACTGAGCTTTGGCACAATGGCACTCCACAGTAGCAACAGCCTTCCCACAGAGAACAAAATCACTGCAACTCCAATCACAGCTGCCTCACAGAAAAAGGACAAAAAAAAAGCCAAAGCATTGATCTCGCCTGTAATCTCTGCAGATAGCAGTATCCCCAGAACAAGCCTCAACCAAAGAGTCCAACTTCTCAGTGGTAAACACTAAAGGACTTCCAGTGTTCATGCCGCAAAGAGTCAAAACTGTCTTTGCTGCATGAGGAGTACCAACACAACATAAAAACGTGACTTTAATTCTCTTTTACTGATGTTGTTCATGGTGCTGAAAATGCCACATGTTGTATGCATTTATGAATATTAATGTACTCAAGTAAAATAAATTTGTAAAAAAAATGCATTTTACTACAGTACCAGCATTTTTTTAAGAAAAATGCGACGTGGAGTGAATCAGGAAACGGTAACGCATGAAAAGGAAAGATCACCTGATGAGAGGCAGAGTGGAAAGGAAAGGGGGGAAGAAGAAGACTGGATAAGAAGAATGCAATTAGGCTAAGCTTTCAAATTCATTTGAGACAGGTAATTACCCCTCTAGATAGGGAAAGATAGGGAAAGGAAGAAAAACAAGAAAGGAAGACCAAAAGGAAAAGCAAGCATAAATATCAATACATCTGAGCTGGAAAGCACACAAGCAAAAAAACTGAGCTACAAAATTGTCCTTAAAAAAACATATGTTTTACACTACTTCTGCTACTTTCTTTTTTTTTTTTTTTTTTTTTCTTTTTTCTTTTCGCCTGTCCCGTTTGGCTCTTTTGCCATCAGAATTATTGTCTAAAGGCGAAGAAAG
The DNA here is from genome assembly GCF_963576455.1 of Neolamprologus multifasciatus. Taxonomy (NCBI): domain Eukaryota; kingdom Metazoa; phylum Chordata; class Actinopteri; order Cichliformes; family Cichlidae; genus Neolamprologus; species Neolamprologus multifasciatus. The sequence goes on along the minus strand of NC_140456.1, from coordinate 14,528,633 downwards.
ATGCCCAACGGATTTTCTTTATCAAATTGACCATCCCAGCTTTGCCGTAATGGTCCATTTGATTCACCTTTTATTCTTTATTTTATTTTCACTTGCTGAATACGGGACAGACTTGACTGGGGGAAAGAAAAGGGAGAAAGAAAGAGGGAAAGAAAAACAGTTGAGAAGAGGGACGGGGGAGAAGGGCAAAAAACAAAAACCAACAGAATAAGCAGAAAAAAAAAAAAAAAAAAACATATATTGATCACCTGGATCACCTGTTGAGAAAGAAAAAAGAAAACAAGCAGAAGAAAACGAGAGTAATACAATAAACAACATCACAATGATATATGGGAATATGACAGTAAATACTAAATATTAAACATTATTGTGCAGCACGTAAGATCGACAGCACAGTGTGCATTGAGGTAGGAGCCAAAAAGGGTGTAGTTTGTGTGTGTGAGATCACCCGTGTGTACACCTGTGAGCATGGACGCGCTTGTTTTCTTAAAAGGTTCCCTCATGTAATGATCTGCTAGAGGGTGTGGGGGGCCACTGCCCCGTCCTCCAGGGCATGAAGCAGGTATGGAGGAGATCAAAACCCCAGACATCCAGAGGCCCCCAGAACACAAGAGACCAAGGAAGACCAACAGAGGGGCAGCCGTGCCACTGTCCCAGAAAGAGCTGAGGAGAGTCCCAGATGAGGGGTCACCCAGCAGCCACGGAGCAGAAGCCAGGGGGGGTTGCAGTGACGTGCCCGTGAGCTCCGCCGGCAGCCAGCTGTGCCTGAGTGACCGAGCCCCAGGCCGAGAGGCCGGGGGCACCCCACCTCCGAAGTGGCCCAAGCGAGCCCCAGGCTCCAGGCCCCGATAAGCAGCCACCAAGGAGTGAGCCGGTGTGTACCCGGACGCCCACCCCCGGACACAAAGAACCACCAACGCACCGATGTCTGAGGGAGTCCGCCCCCGGCAGGGGAAGTGGTGGGGGGAGATAGGCCTCCAAACCTTGGAGGGCCTGAGCTGTCCTCAGAGAGGTGGCGTCTGATACCCAACCTGACATATGGACACAGACATACAGGCACACACAGATACAAACATCCATTCCCACCCTCATGCTCTCATATGCACTTACTCCACACTCAACCAACGTGGAGACAGACATAAAGAGACGCTGTACACACAATCACACTCCCCAAGCGTACTCTACGAACCGGGTCTAGGTACCCTTGCCCCTGGAGGGGGGAACTGCACCCAGACCCAGGTTGTGTTACCCTTTTCCCTGCGGTGGGGAGAAGCAGACCGCCCCGACTCCGCAGCAGCAGGGAGGCCCCACATTCCGGACCCCAGTCGGACGGCCAACTCCTCCTCCTAGCCCCCCTGCTCCAGCAGACCGCAGAGAACGAGGGTGAGAGAAGACTCCTAACCTCCCTCTACCCGCTCATTGTAGTGTTGATGTATGTGTGTTCTAAGGTGCATTTAAAACCCAGGAGGGCATGGAGCTACCTGCCAGAGAGCAGCAGGTAAGCGCATAGCCCCTCCTGCTAGCCCTCAATGTCTACGTGTATTTAAAATTGAGAGGTGGGCAACGACGCCAGGGGTGAGGTGTACACCCTGATGGTAATTGGGATTCCGTGTAGCATGCCCACCCCCAAGATCCTATATGTATGTGTAATGAGAGTGTGAGTAATGTGAATGTCTAAGTTGCGGGATAAAATTGAGGCAGAGGCAGCCAGAAGGGGACAGAGGGGGGGGGGGGGGGGGGGGGGGGTTACCTCCTCTGCACCCTGGTGACACACCCCTACTCCAAGGCCCTGCATGTGTGGGTGGTTGTGGTGGAGCGGGAAGAGGGAGGCAGCTGGAGATGGGGAGGGAAGGAAGGGAGGGGCAAGTGACCCCTCCCTGGGGCCAGCTCCCCCGCTGACCCCAGTAGGCACCCCCATACTCCGCGACCCGCCAGGGAAGGGGGGCCCAGGCCCATCCGAACCGGGGCCCAGTGCAGCGGCGCCGCCCGGCCCCACAGAGCCCGGGGCAGTCCACCCCACCACAGAGAAAACTGCACCCACCCCATCATCCACTCATCTTCCAGACTACATAAGACAATAGACACCCAGGCTGAGATCTTCCTCCACCTCTCCTGTATCTCCCCCTCTTGCAGAGAGAGTTCCTGAGAGAGGAAAGCTCCTGCAAGATGTGACAACCCCCCCCCCCCCCCACCAGTTGAAGAGCCCCCCAGGTGGCTCGGCGCACCGGTGGCACCCTGCGCCAGTGGTGGGCCCCCATATACCCACCGGCCCACAACCCCGGCAACACACCAACCAGGACCCAGGCCCCAGGCCCCCGAGGCCCGGCCAGGGCCCCAGGCCAGAGCCGGAGCGCCCCCAGAACCTCACGCCCGTCCCGGACCCACCCAAGGGCAGCCAGGCTACCAGGTCAGTAACCCCCGTCCGTCAGCACAGACCCTCCCCTAGCCCCGCTGCACGTAGCCACGTAGCTACTTCTGCTACTTTCGGGATAATGTAAAAAATTGCTCACGTATTCTAAGCAATCATAAATGTGTAATTCATAATAATAATTAATGTTTAAAATGAGGCTGTTATCACAAGTGAGCCTGAAGTGAAATTTGTGTTTCTAATTTTTAGGTGACTAATGACATCATCTCTGTTTTTCATCTATTATCTCAGCACATCATCATCTTTATTGCCGTTCTAATTGCCCCAGCTCTTTACTGCTCAAAAGACAATCGAGTTGTTTTAAAAGACATGATTATATTTGTTCCAGTGGCCGACGAATCCACTCATAACAAACCAATAACAATATAACAATACACAAATGTTGCTCCAAATGAATCCTCTTCAATAGACAGGCCAATAGCTGTGGTGACTGACAAATGGCCTTAGACCGCAGATAAGAGAGACAGAGAGGCTCGGGTAATGGCTTATAATGGGCTGTTCTTGAAATGCCAATCCCAGGATTTGCTCCGTGATTACTGATATTAAGCAAAGAGTTCAATTTTCCCCTGTGACTCTCAGCCTGACTATATCTGTCCACCTCTCTATTGCTCGTTGCCTTTTTTCTTCTGTCAATGAGCTGTCTTTTTTTAATTCACCATTCATTTTATTTATATTTTTATTTCTATGATTTACTACATAATGACACAAATCAGTGTCACCAATTAAAACCCCTGAAAGGTGAAGCAAATAACATTGATCACTTGTTACAACGCAGTGTCACAATGCCATGGGAAACCTTGTGTCCTGTTGTCATGTAGATATTAGACACGTATGACCCCCCTAAACATTGCAGAAAATACAACATGTCCCAGCGGCAAAGGCACTTTTCATGATCAGCTGCCTCTCCCAGGAGGAAAATGTGCCAAAAACTGTTGAGTTATGCTTCAAAACAGGACAAAGAGCCCAATATTTACTTGGCTCTTGAGCTTCTCTGATCCCAGTCCAAATCAGCATCAGGACAATGTTCCAGAAATGGCACAATCTACTGAGTCCCACCCTGCAACCCTTTAGGACCCAAATGATCTAATGCCAGCATCCCAGCGCCAACAACAAATACCCCAGGAGGTCCAGTATCCATGTTCTGATGAGACCATATTAAAAGAAAAGTCAGGCAGGTGGATTAATATTGCTGTACAAGTAGATATACAGAATGAAGACTGATAACAAATCTTAGTGCAGTGAATCTTCAACATGGTCAAGTGTATACTGATTAAAAAAAATACAATCATAGTTTAAAACTGTATAAGGCCTCCAAAGATTCTCCTGAATTTTCCTAAAGACATGTCCCAGTTTTTTCCTTAATATTATTCATTTTTATTTTTTATTTTCTGTCAGTCATATTGTCGCCTGTAATCTGTATTGTCTGTTCAAAAACTTTGAGTTTATGTAGACAGAGGTGCCTTGAACTGTTGCTGAGGTTCGGTAGTAAGAAATGTGGTTATTACTTGGCATTCAAATTTCAGCTATCAATGAGCGATCAGATAGTATTAGAAGGGTTTTTCTAAGTAATAACAAGAAAGGGAAAATTAAATGGTTTTGTTAGAAATTTGATGCAGATCTGCGAATGCAATCAAGTGGAGCTTAGATTTGATTTGATACTTTTTTTAGTTGGTGAATCACAACTACAGTATGAGAAGAAAATAAAATTTGGATTATAGGTAATTAAAACACAAAATAAAGACAATACAAACAAGATGTCATATATATATATATATATATATATATATATATATATATATATATATATATATATATATATATATATATATCCCTGAAAATCTGTCCTACACAAACTGGCATTCATAAAATATACATAGACAGGGTGTCTGATATTTATGCCAGAGAGGAAACGACTGGCTTGTGCTGAAAAAGTGCAAGACAGTTTTGCCACAGAGAACATGATGTAAGGCCTTGGACAGTTTTAAAGGCTGTGATCTGGACCAAAACACTAACCACGAGAAGGCTAAATGAGAAAAAAAAACAACCAAAAAAACCCTTGTATAAACACACACACACACACACACACGCGCGCACACACACATACACACACAGTTACTTACAAAGACCATGTAAGGCTGGAGGCCTGTCTGGATCAGATGGCAAAACACTTAAAAGCTAAACTACAAGCAGTGAGCACTGTAGCATATTTACAGGCTTAAGTAAAAGCATGTTTAATTCAGAGTAGCATTCAGGCGCTTGTCATAAAATACAAAGAGACACTCAAGTCCTCTACTTGTAGCTTTTGGCGGTTGATGAATAATCACTGTAAGTGGTAGCGTTCAGATGATCAATGCCTTTTTGGTAAACATAAGAGAAAGTGCTCTTTTCCTCCTAGTGGCTCCAATCAATCTGCTTTCTGACACATTCAGAGGGATTAGTCAAAGAAGTAACAGATTTCAAACAAACCATTCACTAAACCTCATCCACTGGTGGATTTAGTGAATGGTCAGTAACAGGATTGTAAGGTCTTAGTGTGTATCTGGCACTCACTGAAATATTCAGTACTTCTTTTTTCAGTTTCATTTTTCAGTTTCAGGCTGCAAACTGAGGGCAGTCAATTTACCATGTATACAGTGCTTAATAAATTTATAAGGCCACCACCCAATGTAAGGTTTATGCCACAGTTTCCCTCAATCACTTCTTTAATGAAAATTACATGCCTAACATCCATCCATCCATCCATCCGCTTCCGCTTATCCTTTTCAGGGTCGCGGGGGGCGCTGGAGCCTATCCCAGCTGTCATAGGGCGAGAGGCGGGGTACACCCTGGACAGGTCGCCAGTCTGTCGCAGGGCCAACACACAGGGACAGACAACCATTCGCACTCACATTCACTCGCACATTCACACCTAGTGGCAATTTGGATTATCCAATTAACCTATTCCCACAAACTGCATGTCTTTGGATGGTGGGAGGAAATTAACCGCATTGCTTCTTGACATCGGCCGTGATGACAGACTTATCGTTGCTGGTTGTTTATTTTTTATTTCTTGCCTAACATTAAAATATAATTATTTCTGTTATACATACATTTTTAAACTTACTGTTTTACAAAATGTTTTTTTCTTTTTTAAAGTAATGCTTATTATAAATTTTTGATTCATTTTTTGATTTAATTTTGATTTTAATTTCTCAAAAACATCCAGCGTGCCAGCCCAAACATGGCAATAAAAACATGAAATCAGTTTGTTATTTGCCGTATACGTAATTGTATACAAGTTTCTAAAAGACAGATTTCTAAAACCTTTTCTTGTTTTTATGCCACGTAGTCTAATACATTTCTAAGCATTACAAGTTAAAAGGGTTAGGGTTGAGGTTGGGGCTTAGGGGGTAAGATGCCATGATGTCACTATCTGTGACATAATCTGATCTTCACTGATGGGCTGAAAGAAATCCATGTGGTTTGACAACATCACAGTGAGCCGGAGGAAGCCAAACTGAATGAAATCAAATAAGGTTTCTGACCAGTTAATGGATTAAGAGTGTTGTAAGGTTTGCAATGAAGCATAAATCTTACCTCTGTCTTTATAAACTACGCATACAATGACAATAACAACAAAAAATGTTGTAGTCTATTAACTGTATTTATTGTAATCATCATTTAAGGCCAGCTAACTGCTGAGGCTAAGTGCAAAACACATAACACGAAAAAGCTGTTTTTGTTATTCTAGCTTTTATATGTACTCTTAATAAAAGCCTTCTTTATTATTAATAAAACAGCAACAGTTAGCTTGTTTTAGTCTTAAATAACTTTGGATTTAAATTTGGATTATTGCTCCAAAAATTCCAAAATGAAACCTGCCATTGCTATCTTTGTAAATTGCAGATGTGCTGTGCTATGAATGGAAAGCTTGACAACCACAGCAACAGTAACTAAGTGGGAGGCGGAGCTTACCAACCTGCCAACTGTTGAAAGAGAAGAGCAGAACACAATAGAGATCATGTGATCAAAAATGATAACCTATACAAAAGTAGGCAAACTGTTTCCCTATTTCCAGCACCAACCCCAGATAAAACACACAATCATAGGCCTACACAGACTATTTTCTATTCTTTTTACAGCTTTACTTTCATCCCTCTTAACCTCCTTTCTATGTGCACATTCACACAAACATTCCTCTCCCTCGTCACTCCATGCCTCCCTCTGTGAGGAGGGCAGTCTCTGCTTCCATCTGTGTGTATAAGGGGTTGTCCTGGTGTGTCAGTAATAACAATTTCCCAGTGTTCCTCTCTGCCAATTAGCCCGGCCGTAATTACACAGACACATATGGAGCTGTCAATCACCCGGCTCCTCCACACAGGAACTCACCCACCCAGCGAAGAGAGCGAGAACGATAGAGAGACTGCGGCAGGGAGAGAGAAGGAGTTTCCAACAGCTAAGGCTATACCACTCTAAACGACCACACACTGTGCCAATAACATGAGCAGTATTTCTCTGACTGTGCAGCAATCCATCAGTTCCCAGGAAAGTGCCATAAAACAGGCTGCAACAAAAAAAATGTTTTGAAATTCATTTTGTGGAGTGTTTACAATTTTCTTGTTTACTACTGATTGTGATTTGTGCAAATGGTGTAAACGTAGGTAGAAAAAGAAGCACTATATTCCATGAAAGAATACACTTTAGAGGTATGACTGAAATTGTCTTAATGTTTGTTTTTTTTTAACTTTGTTTTTCCTATTTTTCAATAAAAAAAACTGAATGGGAAAGTTAGATACTTTTGTCTATACCGGCATACACACAGGAAGAGACTAGCAGCTATTTAGCCACCGGAGACTCTATGAAATGTCACTGTAGTGATGATAGTCAAAACAAAAAACAAGCAAGTGAAGCAAGTGATAAAAGCAAGTACTGAATGGAGCGAAAGATAACACTGGCTGACATATGATGCAACCAGAGCCTAGAACATTCCCCTTGTAACCAACTGTCCATTTTAAAGAAGCAGGTGAAAAGCAGCTTGCTTTTTATGTGGACATGGCTTAAGACATTGTTGGTTTTGGACACAATAATTTGCAGTTGAGAAATTGCCACATTTGTGACTTTTATAAGGTTTAAACTTAAATAAGCAAGCTGAAAATATTTGACAATGATGTTGTTGTGTTATGTGGGTCATATACATAACATGTACACTTACCTGCCATCAACTGCTTGTAAGCACTAATATCTAATTGCCAACTCAATGCCTTTAATCATATAGACATGGTCTAGACAACCTGCTGTAGTTTACTAGAATGAGGAAGAAAGGCGATTTTAGTGACATAACATGACACAATTGCTGATGCAAGACAGGCTGGTCTGAGTGTAACTGCTGATCTACTGGGATATTCTATTCCTGTACAACCATCTCTAGGGTTAATAGATGGTCTGAAAAAGAGAAATCCAGTGAGTGGCAGTTCTCTGGGAGAAAATGACTTGTTGGTGCCAAAGTTGAGAGGGGAATGGTCGGAGTGCTTCAAACTGACAGGAATGCACAGTCTGTGCCATGAAGTATTAAGGTGGTTCTGAAGCCAAATGGAGTCCAACCTGGTGCTAGTGAGTTATAACTAAAAGGTATACGAAGAGAGGCCGGTGAGTGTGAATTAATATTAGAGCACAAAAAATTTTAAGAGAGCACAAATCTTAGTGATAATGCTGATTTTTGACACATATACTGTCGATGCTGAAAAAAATAATTTCTAGAAAAACTTCAATAAAATTATTTTTTCATTCAACAAGGTATATTGTTTATTTTGAGAAAAGACATTACTCTTTTATAAAGAATGTAGGAAGACTGTCTCAAACAATACATCAGGTACAAATTTCATTCACCACAAAAGAACCTTACCATTTGACTATGTGGCACATTTTTGAAGGTATGTATAAAGCCTTTTAGTTTTAGACCTTTTGGGTCACCAAGCAATAAAACATGTCTGTTGCACCAAGAAAAAATAACCAGATACATAACTGAAAAAAAACACATGACACCCATTTAATATTCAATGCAGTAACATCTGTAATAAATGACACTTAAACCTACATTACCCATTTATCTAGCGACATTAATTAATCCCCGCTTTCACTCTTGTAAATAAATGCATTCAAGTCTCACGTAATGCAGAGCCTGATTTCCCCTGAGCATCTCCAACAGAAGAAAACAAATGAAAGTTTAATAAAAATGAAGATAACATTGAGTTATCTGTCAGGCTTTCAAGTTGTGTGCGTGTTCTATGGTAAGCTGTGTCGCCCTGATTTCTATCCATTCTACTCAGTCGACACTTGAATCAACCCAAGAGGGAAAAAGAGAGTGAAAGCAAGAGTATCTGTGAATGCCCGCAAGTGTGACAAGGTGTGCTTTACTTGTTTAGGTACTATATGTGGCTCTCGGGATTTAAGGTGGTGAACAGGGGGATAATAATAACAATAATAATAAGATACTAATCATAATAATAATAATAATAACAACAACAACCTTTATTTAAATTAGACATTCATAACAATACTGCAAAAGTGTTTTTGCACTGAAAGCAACAATGAATAATTAATAATAATAATATTAATAAAAAGTTATTTCCTAAGGTCCGGTGATGCAGATGGCAGGAAATGAAAACAATACAGGCAGAAAGTGGAAGGGGTAAAATATGAAGGAGAGATGGGTAGGCACAGGGCAAAAGGAGGAGGTCCAGTCCCAGCAGCAAGTCTTACCTCTGGGATGTCTTCTTGTACTTGCGCCTGCCAGAGAAAGAACAAACACGAGGAGAATGAGGCTTCGGAAAGACAGGACGAAAAGACATCAGGGTCATGCAAAAACCAGCTGAACATTACACTATAAAGAATATACAAATGACTGCGCTATCGCTATCTTTCTTGAGCTGAAAATTTAATAAAAGATGCAGCCCTGTCATATGAACCAAGCACAATCTGATTTTTTTTTTAACAAAGGAAAGAACTACACATTTACACTTTATAATGCTTATTTTAATGAATATGAAGTAAAACTGAGAATCCAAAATAATACAGATCAGTTATCAAATTAAAAGGAAAAAGCTCCAGGGTTCAGGAACCCTATATTGAAGACATGACGTGGCTCCGTTATGCTTTACTGAGCATTTTGCTCAAATGGTAAGGCTCCACATTTCTCCTTAGAGGAAAAGGTCATGGCAACACAAAGTTGTTTTAAAGTGATCAGCTTTATCCTAGGAAGACATATTTCAGTCCTGACGGGAGTGTTTTCTTCCAGGATGGCAATGTCCCCATTTTGAGGGTACAATCATGTGCTATGGCCTTTGCATTTACCAGATCTTGACTGAGAGTTTCGAGTGACATTGCTCTCCACTGCAATCATCAAAATGCCAAATAAGGAATGTGTTGCTCTCTCCAGTGGCGTTCCAGAGGCAGGGAATCGATACTAAGGTGTATTAAAAAGTCTTTAATGTGCATATGGTGGCCCAACAGCTTGCTAAAACAATTCATTTAATTTAGTTTTTTTTCCTTTTCATTTATCACTGATCTGTATATAAACTTAATTGCAAACTGCATCATCAACTTCATGGCTTACTAGAATTGAGGCATATCAATAGTGTAAATGATCAAATCTCACAAATGCAAGCCTGCTCATGGCATTTATTGAGATGAAATGGGCAATTTAACACATGTTCAGTGGATCTAATTCCTAACACTTGACTGCCAACATAAAAAGCAGTACGATTAGAATAAAATAGTGACTCATTAAAATAAGAAACTTTTTCACTGATGCTGTATCAAATGGGTACATTATAACAGTTATCTGTAAATAAGTGAAGAGCTTTAGAGTCTACTTTTTTGAGTCTACTGTTACAGTAAAGAGAAGTAAGAATGCAAATGCTTACAATCACTTATGCAGAAAAGGGATTTAAGAGTGTCATACCAATATGCAAAAAGACACACACACACACATACACGGCATTCAAACTCCACTCGATCCCACCAACCTTACTTCTACACACACGTACAAACATTGGGAAACCTACACAGCTACATTAACACACCTATTGTACTATCACTTACGTTTGGCCCTAAAACACACCCACACCTCCATGAAGTGATAACAGCATGGCTCTAAAAGCTGAGGTCATACACACACTCACTCACACACACTTACAGCACTCATGACAGCAAACTGGGGGGAGGCATAAACTCACAACTGTTTGACTACAGACATCTATTTAAATTCTAGTCAGGCACAATTCACAGCACTTAGCTTGATTTGCTCCTCCGTTGCTTTCAGTATCAATCTTTTAGAGCTCAGTGCAAAACTGCAAGCTAAGGAAGTTAATCCCCGTAAAGAAATGTTGAGAGCTCCCTTGAAATTAGTGGGAAAGGAAGAATGAATAAATCATTTAGGGTTGATGAAGCCATTGAAATGAAAACAAAATGAAGTTCCACAGTTTAACAGGGTAAACAATACAAAGAAAGACTAAATAAATCGTTTTAGGGGAAATATATTAATGAGACCTAAAAGACAGATCAATACTACATTAAGTAACTACGGGGAAAGTCAGGAGGCAAAAGCAGAACTAATAATGCATTATTTCTTTTTTCTAATCTTAGGTCACAGGTTTTGCCCTTTTACCCTCTTTTGGTGCGTGGGTCTTCTAATTAATTCTAATTAGATGTGGACAAGAAGTGAGGATGGTCAGAGAATTCTAGGAATTATCACAATTATAAAGGGTGATCGTGGCTCAAGAGTTGGGAGTTCGCCTTGTAATCGGAAGGTTGCCGGTTCGAGCCCCCGGCTCGGACAGTCTCGGTCATTGTGTCCTTGGGCAAGACACTTCACCAAGACACCAGCTGGCCTACTGGTGTTGGCCAAAAGGGCTGATGGTGCAATATGGCAACCTTGCTTCTGTCAGTCTGCCCCAGGGCAGCTGTGGCTACAACTGTAGCTTGCCTGCACCAGTGTGTGAATGGGTGGATGACTGGGTGTGTAAAGCGCTTTGGGGTCCCTAGGGGGGAATAGTAAAAGCGAGGCCATTTACCATTTACCATATAAAGGTTAAACATTATAGTAAATGTAACCTTAAAATAAACTAAACATGATATTTCCACGGGGGTCAAGGGAGACGACTCGTCCATCACTGGCGGTGAAGTCACTAAGGCAGTTAAACTCCTTGTTGGCAGGGCCTCAGGGTGGATGTGGGTTGGTGGTTCCCATCTTTAAGAAGGGGGACCAGAGCGTGTGCTCCTACTATAGGCGGAACACACTCATCAGCCAACCTGAGAAAGTCTACGCCAGGGTGCAGGAAAGGAGAGTCCATCTGTTAGTCGAACATGAGGTACAGGAGGAACAATGCAGTTTTCGTCCCAGTCGTGGAACACTGAACCAGTTCTTTACCCTCTCGGGGGGTACTTGAGGGTGCATGGGAGTTTGCGAGTCTACATGTATTTTGTGGACTTGGAGAAGGCATTAGACCGTGTCCCTAGAAATGTTCTGTGGGAGGCGCAGGAGTATGGCGTGTCTGGCCCATTGCTACGAGCCATTTGATCCTTATAGAACCATTGGAAGAGCTTGGTCTGCTTAGCTGGCAATAAGTGAGACTCATTCCTGGTGGGTGTCAGACTCCCCCAGGGCTGCCCTTTGTCACCAATTCTGTTCATAAAGTTTATGGACAGAATTTCTAGGTGTAGCCAAGTGGTGGAAGGCTTCAACTTGGGCAATCTCAGAATCCCATCTCTGCTTTGATGTGGTGGCAGATTATGTGGTTCTGTTTGCTTCATCAAGTGGTGTCCTCCAGCTCGCACTGGAGCAGTTTGCAGTACCGGTGTTACTAACCCAAGTAGAGGACTTCTAAGGGTTACAAGTGGGTGGAGAGGGGAGTGGGAGATCAATTGACGGATTGGGGCTGTGGCTGCGGTGATGCGGATGCTGTACTGGTCCGTCGTGGTGAAGAGAGAGCTGAGCGTAAAAGTGAAGCATTCAATTTGCCGGTCAATCTGCAAACCTAACCACACCTATGGTCACAAGATTCAGGCAGTGACCAAAAGAACAGGATTAAGGATACAGAAATAGGTAAAAGAGCTTTCTTCGAAGGGTGGCTGGCCTCTCCCTTAGAGATAGGGTGAGAAGTTCAGCCATTTGGAAAAGGCTCAGAGTAGAGCTGCCACATCAAAAGGAGCCAGTTGAGGTGTTTTAGGCATCTGACAAGGATGCCTCTTGGGGTTGGTGTTTTGGGAATGTCCCACCAGGAAGACTCAGGAGTCGCTGGAGAGATTATATCTCTTGGCCATCCTGGGACTGCTTGGTTTTCCCTCTGACAAGCTGGAGGAGGTGGTCAGGGATAGGGAGTGCGGGGCTTCTCTGCTTAGGCTCCTGCCCCCGTATAAGCAGAAGAAAGTGCATGGAGGGATAGATATTTACACTGAATGTGGTCCTAAATAAGATAGAGATTCAATCGGAATGCTCAAATCAGAATTCATGACACTTTTACCTCATTGTCTGGCCTGTACACCTTGCCAAAAGAGTTATATGGCGAGGTGCTGATATTTTAACCTCCTGAGACTCTCTGCCCTCATATGGAGGCATTACATTTTGGTTCTTTTTATCCATATACTTAATTTGTATCATTTGTGTTTTCTTAAACAATGGTGACTTTATTGTGCTGTTCTTTAGAATAAAGCCTTGTCCTCATATGAAAATAGACTTTTTTAAAAAAAAAAGAAATATCTTCTGTTTTTCTGTTACTATATCATTAGTTATAAAGTATTTTATAGTTTATAGTTAATTTTATACTTTATAGTTTATTTGCAGCTTTTTTAGTTAATACAGTATAGGTCCACACAATTATTTGTCGTGATATTACCATATATATCTTATGCACATAATTTTTGTCTATGATTATATATTGTTATTCATTTAGTTAGTCTACGTATTAGCCTTTCTTATATCATCATAAGAAATGGATAAGAATGAATATCAGGTTTTATAGCAGGCGCAGAGCTAGAGCTGAGGAAGTTCTGGTAAATATTGTAATTTTTTGGACAGATTTTATAATTTGTGGTTACCAAAAAGTTTTGAAGTTATATTTCATTTCATTTTGCACAAAAAATAAATTTTCTATTTATTTACTTACATTAACATACATACAACCAGAGCGCTGCAATTTTAATTAACATAAAGACTTGTTTTATTTGGTCGCCTGCCAGTGGCATCACATCTTTCTCAAACCCTGTAGTCGATAAACCTCCCAAGGAAGCACAGTAAATACCGGATGATTAGGCTTACAATAAAGTTATAACATTAGTTAGTTCTCAATTACTTTGAATGAAGATAACAGCACTAGGCAACCCCACAAATGAATCCAACACATGGGATGATAAATATTTGCTCTAATCATTTAAGTACTAATCGTCTCACTAATCATTTTACAATCTGTTAAGTATTTTTAACTATAACAAGCAAAATACACAGCTCAAAATAATTCAAGGAACACTTGATCATCACATTTTAACACTTAGTCACTTCAACTTCACAGATATCAGTATTTCTAGTAACCAAGCTTAAACCATTGTGAATCAATTTCACTTGCTTTGGTGCAAACCCAAGTGTCTGGAAAGGCATCAACAAGACAACCCAAAAACTAGGGATGGTTTTTCAGGTAACGATCAAAGATTATTGCTCTGCTTTTTTTCTTGTTTTTGTTTTGGGTGGGTGTCCTTGTCACTACTAGTAGCACGAGATAATGCCTGCATCCCATTCAAATTGTACAGGTCCAGCAAACCTTCTTGCAAGCCATTGAAAAAAGCACTAATTGTGATTTACTGAAGGAGAGCTGGACAGGGCTTAGAAGTGCATCGACCCAGCACCAGGGCTGGTATTGGTGACTTTGTATAACAGGAGGAGCACTGCCCTTTCTCAAGTGGGCTACTCATGTGCACATTTCTGATGGGCTGTGATCAGAGGTCCGACTGAAGCAGTCGGTTTCTCACCATCTTTTTAGAAACACAAGAGCTAGTGCCTTCAGGTCATTTTGAAGGGCTCTTTCAGGAGGCCTCCTTAACCTCTTTGCACAAACTAGCAGATACACATTTTTTAATAGCCCATCTCCTGGTGCCTCCTCAACACTTTTGAGACTCCGCTGAGAGACAAAGTAAACTTTCAGGACAACACCAACATGACAGCACATATGGATGTGATATCCTGGAGAAGACTACTGACAACTTATGCATTTTGAATGAGTTCCAGGTACTGTGTGTGCTACCAGTAGTGACAGATACTAGCAAAAACAAAAACTAGAGAAAAATCAGTCAGAAAGGAAGATGAGGAGAAAGCAATGATCTGTGGACAGCACCTGCAAAACCATTTTAGGGGCTTATTCCGTGCACTCCAGTGTGCTCCAGTGCACTTCAGGTAAAGTGCACATTTTCTTACATGTACTTGGGGTCTATGTTACTGTTTATGACTGTTATTGGATTGCTATGATTATAATAATTTATTTTAGTTAGAGCCTTATAGATCAGATGTGGTAAAGCAGTCAGCCACCTTGATTCTTGGGACTTCCTTACACTGCCCTCTCCTCAAGCAAGCACTTTTTTATGAACTGTTTACCCACTAATTAAATAATTAATTTCTATTAATCAGTGGGAGACAGATCAGGTCTGCCTAAGTAAGCTAATTTATTAACACAAATACACTGGAATCGACTCACTGATATATTACATATAAAAACAAGGGCCATCTGTTACAGACTGGTGACCACGGTGTACTCCTCATCATTGAAGACTGAGCATAGAGCTAACTGTCCAAAACATATGCTCTGTCAATCCACACATGTTTGGTACACTCTGTGGAGTACACTGTGCCAGAAACTGTGCTGTGTCAACCAGCAAACTCACATACAAATCACACAGCTGACAAACAAATCTAGGGTAAGCTAGCAGCACCTATAGTAAATATCCCCAAGTGGACTCAAACATGTCCACAATCTATATCACCCACTCGAACACATGCACAGTCATCCTTTCGCAGTCACAAACACCTCAATGCTGCAACATGTTATCTAATCCCTATTAAGCACAGAAAATATACTCTGCAAGTTTATGTTGTGAGTCTGTGTCAACATCTGTGGGTGCTGCCTGTCAGTTGGGGGCTCACTCTTTTTAGACAGAGGCTTTTTGTGAGATTAAAGGCTAATGTGATCTCTGACACACTACAGGAGCCCTCAGAGCACCCAACCAACTGCTGTGTAGCCCTTTAAAAAAGAAAAAGAAAAAGAAGGAAGGGGGGAAAAAAGGCTTGAGCTCCCGTTACATTCATCTGACTCACTATCCATCAATTATCCAAAAAGACAGATGGTTATGACGGTGAGCAAATTGAAGAGACAATGAAGTCATCCAAGGAAACTAAATGTGGCAGAGGATGGTGGTGGAACATCAAGCTTTTAACACAGGAGAGATAAACGATGCATAATCACAGAGCTATATAATTAAATACTGGCAAATCAAAAGTAACTAAAATATTTGGTATTAGAGTTATAGGAATTCTAACTGCTGCCTTTATGTGCAGGAGGGAAATGTATTTCATTGAGACCTTGAGCAGCAGCATTAAAGATATCCTTCATAGCCCAGCCCTCCTAGCAACAGTGCTGTCTCCTCCCCCTGCTGAGTAGGAATGATGTGAACTGAAAATGGATAAAAGAACATTTCACACTTCAACTTAGATATAAAGTGCTTTCCTCTCAGGGAGAAAGGTCAAAGAGGTGTTGATTGGTGGTGAATGTGACAAAGTAAGTAAGAATCTTTAATGAAACCAGCAGAAATAAGAGATGAGACGTTTGGAAGGTTTGTGAAATGTTAAAAGAAAAAAAGAATGAACCCCATGACACACCTCAGTATCTGAAAAATACACTCTTTTAGCCACTGAAGTTTAAATGTACAGACATGCTGCACAAGTCTGCATGGGCAGCAGGTGTTTATTGCACATCTGATGAGACAGTGAAAACATAATGAAAAGTTAAGGCGAGTAAAGATTTTCTTGCACAAGAGTGGGCAACACTCGAGCTCCGATGTTCTTCTTCCTTCCTGTTCAGTTAGGCAAACAAACCATTTGGAAATGTATGGTTATGTTTGGCCTGAGTAATTACATACACACACCCCCTCTGTTTTTCTTTCTATTTTACATTTTCACTCTGGGTTCTGTCTCCCATAAACTGACATACACACAACACAACTGAAACGAAGAAATGAGTGTGATGGTCACACTTTTATAATAACAACCATAAAAAAGGCGACAATTTTTTTGTCAAAATGTGTGAATAATTCACACGATTGCAGATCAACTCACTTCTAAACATCAAATGCCTCATTCAAACACGCTGAAGCATGCACAGTGCTGCTTCACACACTTGTTGAAAAGAATAAAAGTGGATATACTCACAATCCCCGGAGCCGGAGCCAAATCTTCTCTATCTGTTCTGGCTGGAGGTACTTCAGGGCCGTGCTTTCAAACTCCTCAATCTCTTTGGTGGGAGACTCCATGTCTGACGGAGTTACAGATTTACCAGCAACAGATCAAAAAAAAAGTTTAATCCCTGTCAAATGTGAACAGTGAGGAAGGTGCAACGCAAAGAAGAGAAGTGCTGCGATGTGTTGGAACCCGGGATGTGACCGAGGTTTCCTCTCTTACAGTAGTTCCCACAGCTGCGACAAACCGGATGCCATCCCTCCTGTTTCTCTCTTTTCCTTCTAGTTATGTGATAGAGAGTGTGTGACTGAAACTAAATAACACTCAAGCAGCTGTGGTAGTCATGAAGCAGTCCAACTGTACCTCTTTCCTCTCTCCCTCTCTTTCTCTGTTACTCATTCACTTCTCTGTCGTGTCAGCGCAGGGGTCCTGGAGCCGTGCCATGCTCTCCCAGCAACAACGGGATGCAGACGGCAGGGCAGCGCAATCCGGGATTAACACTCACTGCCGAGCCCTCCGCACATGAGGGAGGGGAAAAGAGCACCAGTCAAAGAGAGGGAGGAGTCTGGCTGATAATGAGAAACCATGTTCTGTTTCATCTACTGGAAAACTGGAGGGAGTGAGGAAGAAAAATGAGTGGGGACAGACATGAGGAACAGGAAAAAAGCCTTTAGGAGAAGATGAAAGCGCTAGTGCGGTGAATTCCTGTGTAGAATTTGCTGGTTTAAAAAAAAGAAAAATACTTGCAAGAGGACATTTTCTTTTGAAATGTCAAAACAGTGACACAGCATTATCCTTTTTTAAGCATCTAATTTACAAATGCAGTCGCTCAATATTTAACTCATTCACTAAAAATGTGGCAGCTTTATGACAGCTGAAATGTAGATAATGCATGTTCAGTGCAACATATTAGATGCCATGCCAAGAGGGATTAAATAGCATGCAGAGAGTGTGCTGACACTGATTTGACAGAGATTACTTTGATCCATCGAGCACATTCAGGACCGCCCCACATTCAGCCCCCTAAAAATGGAGCAATTTAAAACATGGAATATTATTCCCTTTGTTTATTTTCCTTGCTTTCTCTAACAAAACACCGCGGTGCTCTCTGCTAAGCCCTTGTGGGCAGAAATGTCAGCCAAGCCAGCAATAAGTATAATACTGTCACAACTTTATACCCATCGTTCTACACAGACTTGTGCATATATAGTGTGGTATCCTCGTATAAAATAAAAAGCTTTGTCTGTAATTACCTACAAAGTAGTAAGTCCTCAGTGCTGGATAGTCTATTTTAAACCTGCATCGTGCATGGTGCATTGTGTGCTGGAAATATATTCTACACAAGCATACTACACTTGTTGTGCTTGCTTAACAACTAGTGAAGCATATTAGTTATTTTCTTAGGTTTCGTTTATTTATCCTTTTCCAAGTCCAACTGGAAGATTGCTAGGATGACTCACCCCCCTTACCTGCTCCCCTGAGCCCCTTACCATACTCTAAGGTCTTTCAATTACTTGATGCAGGATGTAGGGATAAGGCCAGGGCGCCACCTCAAAGGGGTTCTTTCTTTCATCTGGTGAGATGCATCCTCCATGAGGACAGAAAAGAGGTTTGCCTGAGTGCCACAAACCTGCTGATGTCCTCTTCAAAGGTGCGTTTATGCATCTGTTTTTTTCTTTCCTTTCAGTTTCTTTCCTTTCCTGGCTGCCTTTCTTCACACCATTCTTTGTAACAATTTTTCTACCTGTCGGTGAGGGTATGCTGCCCCCAGGAGATATCAAGCCACATCCAGAGATGGCAGGTTAACCTGAGCAGAAACTACAATGACAACTTCACTAGTGACTGCTTCTGGTTCAAAGATTTGCACCCCAGGGATTGTATGCACCGTGTAGTCTGTATGTGCGGTGTCATACTGCACCGGGAATACAAAGATTCCATCAAAAACTATGATTTCAAGGAGCTGGTGAATTTAAACTGTGCAGCAGTCACTGCACCCAAGAATCAAGTGTGTTGCAGAGAAGGTAAATAAATCTGTGACTCTTGGTGAGAAGCTTGTGAAAATCAGAAAATGTGTGGGCCCTTGCTAAGGGTCAAATTTCCATTTAAAACACACTCAGTAGAACAATTTTGACAATTGTGGACAATTTGGGTAAGAATTACAGCTGTCATTACTATTATTATAGCATTCCATGATAGCTGTACATGGAAACTGCTGAAAATATTGTACTGATAGCAATCAAACCATGGTTAAGGTGTTTGAACATTCAACCCCCTACACCTTTTCAATAATGTAATAAAATCTCAGAATCAACATTCACTTTATGCAGCGAAGGGCAAGATGTGCAGCCTTTTCTCACACAGTCATTTGGCAAATTAGTCTCCTGTAACTACTCTCAGTTTTATACGTAAAAAAGTCCAACAATATGAATACGATTTCCAGCCTTTCAGGGTACCTTGAAATGTGGCTGTTCAGAGCTGCTATAACACTTTCTCCTTCAGACACGGTTAGATGCCATATCGTACAAACTAATTCATGTCAAGGGTGCCCACAATTTGATGGATAGGCTGCTTACAACATTTGTTTAAGGTTAGACATACGGCAGACCCAAACCTGACCTTAGAACATAAACGACAGACTGTTTCAAGCACTAGCAATAAATGTAGGCATGGGAAGTAAACAAGAAAGCATTGAATCATCTTTAATTATCTCCGAGAGATGTTTATAACAATAAACCCCCCTTTGGCATAAACTATCTTTGGATCGCTCAGTCACATTTAATTACCTGACAACTCGTTGTAGCTTTGGTTAATTATTGCCAAATTATTTTACCGTTACTAGAGGTTTAAGGAGAAAATATTTATAGCAACTCACACTGACTAGAAAAACAGTGCTCAGTGATTTATGAAATGCTATGATAAAGAATGCAGCCTGGTTAAGCAGCCTCCAGCCTTTGCACCAAAAGAATCTCAGACAACACTTTAATTACATTGCCACCTGATGAATGAAACACCTTCCAGCAAAAAAAGCACTGTAGTAATGTGCCGTGTTTGTGCCACTGAATTGCAGGAGAACGCAATACAACAACGATGAGTATGTGATGAAGTATTAGGAATTCTTTTGCTTGCTGCTGAGTCATCCTCTGTGCCACTGTTGCCAGTGAATTTGACTATAAAATTGAGAGTATTTAACAGGGTGAGCAAAGATGCACAAACACACATAACAAGCTAAATGTGTCGAGTGTAACAGGGTAAAACAAATATGATGAACCAACAAAAGCAAAAAAGCGATGATGGTCCTTCACATAATGAAACTAAATACTGAAAGTCCCTGATAATTACAATTACAAAAGCTGTTCACCAAAAAAAGGAATTCCAATTAATCCTGTTTTAAAAAAATGAATTATTTGCAAGGATCTGCTGAATATTACACTCTGCTACAGCTTCCTTGTCACAGTGCTTGAGTCTTCTTAAAGCTCACACATCGAAATCAAGACATTAACAGCTCTGGCCATTTGGCGGTACATGAAAAATTCAAATCTCATTTAAATTTCTGGGCAAGTCGATAAGGATATCTATGCATCAAAATAGCAGGCGCCTTTGCAGTAATGACCACATTTTAGTAGAGATCATGAATCACAAAATATGATTACGCATCACTGCTTCATTTCTGGTTTTGTATTAGAAGTACTGTAGATACAGAGATGGGTGGGAGAAATCGAGGGCACCCAGCTGTAAAGCTGTATTTATTTGCAAAATGATGGGGGTTGAGAATTACTTCAGACAAGAAATTTGCTATTTCTCCATCCCCACGACTGATTCAGATAAGTCAGAGGTGACGGAACATCTGAAGAGAAACCCAGGGTTAAGGATTAATGTGGTCAAGCTCGCATAATGTAAAAGCAGTTTACACAAAGACAGGCCTTCACTTCCGTATGTATGGTTGAAAAAGTCCAGCTCACTACGGCAGCTTAATCTGGGGGTTTTTGTGCCCCTCTAAAGGATCTAACTGGGGCAAAAAACTTATTCTGTCGCGTCATTCTGTTCACTCTTTGGGCCTTTTTTGTACAGATATTCATGGTCCCACAGGATGACTCTTGAATCTCTCTCTTGATACTCTGCATAACAATAGCTTCAGTGGTAAATTGCATAATAGTAATTAACATTTTTTGTTACACATACATATTATTTAAGGTGTTTACAAGAGGATTTGAAAGTGTCTGGAAACTTCTATTTTAAAAATGTCACATCTGAAATTCTGTTACGTTGACTTGCTAAATTCTCAGCCTGTCCTCAGTAGCCCTTGTTTAAATCTTTAACTTGCCATCCACACTGAACAAACAGAGAACAGGAGGTTGTGTAAGCTCATTAGTTGTAGATAACTATGGTAACAGGAGGGGTTAACAGGACATTAATCTGTTTGAGAGACAACTACAAACTAAATACAGACTGTTTAACCTCTCAGAGAGCTAAATGTAGCTTACAAGTGCAGATCCCTCCAGACTTGTACTAAAAATAGTATTGACTATTTTTAGGTAATTTCAGTCATTTTCAAAAACACAAAAGTATTACTTAAACTCATTCAATTTAAACATGTTTTGCTTATTGCTACTCCACTACTTAACAGTGGGATGTTCAGGCTCTGGGGAGGCCAGTCCATGACTGACAGTGCTCCTGACAGTGTATGCTTTTAGTGCATTGGCAGCTATTGCCAATTAGATATACCCCCCTCCTAACCTCATTTTTGGTGCAAAAATACAATTTTGTGCCTGTCAATCTGTGTCATCCATCTATATTTTGTTTGTTTGCATTTTTCACAGATTCAATTAAAGAAATTAGGACAAAATATGTTTTTGTGAGAGGCTGCTCATAAGAAAGTGGCTAGAGATCTACCACAACCAGAACACTGGTTCATACCTCGGTTTAGGTGACTTTTTAATGCTTGACTGATTCATAGATCAACATTAAGTGATCTAACAAACCAATATATTCTAAAAAATGGTGAAGTGCAAAGACTGGACTGAAAATAATTTAATCAGCAGAAAAATGTCCAAAAAAAACTTTGAAGAATCCTGGATTCTGGCTCCTTTGAAGCAAAATATAGAGAAATGTGGGACTTTTGCACAACACTGTAATTTTATGAATGTCAGTCTTTAAAAATTATTATCTCTTATTTATTATGTACCATGAAATGTCTCTGAAACAATTCTATTAATTTTTTTTTCTAGTTGTCATGTAAAGCATTTTGGTATTTATCTAAAAATTTAAATAGCTTCCATAAACCTCAAGCAGTGAGAGAAAACTTATGGTGGATAATATTATTGTCAGACAGGGGTAAAATGATGGTTACTACATAATAAAATCCAAATTAATGCTTTAAAAATTAATTTAAATTAAAGTTTTAAAGTTTTTATGAGGGCAGGCAATCTTGTCGATATGTGTGGTTCTTTTTCCCCCCATTACACCTCTGTTGTTATGCCTCTAATATTCCCTTAAAAAGTCTATGATAGATGGTGATTTACTGCACAGGGTTAAAGCAAAGGAAATGTTGCACTTATTGTAAATAACAGCTTAAAGTGACAAATGCTGCAGGAAATTTATGCTACATGGACAAAATACTTCACTGGCCCCCTTAGTGCCTTCCAGTCTGTAAAGGCTCTGATCCTATTAATACATTAATCCAGCAAGAATATTGATGTAAAGCAGTGGCAGAGCCTAAAGAGAGGAGTACTCATGTAATGGGTGATTATAATGCACAGTGTATTTAAAAGCTGTTATGCGGGCAGAGAGAAGACACTATCACTGAGTGAGGTTAAAGGGAATGAGCTAAGGGAATGGGCAGAACCATAGAAATTGTCTCTGGGGAATTTTTAGTCTACTTCCAAATGTCAATTTATTTAATTACTACAGTGGATGGCAATGCAGACACACATTTTTACCCTTATTGTGCAAAAGCAAATAATTAAAAAACTTGGTTAACTTTATTTTGGGGATTTATACACCTATTTCGTCCTAAAGTAAAATGCAGTATCTTTCTATCCCATTAACATTTAAATTTTCTAAAAATAATACATTATGACTAGTTCCTGCAAGTCACCCTAATGCATCTACTGATCTATATCTAAGAAGAAAGAAAACGGCTGTAGGCAGTAAAGATTCAGACTTTGGATGACGCTGCGTTCTGCATATTTTAAAGTTTGACTTTTCTCCCTGCTACACATAAAACTATAGTCCATATCAAGCTGTATAATATCCAGAAATATGTGCTACGCAGCAGTGACTTTGCCCAGCAGAGCCTCATTAACCCGCTAGTAAGGCTAGTGATGGAGCTTGTTGCTGCGGGGAGGATGTCAGCGGGGGGCTGCGAATCTGCGGCTGCAGCCAGTGGAAGGGTCAGCCTCAGAAACTGTTGGATGGCACGATGAAGACAGCCACCTTAATCAGCTGTGCAATGTTCACAGCAGCGAACACCATCCAATTAAGCAGTAGCCAAATCCCACTGAGGACCTCAGAAGAGTGTCTGTTCAGGTTTTGGCTGCATGTGTACATTTATTGAATGTTTGTCTGTGCTGATTCTGTTTTTCTCATGATTTGGAAGCATCTAGCCACCCTTGTAATCGTTTTCACTACCCTCTATTTATCATTTTCTCTGCTGTTTTTGAAAGCGCCTTCATTTGGTGAAACATAGACTTGACATGAATTTTTAGTGCATTCCTATCAGTCACTACCTATCCATAAGGACTGTCAAAAAAGGGGTTTCAGAAAAAGAAAAGCACAGTTATAAATCTAGCACTAAATCTCAAAGGACCATTAGTGTAATAAGATATAATGGAAATTAGTTTCTAATAAAAAGGCAATTCTAGCTAATGAATAACAACCTCTTCCCAAAATCTTTCACTCTTCCTCCTATGGGACGATAACAAAATAATCCTAATGGCTTTTTTGTATCATACCTCTTTAAAGATTTGGCTTTCAAAGCAGTAATTTTGAAAAGAAAAAAAAAAAGTCAATCAATTAAAGAAACTATTGATTCAGAAGGAGAGTAAGTGCTGATCAAAATGATGGTTCAGAAACTCCTGCACACTAATATCGTGTTTGTGTTGCATATATCAAGTTCCAGCAATTAGGAAAATGAATGCAATGGCAATCTATCATCTTCTGACATGGCAAATTCTGCAGGATCAAAAAAAAAGACTAAACAATTTGATTCTGCATAAAAATCACAGGTTTCCCCTTCTGCATGAATGCAAACTACTATCTATTCAATTGGTAGCCAGTGCTTTAAAAGAATATGGTTTCCATAATGAACAGAAGAAACAGCGTGGCACCAGCCGAGCAGATGAGTCACCGTGTGTATATATACTAACGGCTCCATATTGTGTTTTAGTCCTCCCAGTTTGTGTGTGTGTTTGTGTGTAAACTGTAATCCTAAACCAGTTGCAACAGCAGCCACGTAAGCACCAGGCGACCTTTCAGATTGAAAAAGAAAATCAGGTAATCAAGTAACTGCAGGATTGACTAGAAAACAATTTATTTATATTCAACTAAGTCCAGTTTATGACAGTCAATATGTTTTAAGGCTCTCCAATCCTTCCTGCTAAACATCATGTGATCTTGCTCTATTCTCCAATAAATCTAATTATCATCACCCGGAGGTGACACTGTAGTTACATCATTTCATGGATTACTGCTAGTTCCAGTGTCATTTAATCACCCTGTGCCATAATCTGGCTAGTTGTTATTAAGATGTACATCCCTGTGAATCCCTGCAGTTTTGGCATGTATTAACCACAGCTGGCGTGGCCGAAGACGTCCCCTGACTTTCAGTGGGATCAGGACAAAGGTAATCATTGAACAGTATAAATCATTGTAAGCATAACATTGCCCTTTTCCACAGCTAACATTCACCACCTGCTATCACTATTTCACCAGCCAACACATTTTAGTAAAAGAACAAAAAAACGACTGGAGTAATTCCTAGCATATTTTATTTGTTTTAAACTGTTAGCGCCATTGAAAAGAATCATTCCCTTGCCAGTTCTTGAAAAACATAGGCAAACTGTTCATGTTCAGCCAAGGATGAACAGCCTCATGCTTGGCAATTGTTCCCGCACTCTGATTGAGGCTAAAGCTATGGCTAAATGACAAATGAACTGTTTCCTCTATGGAAGGTAGGAGTGCTTTCAGCTGCCCCAGTGGGTTTTTTTTTATCTGAGCTATAGGTTTTAACTAAAAGACTAGCCTATGTCCAGTCAAGTGGAAAATCACTTTCTCCTTGTTACCACCCTACTCTGGAAAAGGGATCTGTGTTCCAGGGGAGACTGGCAGAGAACAACGACACTGTAATTTGAGATAACATAGAGAAGAGCTGGAGAGGAAGCATTTGTTACTGCAGTCTGGAAACGAAGGAAAACCCGAAAACAACACTTAGATGGGATTTGAGAAGTCACAAACTGAGCACCTGATAAATTGTAAAATTGTGATCTCTGTGAGGACTTGCCAGACCAAAATATCGGGAAAACAAGTGAAAATCATCTGGCCATAACTCCCTGTCTATTTTCTGTACTATTAAAATCTTGTTATCAAGTACTAAAGTGCACTTTTAGTATCCTCTGACAAATGCTTACTTGTTGCCAACTGAGACATATTGCAGTCTCCAGGGCCATCAAGGTTAATTGGAATCAGGTGTTAAAAGACAAGCAATATTCTAAAAGTGACAACAAATTATGTTAATGGTAGTTTGAAGTCCTTGTTATCAAGGTGGAATCAATCACGCCCAAGTCCCTCGAGGTCAGCAGCCTCATATAGCAATTAACAGAGTACATGTGAGTGTGCATGCGTATGCTTGTGCATCAGCTAAATGTCAGACAGGAGATTATCTTCTTCATTAACAAAAAAAACAAACCTGAAGAGGTTCAACTTTAAATATCGCCTGCTCAAGTTCATTCTGATCCAAAAACAGAAAACAAATACAGAATACAGAGCAATGCCTGATGGTGCACGCTGCCACATTGTAAGATAATAAGATGAACATGGCTACTGATGTCACACTGTAGCACCACACAGGATGCATTTCATGATAATTAACATATAATGAGCATTACTTGTTTTGGCATCATTACTGGGATATTTCTGACAGCAGCAAACCTGATGGCAGTTTTCTCTGTGGCATCTGGTTCATCTGCTGCAGGAAGATCATCGGCCAGAATCTCTTCAGGACTCCGTGGGTCATTCAGGGGGGGCTTCTGCTCTTTGCCTTTGATCCCCATCCCTGCAGTGATGGCATTCCACAAAGCACTCTGGGACTTTGAGCCTAAATAAAACAAAAGCCTGCTGGTGTCACAGTCATTTCATACAGTGAATTAACCGTTAATTTGTTTCAAGGTGTTGTTTCACAAAAGATATTGAAGCATTGGCTGCAGGAGTACGTTTCACTGAAAGGGAGTGACAGATTTCAGCGCCTCTGTAATACTGCCCTCATGTGGATGATTGTCATTAGTGCCAGTGTGCTTACTTAAGAGGAGAGGAGGCAACTTTTTTGCTCAGTTATAGGTCTTTTTCAGCTAATTAACCACTCCTACATCCACACATTTGCATGAAGAAATCCATTACTGCAAATATATTATAACATATTATTACATATCTTCAGTTTAAGTCTCTATTATTTACAAAACACTTCTTTTAAATTTCTGGTCAGGCCAAACTGTCTCTAAATTATCTCTGCAGAAAAGACTTCCTATGAAAATCTATTGTCATAACAATAACAAAGGAATATGAAGTATGGTTGCAAATATTTCAAAACAGACTTTCAGCACTTTCTTATATTCATTTTATTGAGTTGGTCAGAACTCTTTTTAAATATCTCAAAAACTTGGATGGATGGAAATGTGATGAGTTGAATAACAATGAAGTATAACAATGGTGATACTTACGTGCAAAACTGGCCTGAGGTGTTGCTGAGCTGTCTTCTTCATTTGCCACTAGAAGGAGAGACAATTAAATAAATTATTCAACAAATGTTAAAATAGTGCATCAAGAATGATAACTTGAAACCTCTTTAGCCAAACGCTTTGATTAAGATGTTTAGTACATACAGTATCTGTAGTACATTATTTTTTACATTGTATTTGTGGTGAATAGGTGTTTGACTTAATGCTTTCATGTATTTGCTGATGCTATCTCTGTACTTTTGCCCAGCTGGAATTTGAACAGTCCCTTAAACATATTTGCACAGTATGGTAGTGAAGAACACACTCATTAGCTACATCCTTAGCTATACATGTTCCACTGCTAGTTAAGGCAGATATCTGATCAGTAAACCACGTGGCAGCAACTTTTAATCATGTAGGCAAGTTCAAGATGACCTGCTGGAGATCAAAGTGAGTATCAAAAGTGAGAAGAAAGCGAATTTAAGTGACTTTGAATGTGACATGGTTGCTGGTGATCAGATACTGCTGATCTACTGGGATCTTCCCACACCTCCATCTGCAGGGTTTATAGTGCTTGGTCTGAAAAGAGAAAAGATCCAGGGTGTAGTAGTACTCTGGGTGGAAAAGCCTTGCTTATGATAGAGGTCAAAGGAGAATGACAAGACTGCTCCAAGCTGGTAAGAAGGCAATAATAACTCAAATAACCACTTGTAACAACCAAGGTATGCAGAAAAGCTCTTAGAACACATAATACGCCAAATCTTGAAGCAGATGAGCTACAGAACCAGAAGATCACACAGAGTGCCACTCTTGTCAGCCAAGTACAGAAAACTGAGTTTCACATGAGCTCGGTAAAACTTGGGAAGATTGACAAAACATTCCCTGGTTTGATGAGTCTTGATTTCTGGTGTGACATTTGGATCGTAGGGTCAGAACTGGATGTAAACAACATGTAAACAACATGAAAGCATGGATCCATCCTGCCTTGTATGTGGTTAAGGCTGCTGTGGTTAAGGCTGTGGTGTAATGATGTGGGGATACTTCTTGGCACACTCTGGACCATTTAGTACCAGCTGAGTATCCTTTAAACCAGGGATCGGCAACCTTTCTGATGATGAGTGCCATCTAAAATTTCCTCAGAACGAATGATTGCATTAGCAATAAATTTAATAACACTCTATATCAACAGTTACACACTATATAGAATAACTTTATAGAATTATATTTGTATATATTATACACAAATATAAACATATATACAATATACAAATACAAATATAAAATATTATATTTTATATTTGGCAGCTATCAGCAAATAGTTATCAGCTATTCTGAAACAAAAAAGACACTTTTTATCCATAACAAAAACTCTATAACAGCAAATGAACTGTAACACAGAAAATACAAATGCTATTTATGGCCTCATCACAACAATGATAAGAAAAATAAACTGGGCCAATATGGCATGTTTATTAATACAGAGATACACATGTTAATGTGATCTCTGGTCTCCCACTCAGAGACACAGGTCTCCCAGTTTCCAGCATTCAGACGGCTACCTGAGGACACTCAAGTGAGAGAAAATCTGGTCACACAGATATGTAGAGCCAAATACTGTAAATAATGTCCCTGTAATGTTCTGAAGACAGTTAACCTTGTCAGGTAGTGATGTCCAGCAGGTGAAAATGCAAGCTCCATGAACACGCACAGCTATGGATTCTGACTTCTGCAAACTTCAAGTCGAGGTTTTCAGTTCAATCAGCTGCATTTCGATGTCCTCTGTGTCCAGCCAGTTAATGCAAGAAAAATCCAGCTGCTCATGAAAGATTTCTGGTTTGATCAGAAAAGAAAACATTGGTCCATACACCTGAAAATTCCAAAAACACATTGTGAATTCTGTCTCGAGTCTTCGGATGTATCCATGTATTTACGTGGTGCTGATGCTGCGCTGAGCGGAGAGCTCCTGAAGCTTTTGAAGTGTCGGAAATTTCAACATCGCTTGAAAAAACTGCCAGCTAGCAACGTCCCTCTCACCGGTAGGCTAAGTTATTTTTAGCCAATTACAAGTTGAATCTGATAGTTGGGGTTGTTAGCTAAGATGCCACCGTCATTGAGAAGCGGCACAACTAATGTGTCAACTAATGTGTCTATGCGAGCTAATTTGTGATGTGCACCGCTTATTTTTTAATGCACCTTCTCAGATTAATTCACTGCGTGTCGTGCCCGGGGTTGGACTGGGACAAAACAATCAGCCCGGGCATTTTGACTAGAGACCGGCCCACCAGGTATTATAGGAAAAGCCATAAAGCCTTTGAATGAAAACAAATGCTGTTGTGACAGTGATGAACACTGTCTTGTTGGTATATGTATGATTTCTATTTTACATGAGATAAAAACTTTGGTTGTAAGATTCAGATAATTATTTATTAAAAGTGAGACATTTTAAATGAGAATAAGAAAGAAAAGTATTTCTTTGTGCCCCCCTTTCCTTGTTAATGCCCTACTTGGCCCCCTGGCAAAACTTTGCTAGACCCGCCCCTGCACAGTTACCAGCTGTCAGCTACACAGAAAAGGATCCTGGTGTTGTTTGTCTCTCAGAAACAGTTCATAACTTCCCTTCAACTCATCCATGTCACCTAAAAGGTAAACCTGTATCTCCATCACCTGTTCAGCTCTGATGATTCAGTAAGGACATCTCCTGGTTTCATCTTCATGTTTCCCTCTCACCAGATAACCAAACCGATATCATGACCAGCAGTTGTTACAGCTGTGGCTCCAGGAAACATCAGCTGATACTAGAAATTAATATTAAATAAATTCTAACAACAGCTGATCAAGCTTAAATGTGCTGCAGTTGTTTAGCGCGACATCCGCCGGTTTCCTCTTTCTGGTGCAAAGTGGACGATAAATAAACAAGAGTGAAAAGCCGATCAGCTGATCATTGATCAGTTTCATGATTGAAGTAGCAACAGGAAAGGGAGGAGAGAGAATGAGATGAGAAGAGGCAGCTGTGCAGCGTAAACACACAGAATAACTTCAGCTTTATGTCTTTTTCCATTGTAGCTGAAGTCCGGGACAAACTGTTCCTTTTCACCTCAATACGAAAAACGTAATATTTTCTCTGACGGGACGGTTGGCAACTCTAATAACTAACCTTATGAATAAAATAAAGTTCACTATCAGTAACATCATAGCACCCGCCCAGCTGTATAGAAACTCCGTCATGCTAGCTAGCACGCAGTACGAGTTATTGCAACTGACTGTAAAAGGTCAGCACAACAAAAATAAACTCCACCTAAACTTGGTTTATATCTGACCCAGATAGACTGCAGTTCATAACTTCTTACCTGAAGTTCAGTTCACCTGACACTCGGACCGGGGCAGCCGCCTCTGGTCTCTCTTCCTCCTGCCTCCCCTTTCCCTCATCCACCTGCTGGCCTCTGTGGAAGCTCCGCCATAGCCACCACCAAACAACTGAGTTATTTTTATACATCGGCCAGCAGCTGGCCAATCCACCACCTTTCATTGTTTATACCGCTACAAAAAACAACAGCAAACAAACAAAAAAAAACCATCAGCACATAAAAACGAAAAATCACCATCGTGCCATCAGTTAACCCTTCGTGTGTCAGCTGTGGCCCAGGGTTGCCGACCCCTGCTTTAAACACTACAGCCTGAATTCACATATTCACGCATATGCACCCAACAAAGGAGCAACTGTGTGATGTTATAAAGTTGGACTGAGGAATGTTTCCTGCACCATTTTCTGTACCATAAACATTAATAAACGCAGTTCTAAAGGCAAAAAGGCGACAAACCCAGTATCTACAATGTGTACCTAATGAGGTGGCCAGTGAGTGTAAGTTGACAGGCAGGCAGGAGCTATGTTAAATTCATTCATGTCATCACATAAACATGGCAGCAAGCTGCTGACCAACCCTCATAAGGGGTCATGTGATGTATTCATTAACTCAGGAGGGCATGGAAGAATTAACAGCCAGGATCTTCTTGCTCTGAGGCAACAGTGGTAATCACCTCACCAGCAAGCTGGCCCACAACTACAACTTTTTTAAGTAATTTCTAAATTATCAACACAGTATAAATGAAATGAAACAACAAAAAGTTAATTATTTTGTATTTGGCATAAATTTACAGGTTGCTTCATTTTGTTATCAGCAGGACTAACACTGTAAGAGAAGGGCTCTGGGGTGCCAGTGTTCACCAACTAAACAGCCTCTCAAATTCAGGCAGTGTGAATGTTGCAGCTCAACCCAGCTCAGGTCCACCAACACTTCACCACAATCAATAACTCTGGCTGTTCTCCAGCACAGTTATTTTGTAACGCCGCGGTTCTGTGAGTTCGTTAAGTGCATCAATGTGAATTTAACTCATTAGGTAAAGCTTTTCACTAAGAGAACTACTCATTTGGAAAGCTGAAAAATATTTACAGAAGCAGCCATCATGCTTTATGAACCACTGTAGGTCCATGAGTGAGTTCTCGGGCATTCTGCTTTATTTATTTATTTATTTTTTGTCTTTGTCAGAATAATTCTGCTTTTGCAGGCCCAATTTTAAATTGGTTTCTTTAAGAACCATGTCTAAAACATTATAAAACAAAACAGTTATAAATTTATAAAACATTGCTTACATCCCACTCCAGCAGATCTTCAAGGGTCTTTCAAAAGAGCTTGCGAACACTTAAAACTAGATTTCTGTTCATATAATGAGTAATTACAAATGGAAAAACTCCATATGCTTTATTAATCACATACTAACATTTAAAACCAGATACAAGATAATCAAAGTGGAACATGATATTTATTAATATCTTAAAAACACTTCTCACCGTAGACATGCTAGCAGACTCCATACTAAAGCTGCAGGGAGCTGAACTTCACAACCTGGTAGCCCAAAAGGTGTTGCTACAAGGCGCTTTTAACTAATCAAAAAACATATATTATTCAAGGTGCCTTATCAGATGGTTGTATTCATTTATTTATATGAACATAAATATAACAAAAAAATTACTGTGATTCTATCTTTCATCTCTATTAAAGAATTTGAATCTATTTATTGCCCCCTGTTGGTTTGACTTACAGCAATAAAAACAGTGGTTTGTCCTACTAATAGAAGAGTACCCCTATAACTAGAAGATCTGTTGCCCAATTACATGGCTAATGGAGCACATATATGCAGACTTAAGGGACTGCAGTGTCCTGGGTTTTAACAAGAAATGATTGTATGCCTTTGAGATGTGGTCTGTAAGTCAAATTTTAAACGTTCCCAATGTAATTAGCTGTACTGCAAAAGTTCCACAGTACAAGAAGGAAGTTAGAGGTTACGTTATTGCATTACTGTGGAGGTGGCATAGAGGGTCATCATATAACATTGACAGAACTCATTACAAAGCCATTAATAGTCTGAGTGTATTGGAGTTTACTTCTTCACTACAGTTAGTCCAGCTACAATTCAAAAACTACATTTGTACACAATGGCTAAAATTTCCTATGAGAAGAACTGCACAGATGTTTGATGGTATCTTAGTTGCTGACACATTGCATCCCTTCCAATATTATGAAGCACCGAAAGTCATTGACCCACTATCTGACCTACATAAGGAAAAAAAAAACACCAGGGACACGTTCAAGACTCGGCTACAGAACCTGTTAACGTCCACACTCCAGAATCCTGAGGAAGGATGTCGCATTATTAGAGCATTTGTCAACAATATGAGAATGTAAGTGACCTTTCGCCTGCTAATAACATGAGATGAAAGAGTATCTTACAAGTTCACCAGTGCAACTAGTACACCACAAACTCACAGTTGCCTTAAAATTAAGGCTAATTCACGTAATTTAAGTTTCATTAGTTCGTTACCCTGAAAAAGCAGCAGGAAAAACCTTTTATATTCTGCTACAATAATTACTATCATCTACACTGTTTTAACAACCTTCAATTAGTGTTTCAGTGACTGCATTTCTAATTTTGTCATCACCAGCTGACTACAGAGTTTCATTTGTGTTTGTTAAAGAACTCAAATCTTGAGATATTACTTATACTCTTCTCTCTTCATCATTCAGTCTGCAGTTGAACAACTGTGTCTTGAAATAAACTTGTTGCTGTGTCTAATTGTGCTTTGGGACCTAGTGTATTATTTTGCTTACAACAACGTCATGCTCTGTTAATCAACATGGGCAACTGAAGGATAAACGATTTAGAAATGGCCTTGTGGGATATAAAGCTGCATTTGGACTTATGTGGGCCTCCATGAAATTCTACTTCTAGTAGATAATAAAACAGATGAATAAAACCCATCATCAGCTTCCTGTGACAAATCTAAACAGCATTGTTTGATTTTGGCCTTTGGTGTTAATCAGATTATCCGCCCTTATAAATAAGGAACTCTAACGATATGAACAAGGTTAGATGCAAAAGTCAGTGTTCCACGTTTCAGCACTGTAGCCACGAGTGGATCATGGACTCATGAGACTAAAAGTTAAGAACACACTGAAACAAATCCCCTCTAATCTTTTTGCTTTTTACCCTATATTAATTGTTTGTTTTACTCTGTATGAAGTGTTTTTCATCTTTTCAAATTTCCATCTTTTCATTTTTTTTCCTTCCTGCAAAAGATAAAATATATTTTAATGCCTCATTTTGAATTTAGGGGTAGTTACATGAATTTATTCCACCAAATGTGTTCTTGGGAATGGACAAGCCAACACAGCCATTTATGTAAAACCCCATTTGATCACGAGACTTTTAGACCATTAGTGGGTAGTTAGAGGAGAGAAATCGCAGATGTGTGCTTGGATTTTAGCTGGCAAAATGTTGCTTATTTGTCCAAGTAAGCAAAATGTGTTTTGCTTCCAGTTTATTTAATTTAAGGTAGGTGAGAAATTCAATCACAAATGATGGATTTTTTTAAAATTAGTAATTTAACTAAACCCATATAAGCATCTTTCAGACATGCACTCCTATCCAGCATCTGAACATGCTAGCTTCATATCTAAAGGCACACCATGATCATTTTAAGGCTAAATACACAATGATCTAGTAACATTTATGCATCAGAAACATTGTGTACAAGTAGTCATTTAGATACTGTACAAGTCTGATCAGTTAGACGAGAACAGTTAGGCACGCACAAGATTACAACTGTGCATATGTCTCTCCCACATCTTTGTGCATTGTTCAGCTCACTAACAAACATGATTTCTTTGGATGATGCCCTAAACGGTAAAAGCAAAGCAGAAAACTGTTGCCTACTCTCATGCTTTTGGCATGAGACACCCACTTTCACTCTCCTCCTCACTCTGCTAAAGCTAGTCTCACAAACAACCCTACTCTCATGCTTTTGGCATGAGACACCCACTTTCACTCTCCTCCTCACTCTGCTAAAGCTAGTCTCACAAACAATTGAGAATCACTCTATAAACAACATAAAGTGCATGCATACAGTGCCCGATTTCTATTTTATTTTTGCATATTTGTCACACTTAAATGTTTCAGATCATCAAACAAATTTTAATATTAGAACAAGATAACTTGTAAATACACAATTCAGTGTTGAAATTTTAGAACCACAGTGAGAACCACTATCCACAAATGGAGCAAACTTGGAACAGTGGTGAACCTTCCCAGGAGTGACCGGCCTACTAAAATTACACCCAGAGTGCATCAACGACTCATTCAGGAGGTCACAAAAGTACCCAGAACAACATCTAAAGAACTGCAGGCCTCACTTGCCTCAGTTAAGGTCAGTGTTCATGATTCAACAATAGGAGAGAGACTGGGGGAAAATGTCACTGCTGACCAAAAAGAACACAAAGGCTTATCTCACATTTACCAAAAACTATCTGGTTTATCTGGTGTAAAACACAGCATTTCATAAAAAGAACAGTCAAACATGGTGACAGTAATGTGATCGTCTGGGGCTGCTTTGCTGCTTCAAGGTCTTGCTGTACATGATGGAACCATGAATTCTGCTCTCAACAAGGAAATCCTGAAGGAGGATGTCCAGCCATCAATTTGTTCTCTGAAGCTCAAGCACATTTCTGCACCATGAAACACCAATGGCCAATGAAGTGGCCTCAAAAAAACCTGGACTTAAATCTGACTCAGATGCTTTGGTATGACCTTGAACACAAACTTCATGATCAAAAACCCTTCAATGTGGCTGAATTAACAACTCTGTAAAAGAAGAGTGGGACAAAATTCATGTGAAAGACTCATTGCCAGTTATGATAAATGACTGACTGCAGCTGTTGTGCACAGAGTGGCACAATCAGTTATGTAGTTTAAACCATTCCTATGTAAATCTTTGAGATTTTGCACAGGCACATCCCAGCAATTACTGAAATACTCCAGCTTATCTGGCACCAACAACCATGTCACATTCACAGCCACTAAAATGACCCTTCTGATGTCCATTTGTCTATGCTGAAACACACACAGTTTTAACAGCAGACATTTTAGACCTTTAACATCAGTGAATACAGACTCCATATCTAGTTTTTTCCCATCCCCTTTGCTGTTTAATATAACACTTTAATTTTCTTTTTTATAAAAATACAACTTTAGGCAGCAATATTTACTGGGATAATGGCAGGACCTGTGGCAGCTGGTCAGATTAATATGAGTCGCCAGTAATGAAAATATTCCCAGTTTAAAATTTTAACAGTATCTGAAATTAATTGTAGCTATAATTTGACATTTTAAGTGTTTGCAGAAAATTTCTGAGAAGATTCTGACATTATTATAGGACATATATGGAGCATCAATTTCCAAAGTGAGTGTAAAAAAAAGTGTAAGAAAAATAAGAAGTAGGTCTGGTTAAAGGCAAAATGCATTATCAAATAAAGTTATGTTCCCACAAGCAGGCTTTGCATTAACAAAAGAACAAAATACCACAGCACTAATTTTCCATTTGCTTACAGAGCACAAGTATGTTAGGTGGTGAATAGGTCACTACATTTCATCTAACCAGTGAGGTAAATGGGACTGACACTGTCAGTGTTAGTTTTTCCACTTGACCTTCACTCTCCTTCACTACATCCTGCTGTTTTCCAAAAAAGTAGGTCAAAAGTCTGCATTGGAGCTGTGTCACATCGCACTGTCCACACTGGTACTGGTCTAATGTTTTATTTGATATGAAAGTGTCATACTGGGATATCATTGCTATAGCAATGCCATGTATTTAGATTCCCTAGTGTGTAAAACAATGAAACGAGCTCGGGCATGTCTGAGAGCAAGTGTCTAAAAGAGATAAAAAGGGAGCTACTTAAACAACCTCCAATAATGTGAAATTCTTTGCTAAAAATGCAAGAAAGCTGTTTCCGCTGAAGGTGGATAAAACTATATTTCAATGCACACCCATTGAGTACAACCAGGTTGTGAAGGAGGAGACACTAGCCGCTGTTGATGTGCGACCGAAATGTAAACAAATGACTCAACACAGTGCTCACAAGTTGGACTACATATGACAAGAAGAGCAAACAGTGGATGGAAATTACTGTTCTGGTTATATGGTGGAAAAGCAGTGCTCGACCCCCCAAAAAACTCGATTCAAGATACAACATCCCAGCATCCCTAGGCTTGTAGACTGTTTCTAAAAACATCTCAGAAAGAATGGGTTGCTCTCACTACCTCAGTGTATGCCAGTATGGTGCCATGATAGGATGCCACCTGTGCAGCAGGTCAAGTCATGAATTTTCCTCACTGCTAAATATTCCACAATCAGAGGTCACGAACTTTCAACAGAGTCAATCTCTACACACTTCCAAACTTTATGCTGTTTTCAGTTTAGCTCTAGAGCAGTGAGTAAAGAGCTTCATGGAAAGGGTTTCCATGGCCTTGCAGCTACATCCAAGCCTTACATCACCAAGCACAATCCATAGCATTGCTATGGATCGTTGCGGTGGTGTGAAGCACACCACCAACGGACTCTAGAGCAGTGGACACTAGGGGTGCAACGATACTCGTATCGATATCGAACCGTTCGATACAGTGCTTTCGGTTCGGTACGCATATGTATCGAACAATACAACATTTTTAATTTATTTTATCAACTTTCCTTCTGACGATGCTGTCTGTGTTGAGCGCTCAGTGGATCTGCGCTCGACAGTGCAGCCTAGGCGGAGTAGTCGAACGCAGATTCACTGAGCGCAGGGCAAGCTAGCGAGACAGAAGCTAGGCTAGTTGCAACATGGCAAATTGAACCTCCCCCACCCTCATTCAGATCTGGCGTTTGGAACTATTTTGGTTTTTATGTGACATATGACCCTGAAGGTAAGCGTGTCATGGACAAAAGTAAAACAGTATGTTGGATGTGCTAGCAATGCTCAATTGGTGGGAACTAGTGTGTTAGCGCAGTTAGCTTGTTAATGTGTTGACGTCTTCCAGCCCCACTCATGAGGCGATCCGCGGTAGCTCGTTAACGGAGATTTGCCGTGTTGTGACGTTAACGTCATTTCAGATTAACGCTGACAGCACTAGTGGGAACACAACCAATATGACTGCACATTTACTCCGACATCATCCTAGTGCAAAGACAAGTGAAAGCAGACAAAAACAAGCACGCATGCTACAAACTTTACCCGAGTCATTTAGACAGCCGTTAGCACATGATTCTCCTTATGGGGACCTGATATGTTTAATATGCTGCTGAGAATATAGCCCAGAAGAAGCGTATAGTATAGCTTTTATTTTGGAAAGAGACATTTCTCCATAATAAACTCTCTTTTCCAAAGATGAGTGATTCCTCAATCAGATACAGGGCTCGCAAAATCGCTAGCCCGACGTCCTGGGGCTTTTTTCCAGTCGGGCTACCAAAATCTATCTCTGCCCTGCCCGTCGGCCTATCGTAGGAAGGAAAAATATATGTCAATGCTTTTGCATTCTTTTGAAAATGTAGCTGGGTAATTATGTCATTGGCATCGGCCACTGTCAATATGTGACATATTGAAATCTCGTTTGAATTTGCGCTTGTTTTTTGCTTTCACTTTGCAATCGCGTGAACTGTGTATAGAGAGCGACAGCACTGATTGGTGAGTGATGATAATTTGCGCACCAATTCCTCTGACATCGTCTTATCAATCGTTAGCTTACTATGCAAACATGACAAGTGAAATCTCCCGCAGCTTAAACATGTGAGAGGTTGATCGCGCAGAGAATCGCTGAGCGTTATGTTAGTGCGTGTGTAAAAGCAGCAGGATATATATTTTAGTTCTGCTGAGCCAAATAAGACAGGTCAGGGTGAAGAAGTGACAAAACGGAAAAGTTATGACAAATCAGACTATAAGGCAAAAAGAAAGTGCAGCTTTATGGTTTCATGGACAAAAGAATTTCTGTGGCTGCAATATGACGAGCTAAATAACCAGGGCTGCACATAAGTGGTCCGCAGGTGCGCATTCGCTGTCAAAATAAAAACCCGCACAAGATAAGAAGTTGCAATGTGTGTTTGCGTCCATAAGATTTTCAGGAGGAGGACAGACATTTGTTTAGAACTCTTAAAGATGTCGAAGAAGCTCCTTTAAGCAATTATTGTGATGTTCCTCCACCTCCAAAGAAATGTCAGAAGGAGTCCGAACCACAAAAGAAGCACGTATTCTCGGAAAAGTGGTTGCAGGAGGTGAGCTGGCTTCAAACAAATGATGAACGCACAGAGATGTGGTGCAGAATGTGCCGTGAAAATTTAATAAATGACAAATTAATAAAAAGGCATGAACATTTTTTTTTGTATCGAAAAAATATCGAACCGTGACACCAAAGTATCGAACCGAACCGAACCGTGAATTTTGTGTATCGTTGCACCCCTAGTGGACACGTATGACCGCATGGTGCCAAGTTTAAAGTCTGGAGAATCAGGGGTTATGGTATGAGGTTATTTTTCAGGAGTTCCAGCAAAAACGCTAAATCCTTCAGCACACCAAGATATTTTAGACAATTTCATTCTTCTACCTGGGAACTGTGAGAGCAGTTTTGGCCCCTTCCTGTTCCGATATGACAGGTCCATAAAGACATGGGTGAGTGAGTTTGGTGTAGAAGAACTTGACTGGCCTGCACAGAGTCCTGACCACATGACAGAACACCTTTAGGATGAATTAGAGGGGAGACTGTGAGTCAGGCATTCTCATCCAACATCAGTGTCTGACCTCACAAATGTGCTTCTGGAAAAATGGTCAAAAATTCACATAAACACACTCCTAAACCTTGTGGAAAGCTTTCCCAGAAGACCTGGAGCTGCTATATCTGCAAAGGGTGGGATGACATAACATTAAACTATATGGACTAAGAATGGGTTATCAATCAAGTTCATATGCATGCGATCGTTTATCTGGTATTACTAAAACTACGTCACTACTATCATGTTATACCGCTGCTGCTGGCACCTTTTTTTCTATGGATTCACACTTTGAATTAGAAAGTCTGTCAACTGTCATCAGTAAGGAGGGGTTCATTGGAAAAGATGGATGGAAATTTACAGACATTATATATATCCCCCCCTGTATCCCCTTCTTATTTGTATATAAGCTCAATAATGTTTGTTGCTCCACTGGAGTGAAAAGTGAAGCTGAACATGTCAAATCATTTTGTGAGCACTCAAATTATTATGCCTTTTAAATTTCACAATGAACAAACTTTACCAAACAAGCTTTAATCATAATGTACTCACTGTGATTTGATTTGGACAAATTCTGATAAACAACACTATAACTCAATCAAATCTTACTTTCGGATTCATGGTCTGTTATACTATCCTCCTGGAAATCTCCCAGCTCACTGCTGTATAAAGTACTAATAAAGGAAAGGCTTTAGCAGCATAAAAAAAAACCCAAAAACATTCATTATACAGACTGACTTATTACCTAAGAGTCACACAGAAATTAAAGAAGATCCACACATTTCATATAAATAAAGTTCAGTTTTCAAAGGTCACCTGGCTTATGAAAACAGTCTATACCAGAGAAAGAGAGTCAGTCATCAAGGTGGTGCAAATACTGGCTGGGAAAACGTAGGATCCAGCTGCAGAAAAGGATTCACAATTTTTCAATGTCATCAGAAAAAAAAAGAACATAGCAAAATGGCATTACGGTCTCACCATGGAAACAGAAATAAGCATCTGCATAAAGTCTGTCTGTAACCTCACCACTGTGCCCACTGATGTTTGGTTATATGCCCTTCTGGTTTTAGATGTTTTTCTTATCTTTCATTCATTCTTTTTTTACCCTTATGAAAACAAAAGTCCGATTATAGAAAGAAAGCAAGAAAAACTATTAGTGAGAAGTGCCGTTATCATCCAGTTGTAGTGTTATACTAGAAAATAGGTGGTTTTTATGATATGAAGTCCAACATTCATCAGAGTCGATCACTCTGGAAGGCAGAGTGAAGAGCTAGTCATCACGGAGCAAGTTAACAGCTGAGCACATTTTGAAATATTCTATCCTGGAAGGCATTTAGGAGAGGGGGGCAGTTCAAGGTACTAAAATAGTCAGACAAAGCCACACAAATGCAACATCAAAAAGTGTTTTAGATAAAGGGTCTTTGAAGATATGCCAGGGTTTCCTTCAGTCTAATAAAAGTTGGCTTTAAGCTGTCCAGGCCTAGCACTGGGAATTTTTGTTTCTTTAAAGACAAAAGATAATATATTTTATTACCATCACTATTATAGTTACTTAAAAAAAGGAAAGAATTATAAGATTTAAAATGAATGGATATTTCCTATGTTGATTAAGGGAGGTAGACTAATTCATACAAAATGTATAATATACATTACATTACATGCATTATACTTTTAAATATGACTCAGTGTTTACATACTGATGTACATTATTTGCACTTCAGGCTGGAATGAAATAAATAAATTAACTCTCCCGTGTCTCTCTCTCTCTCCGTCTCTGTCTTTTCTTCTCCTATATGCAAAGCTGCACATAAGCAGCTCAGCCTGAATGCTTCACAATTAGCAAATATCTAGACAAAGAGGAGCCAAGGCTGGAAAATGAGGACTGCTGCTTTTTGTGTGTCAAACTGCGTGTTGGCTGATTTCTATCTGTTACGTAATTTTGACATGTATCAGTTCACAAAAGCAATTAAATAGAACACCCACACACTGTCTCACTTAATGCTAGAATATTTATTACAATGATTCAGTCTATCCCAACTTCATTAGGTATATGGGCGGCATGTCAGGTTCTCTCACAGGAAATGCTTCAATCATCCCAACATTCAATCAGAATACCATAAAAAAATATTGTGACTAATGAACACCTTGTACGATCCATCCATCCATCCATCCATCCTGTCATCCATCTTCTTCCACTTATCCAACTGAAGGTCACAGTTGGAAAAAAAACAGCTATGTTGATGGATATTGAATTGGAAACAGTTGCAGCTATAATAATAAAATAATTAAGTGAAAGTTTCAAAGATTTTATGTTTTTTATTAGTTACTGATATTGTTCACTGATTAATCCTACATGTCCTTTTGCTATTTTATCTTTCAGTCCTAAACGTAATGTCATTATTTTCTTATTACTGAGCCAATATCTCCATGCTGTCACTGAGAGCAATACCAGGCTGCAGCACAGGAAAACTAAGTAATTTGATGGTAATATGTATCAGTGTGCCTATCAGATTTAATTGCTCATTACCTGAAGGTGCAGGAACACTGTTCTAGGTCATTAAAGCCCATCCTAACCCCTGAAAATATTATAATTTTAAACATAACGATTGTTTAGAACATTTAGATGAAAGTGAGTAAATGCATGAATCCATGGACATCACCAAATACAGTGTTTCATCTTTTAAGTTACTCCGCCAGGCTTTTACAACAGCCAGTGAAAGCATGGGCTGCTGCTGAGGTGATTGATTTGACTATTGAAGAATATCCCATTTGTTTTCATTGAGAAACTCCTTGTTTGATTCTGCCTGAGACTTTGGGTCATTATGCATTTGTATTGTGAAGTTCAGTCCGCTCATTTTTACAGCATTTGGCCGGATGAGAGCAGATGATATAGTCCTGTGCCCTTCACAGATATCCTGTCTATTCAAGTCTATTGTAGCTTTGTTATTCTTGGGTGTAATCAGTGATGTGCACCTTGTTGTTTTTCCATCCCTAGGCATTTCTTGACTGTAAACTTAAACAATGGCATGCCTGACACTCAAAGAGTGTCCTTGACTTGGCCAAATGTGAAGTTGTTTTTCAAAACTATGGAAATAATTCTGTCATCATGCACTTTAGATGAGTTCCATGGTCTTTTAGGGTTTTGGTGTTGCTGATCTAGCTAGTGTTTTCCTTCTTCTCCTTCTTCTTTTGCTGTCTCTTTGATAGATTAATTTAATTCTTTCAGCCTAACGATGGCCTCTCTCACTGGCGCTGACATCTCTTCAGGCCCCATATTTAAAATTACAGTGAAAATTTGTCAATATTTGATCTGAAGTTGACTGAAAGTCTGCTTCACATATCATAAAATAACAAGGGAACAGACCTCACCATGAAATTGCTGTTCAGTTAACTGTCCAATTATTTCTGTGCCTCTGAAAATGGGGAACTATGTAAAAAAGTGTCTATATGAACATTTAATGTCAAATTATTGTAAAAACCTCTTGAATTAAAGCTGAAAGTTTGCACTTCAATCACATCTTGACTGTTTGATTTAAAATACAATTTGGTGGTGTACAGAGATAAAACCAAAAAAAGTGTGTCTTTTTCCAGTTTAACTGTAGATAGATATGTGATTCAAGTTGATTCATGATGTTGAAGTTAAACTAATTATGTGTTTGTTTTAGATAGATGTGTATTGAACTTAACCGTCTTTATTGTGTTATTTGAATTTGATTATAAAAAACACAAGGTTATATAGTGATTATCCTGCAGCAAGAAATGCGCAAGAATGGATGTTTCTGAATCGTTATAAAAAAATGTTTGGGGAATAATTGGAAAAAATAAGAACTAAGAATAAAGAATCACATGTCATGGATCTACAGTCTTTATAACAGCTATTAATATGAAATGGACAAAGGAGCTTGTCAGCATTTGCTACTTTTGTTTTCAGTAGAAGTTTGCTTTGTTCAAAATTGGCACCCAGACTATTTGACAAAGACACTATTTCAGACACAAACTGAATGGTACAATTAGAAGAGAAAAAGGAAGAGAAAAGATGGTTTAATAAAATGGAAACAGAAAAAAAACAAAAAAACAAAATGTGTGCATAAAAACAAGAGTCCTGGTGCTTTGTACTCTGACAAATGAGCTGCAAAGTTAAAACTGGCTTTGGCCACATGAAACTCATAACATCAACAGAAATATAACAAATCTAATAAGGCTAAAACCTGACAAAACACCTCAGTGGGAATCTGAGCAGAGGCTGTCAGCTACAGTTGAGGTTCAGAGTTTAATAAAGGAGAAAACAAAAGAGTCCAGCCAGGCAATGAGGACCAGCGCTTAGGAGTCACGCTTCAGAGGAGGTGATTGGTAAAATGCTGCTGCGCGGACTGAAACCTCGACCCAGTGAGCAATTGATTGTGACACTTGTAGGTTACCATGACAACTGCCATGGTTGTGAGTAGTTGGCCATGATATTGGGGCATGTGACTGAGGCAGGTTTTCACAGGTAAGAAGATGCAGCAATGTAAGCGGAAAATCCAAAGATCTGTGGGATCATAAAATCTTTTAGGGTACTTTTGAGCACTCTTAAAAAAATCATCAAGAAATCATTCTCTGTTCCTGTCTTTGTATTCTGTGACAGTCTAAAGACTGAAATGTTCATCCTTATACTCAGCAAAATTACATCGTCCAGACATGAAATCTGTGCTAGAAACAAAGAATAGATAGATACAGTATGTAATAGTACTAAGATCTTCATGTTCCCAGTTCAACCCAAGTTAGATTTTATTTTAACATCTCAATGTTTTTAAACTTGCACACACTGGTCTGGTTGTTACTGACGCAAACAGTAAGGAGAAGGTAAATTAAGATGTGTTAAGATTTGCATAAAAAACACTCAATGTACCCGCTGTGCATTGTATTCATAATGCAGGCACTTCCTGTTGTGCACGTCATGTTAAATATGATTCCTTCATAGCAAAAAAACTTAAAATGTACAGTTAAATTAATGTATATACAAATTTGAAAGATCAAAAAGGAAAAGATTTTAAAGTCTTCATTAAGGTAATGAGGAAAATTACCTAGTGTGGTTAGAAGACTGAACTATTTAACTAGCAGAAGGCAACAAAAAAATTTGTTACAAAGACTTACCCTTATAAAACTTTTGTGCCAAACATGATAACAAACAGTATTATATTTACACATAGCACAACCACGTGATAACCGGTTAGTCCAGCGTTCATTCCTACTACTGACACTTGAAGTAGCTTCTAAATGCACCACTATGTCCACCATTTAATCATTTCATTCCTCAGTAGTTTCATGCTGGCCAGGTTACAGGGATACATCTTAAGAAGCAAGTGGATAACACAACCAAGAATGAACCACAGGCAGCAAAGTTGCAGGCTGTACAAAATAATAATAATAACAACAATAATAACTAAGCTTGGGCATGTATTAAGGTTGGCTTACAATTCTCAGTGGATTTGTCTCCACAGGCGACCACACTCCAAGTAATCATCTACTCGACTGTTAACGGAAAATTCCATAATGCAGGTTTAATTAAAATGAATATTGAATTCATAAGTATACACTTAGTGCAAACAGTGACAGCGCCGATAGGGGTGCCACAAAAAGTGTTGCGTGTTTTCAGCCTTACATAAAAAGTAAGTATGACAAATGATTATATATAAGTTCTACGCAGTTTCTAATTCACTTTGTTTACCAAACTGCAAGACTGAGAATGGCCAAGATTTTGTTTCTCATCACAACGCGTTCCCACATGACAAAAGGTCAACACTGCTGTGTATGAAACAAACTTATTCTCATTAACTCCCCCCCATGTTATCTGAGGACACAAGTCTTCTAAGGTAACACACCACAGAACATCTTCAGGACACTCTATTTTTCACAATCCTTCAATACTCAATACTGCTGGAGTTTTCACAAGTCCTGGGAAAACTAAAAAAGGCAAGTGGCAC
This sequence comes from Neolamprologus multifasciatus, assembly GCF_963576455.1. Lineage (NCBI taxonomy): Eukaryota > Metazoa > Chordata > Actinopteri > Cichliformes > Cichlidae > Neolamprologus > Neolamprologus multifasciatus. The sequence continues at coordinate 14,483,722 of NC_140456.1, read as the reverse complement.
ATAAGTTCATTAACACTCTGGTTGTCAAGACAATAGAATGAATTCCTGGTGACGTCAGCTGCACACAGCTTTAGTCTGAAGTCCCCTTGTTTCCATGGTGTACAGAGGCAAGCAGCAACTTCAGCAGAATGGACTAATGTGTCGAATTGTGCAGAGAAGCTGAAATGTGATGATGTGTTTAACGATGTCTCTGTGTTGGTGCCGAACGCCTCACTGCACTGCCTCGAACTCTCTTACACAGCCATATAATCTGTTCCACTCACACACGCACACTTTCGGGCTCCCCTGCAAACACATTTAACCTTTGCTCGTGCTCTGCTTGTTGCGTACATGCTTACCTATGGTGATGTTAAAGCCATCAATGCTGAAGGTGGCACTCCGACCCTTCCTGAATCGATGCTTTTTAGAGTTGGCTTCCATCGCGCTGTCACCCTTCCTCCTTTTAATCTCGTTTTAATGCCTCTTGTCACTTGCAGTGCGTTGTTTTAGTTTTGTTTCAGTCCTCTGACTCCATTTAGTGCCGAGCTCTCGAGGAGAACTGGCAAAGACTCACCACTTCTTGTTACACACGCCGAGCGGGAGAATTTTCTCATAAGTCGTTCTCCACCCCCTGTCTTTGTTGTACATGTCTTTCTCTCGGTCTGTCCATTTCTCACCCCTCAACAAGCTCATTTCAAGGAGCTTATGGCTCTTGGTTTGCTTTTCTTCTCTCTCTCGATTTCCCTCCTCCCCTCCCTCCCCACTCTCTCTCCTTGTCTCTCTTCCCCTAGAGGTACAGTAGGTGTCTGTGGTGGGTGGTGGTGGTGGTGGTTGGACAGGACCTCTCTAGAGGTGTTTAAATGAACGTGACTCCTCCTACTGTCAACAAGCAAAAGCTGTGGAAGCTCGGATTTGGCCAATTAGAGTCTCTTCTAGTTGTGATCACACACCCTCAAACACACAAAAACTTTGGTGCACGAGTCAGGTAGGGAGTGATTATATGTTTTTAGTCAAAGCGAGATCTCAACGCGTTGACTTTGCTCTTTATTTTTTAGCAGTTGCATGCTTCTCCACAGAAAGCCGAAGGCCATTACAAGTAAACGCGAACATTTTTTCTTTTGACAGAAAAAAAACAGTCTCATCATTATCCCTTTAATAGCAGCGTTTGTAAGAGCGGACAAATTGCTTCAAATGTATTTATTTTTTCCCCTTTAAATCCCAGTAGATTAACTGACACCGAAACAAGGACGCAGCTTTATTTGTTATCCAGGAAAATCCTCCCTTTGTGATTATTTGAACAGCATTTCATTTTACCAATGCACACCTCACACACACACACACACACACACACACACACACACACACACACACACACACACACACACACACACACCTGATTAATAAAGGATAAAAAGCTCCCCATATTAGCACCGTCTGACATTTAGTTATGGAATTTTTCAGTGTTTCTTCCCCCCTCTGATTAGTGCCTGTGAGGAGTCTTTATGAACACTTCAGGCTTGATCTCACACCCTCTCTCAGATTCATTAGTTGTGCCTATAAAAGCATTTACACAGATAAGAAAACATGTCTTTCAACCCTAATTTTGTTCTTAATTTAGGTAAATAGATATTATCTGTAAACATTCTGCTTACGATGTTCATTGTTATTAAGGATTGTTGCAATAAAACAGTCCAAATCTCTTTTCTTCTTTGCACTTTTTCGAGAAAGCTAATATTGATCTAACTTTGTTCATTGTGTATGTTCCTTTCCCCTTTGTTGTTCCACGTTCATAATAACAGACACAGTCATTGCCATATAATCCAAGCAATGTTAGGCAGGGGATTTGGAAGCATTAGCACACCACTGCTTTAATAATAATAATAATAATAACAAAAAAATGAATAAGCAACCTGGGCATTGGAAATTATTTTTTATGCAACAAATATATAAACTGTTAGGGGTTTTTTTCCAGTCTAAATTATATGCAGTATAATTGCTGGTCTGATAACAATTAGGGGGATTTTTTGTTTGTTTGTTTTTAATTGCATAACGTGCTATATTCATAATGGCATAGACCGTGTCTAACTGTAACAGCATAGATGGGCTTGGACAACAAAAATATGTTGTTTAAAGTCAGAGAAACCCCATGGTTTCAGTTACCTACAACAGCCCTTTCCTAAGAGCTAAGTCAAATGCACTTCTCAGCTTATTGCCAAATGTTGTATTGTTGTATTTCCTTTGTATTTTTTAAAAAGAAATGTAATCTGACAATAATTACTAGTTTGCAATGAATGATGCATGATGCCCGTGTGCCAAAACACCAAAATGCTAACACCTACTTAAAAAAATCTGCACACCAATCATACGTGCTAGACTGAAAATGAGTGTGTAAAATCAACAGGTGACAAATCACTCTTTGTTATACAAGAATTTTGTCAAATAAGGACACACAGTGTAATACTGTCAACAATAATTAATGCATACTTTCTAAACAGTGTAGCAGTTAGAGGTGCACGTATTTCATGATAGCGTCTATATTTGTGTGTCTTGTGCCACTAGAGCTGTATAGGAAGCACATGTATCACGGAGAGGGGTAAAGACAAATGGTCAGCAGTTTTTTTTGCAGCAGCAGGCAGTTTTTTCTGACTTAACTGTAATGTAACAGCACACAAACTGTAGCCATATATTTTTGGTTTTTTTTAGGGTTAGCCATAGTTGGGAACCTTTCATTAAACATCATCATATTGAGTTTTTGTCACGTCAAGTAACATCCTTCAGTTCACCTGTTTCTCCTCAACTACCTGTGCGTGGGAGGGGGCACACATCGTGAAACACAAGCACACATACAGAGACAGAGAGAGAGCAGAAGAGAGGAGAAAAACTAGTGCAGTGCATTGCAATGGCAATACAACAAAGCCAATGAGTGTATTACAATATGTAAATAACAGTGAGCATCTATGTTTTTTAATTTACATAGTGAAAAATAGAATTATTGTTTTATAATAGGAACGGTATCTTCTAATACCCAAAGGATCTGTATCGGTACAGTCAAACAGCTATCGATCACAATGAGAACATCCATCCAATTACAAGAAAGACAGTTTGAGTCACTCAGCTCGGTTTCAGAGGACATATTACATGGCTGTAGGATAATTACACTCCATCTCATTTTGTTGGTGAGCTACAGTAAGAGCTCTTTACGCGTTCCTTCTGCTGTCACCTTGCTCTCCCGAGCCTCCAATTCATTCCACATGTAGCAATTTGTGAAGATCCTAATTTTGTAACACTCTCACTGTGGGTTCCAGGGCAGCTTTCATGTTAATGAGGGCATGTGTGGGAATATTGTAGCTTTGCTACTCTTTCCTTTTGTCAGTGGACTAAATAATTGTTTTTGAAAGGTTCAGAGCGGTTACAATATACTTTCAAGCCTTATTCAGTGTGTTTGAATACACTGTTTAGTGCAATAAAATGTAATTAACAAAATTATATTTCTGCCAATGCAATGACACTGCTCCTTAAATAACATGCCTAACAGAATATGTGAAGTCTGTGTAAAGGTGTTAAATGCCAGGATTCTCTTGTGAGCGTGTTCCATGAGAGCAGGTGTTTTTATATCATGGTCAAAGTGTGGTGCATTATATTCAGATCTTGCTGTTTAATGCATTCAGGGGTTACAGAAGTTAGAGAGGAAGTTATGTAACACACTTAACTGAAGAAGTGGGCCTCTGCTTTTATTTTCCTGATATTTTAGGAGGCTACGTGCTGTTCCACACCTGTGTATCACCCTATAAAAGTTGCTATGCAGCCTTTTATATAAGCTTCTATTAAAGTCTTAGTACAAATGCAAGCATGGTGGAAGCTTTACGTAGTTTGTTTGTAAGATGCCGGACAACTTTCTCATACATACAACTTGACCCTAACTTGTGAGTGTCATTCAGTTTTAGCTGATAATCTTTACACAACAGATCTCATTATAATCCTTTTTGTCTTCATCTCGCCCTATCTGCCACACAAATTCTCTGCATGTCCTCCTTCACAATATCCAGGAATGTTGTTGCGGTCTTCCTGCCTGGCAGCTCCATCTTCAGCATCCCTTGTCCAGTATATCCATCATCCCTCCTCTGCACATGTCAAACTGTTTAACCTCCAAAACACTTAACCTGAACTGTCCCACTGATGTACTCATTTCTGATCTTGTCCCGCCTGGTCACTCTCAATAACCACCACCAACTCAGCCTCCTGTCTTTTTGTCAGAGCCACTGTCGCCAAACCATACATCATAGCAAGTCTTACAGCCGTCTTGTAAACCTTTCCTTTCACTCTTGCTTTGTGACTCTTCTGTCACAAATCTCCCCTGACACTCATTTCCACCCATTCCACCTAGTCTGCACTCTATTTTTCACCTCTTTTATACACTGTTCACTGGTTTGGATGGTTGACACAGGTATTTAAACTCATCCACCTTCATTATCTCGACTCCTTGCAGCTTCACTGTTACACCTCTCTTCCTCTCATTCAAAAATGAAATCAAAGTGATAGCATAGGAGGAGCCAAATCAACACTTTGCTTTACTGACAAAAGAATGCACTGCTGAGCTTAAAAATACCAGTGTTTTCTTCTGTGGCTTATGTGTCCACCAAAAAAGATGCTGGTAGATGATTACTGGATCTTTTCAGAGCATCCAGCCAAGTGGAAAACATTTTTCAGGCAGTAGGCATATCATTATCCAAGTCTAACATAACGAGAAGACTTTACAAGAAAAAATAAATAAATCTAATCACCCTGTACTGGAATGACAAGAGTAAAAGAACGGTTTGGGAAAGACTCACTCTATGAGCACAGTATACTAAAAAAGCACAATTTCTTTAAAAAAATGTGTTGGAATGAGCATAGTTAACATTCATAATGGAAGACAAGTCTCTAATGATAGAACAGAAGACAGAAGCAGGTGGATACATGGATACATGTTTCTAAAACTGGAATACAAATGAGCTCACGACAGAAGGTGATCGAACTGGCAGCCAGAGCAAGGGAAAACTGGAGAACTATGGCAAATAGCCAACAGACATAAGAGGCCACTATGTGGGTGGGTTGCAGGTAGAGAGGACAGGGTATTGAGAGGAGGAAAAGGCAGGCGAGACCACTCTGGAGGTCTACCAGGAGAAGCAGAGCAGACAGGCAGTTCAAGTTAAGAAGATGGAAGCAGCCTGGAGGCTGAGCATGTAGGCTGGACTGCTCGAGTATGCAGCCTAGGATCAGGAGCACAGGGGTACTAGATATCTCATGTGCACTTCAAGAGCTGACACAGACTATTAACTGGACCAAAGACAGGCATCGGGTAAAGCTGACCTTGAAGAAGGAGCAGGTTAGGGGTTAGTATGAAGTGCTATTAATCTCCAAGGAACTGTTAATAGTAAAGATATAGCTCCTTCTGTATATGCTGATGTTACCTCCTTAAGAAACAGAGGACACAGGAGATTAGATTAGGAAGCTTGAGTAATGAAGCTTACAATATGCCTGTGTTCAACAAGGTAGCGCTGTATTCACTCATCTGGCTGCATTCATGGGAATTCAGGCTGCTAGTCTATTCTTTAAATCACTTCTGCTTTCCCACACTGGCAGCATCAATTCTGTCATCGTCACTTTCACCGAATATTTTACTGGCCCACATTCTGTCAGCCAATCATCATCCTACTTCCTACAATTGTTGGACGCTTTGCCATGTAGCTTCATCAGTGTCCTTCAAATAATCTCTCAATTGAAGTAAAAGATTGAAGGTAATCAGATAAGATGGAAGTGAACAAGTGGTTAAATATACCCTGAAATGACTGATGGAAAAAGTAATAGGTCATAATGAGAGAGGAACAGAGAATCACATTAAAATAAAAAATAAAGAAAACAAAAACGCAACTAGGCCTACTCCAGGAAACAACAATTAAACATCAGTCAAGCACAAAATTAACTTACAGCAGTGCTTAATCTGTAACTCAAAATACTGGCAATACATTAACAGTGAACAAGTGAATACACTAAGAGAATGTACCTGCTTTCTAACTGTCTATAATTCAATACATCCTTCAAACGTTAGACACAAATCACCATAAAAGGAGCCTAAAAGTGGTTATGGGAAAAGTGAGGCTTTCTCTACATTGACACCTACTGGCCACTTTTTGCTTTGCTATTGTTACTACTACCACTGATTCAAAACAACAGCCACCTCAAGGTGCTTCAATTGTAAGATAAAGATCCAAAAATATTAGATATAGGCCCAAAAAGCCCTTTGAGCAAGCACTTGGCGACAGCAGAAAGGGAAAAACTCCCTTTTAACGGGAAGAAAGTTCAGTAGAACCAGCCTCAGGGTGCTGCAGGAAAAAGAGGCAAAATATAGGAGAGAGAGCTAGAGTTGAATCATTTCTAGATAAAGATTGCACAAATCTAAACAAAGTAACATATAGACCAATGACTGCAGGAACCAGCATGTGAGCAGACACATCCTTAAATTTGCCAACGACACCGTCATCATTAGTCTGCTAAATACTGAGAATACACTGAGAATTCCAAGGACGTGGTGATCAGTCCCGGAAAGCCCCCTCACTCTCGACTGCAGAGCAACATCAAGAGTAAAGCTACTGAACAGGTGGAACAATATAAATAGCTTGGAATGGTCATTGATAATAATTGAAAATTTGACACTAATGTGGAAGCAGTGGTCAAGAAGCGCTAGCAACACCTCACATTTTTGAGGAAGTTGCATGTTTTCAACGTCAACAGAATTATGATAACTCTTTCATTGAATCAGTTTCACCATTTTCAGCTATTTCCTGGCTTGAAAAGGAACAAAGTGAAAGTAGCCAGTAAAGTAACAGGTCTCCCACAGACCACACTGTCTGCTGTATATGAGCAACAGGTAGCGCGAAAGGCCAGAGCTATTGTTGAGAGCCAGACTCTCCCCCTGCACAGTGAATCTGAACTTCTTCCTTCAGGCTGCAGATACAGAACACCAAGAGTAAGGTGTAACAGGACCAAAAACTCCTTTGTTTCCAGTAAAATAGCAGTCCTAAATCGGTTTGTGATACCTCTACATTACCTTGTACCATTTTTGTGTTTTTACAAATTTTACAGATTTTTACTGGATTAAAAATCACTGATTGTGTATCATTTTTCATATTTTTTATAATGTGGATGTGAATGATTTCTCGAGAGCCAGTCTGTAAACCAGACTGGGTGCGTATTGTGTTACGTTTACTCAGATAACCACATAGGTTTTGTGGGTTTGATTGTCTACGGCATTTGCTACGTGTAGCCAAATAATCGCAGGATTTTTTTTCTTTATGGTGAAATGAAGTGCAAATGAATGTATTGTGTATGAATGAGTGAAAAATCAAATAAGAATGTCCTACGTATAGATTTTTATTCAAAATCCAGCCTTGGAAAAAAACTGTTTCCACTTGTTGCAGGTATTTTTGGTGTTTTTTTGCCCTTATATAAAGGTTTGAATATACAACAGCTAGTGTTGCGCTAGTAGAACATGTGCCCTTTGAATAAATGCATCAGTGAGGTATCATTTAACCCCTACAGTTTCATTAGCAGTTGCACTGTGGTTATTATGGCTTACGCTAACCAGCTGTAAAAAAAAAAAAAAAAAAAAATCCACACTGTGGATTAGACTTTTACGTTTTTTGGAAGTTTGAAATGTCATCAGGTTTTTTTCTGCACCAGCAGGTCAAAATAGGGATAAAATGTATCAAGATCCCTATTAGCTACAGTCATGTGACTTGGGTTTTTTGAACTGCACTTAAGAGCAGTGGTTCAAAATATCTGCACATAAACATTAGTGTGGACTGTATCGTCACACTGATTTGGCAATTCTTGGGTCCATACTAGATGGAAGCCAAGTGCAGCCTGGAGGAGAGATGAGAAACAGACAACTGAATCAAATCATAATCTTAAAACTAGCACCAGACTGCCTTGAGGATCTCATGAAAGACTTGAAAGCAACACTAACACAACTCAGTTAAGAGTACGATTCATTGTGTTTAGAGATCACGGACCTCCCTGTGACAGGGCCCCTTTAGCTTGAAGAAGAAGCACAATTCAAAAAGCATGTTCTACAACCACTGCTTTAAATCCTTGTCAAGATCCATTTTTTTAAGGATCTTTATTAGGGTGACATCACTATCACTAGGCAACGGGAAGACCTTGAAAATATATACTGCACAAAATAAGACAAAAGGTTAATATTGCTAGCTCTGTTTTCTTAAAGATTATTTATTTGGGGCATTTTTGCCTTTAATGGACAGCTAATTCACAGCTAATTTTATTGTCATCTCAGCCATATACACATATATACACATATGCAAAAAGACAACATTACAAAGCTCCAACAAACAATACTAATTTAGCTTTGATGTGATTTTTGGATACGTATGCATGGAGAAGCTCAGGCACCGGACCTTCATCGGCTCATCACGCCGCTCTGCATAAGTAGTACTGGGTCCTGAGTGTTGTTGTTGTTGTGGGTGATGTGTGCGGCTGGCAGCGGGAGAGCTGCAGCCGAGTGTGTACAGCAACTGTGGTGAAATAATAAAGTATGCTGAAAAGCATGAACCTGTCTTCAGGTCTGCCGTGATTTGTTACTATCGATTATGTGAAAATGAACTTTTTTTTCTTCTTTTTAGCAGACCTGTAGTACAGTGGATTGTTGACAACAGAAACACACCTGCTTGCTTTGCTGATGTCCGTTAATCATGAACTATTGCTCAACCTTTGATCAGGCCATCAAACAACAGGACAGGCCATCACTCAAAGACTTTAATTAGTGGTGAAGATAAAGGGAAGCTGGGGACAAACTAAAGAGCTTAAAAGCAGTCTGTTGTACTAAATTGATGTTTAAACAAAACCACCCAAAAAAACACTTTTTGTTCCTGTGTGTGTCTCGTTGTATATAACTAAAATATATGATGATTTTTTTTAAAAAATCAATATAATTACTTGCTGAATTATAATTGCATGAGATTTTTTTCTGGATGCTTCAAATTTACCGTCATTTTATTTGATCAGTTTTGAAACTTTTTGATTTCGTAATCTGTCCCAGCAGCACATCACAATTCTTGACAACAACTACGCGATCAGATGGAAAAACAAGCTCATTAGAGATGCGGAATGACATACACTTTGTCAGTCCCAACACCGCTGTCACCACAGTGACACACTCATGTAATTAAGACACACTGGGCGCAAGGGAGCTTGTCTTTTCCCCTGCTAAATACTCATTAGAGGCACCTTTAAGGGTAATGTTAGCCTGTGTTGCAAAGCTGAGGGAAATGAGCTGACAAAACAGAGAGCTCCATGAGCTGTCATCTGATTCCTCCTGCACCAAGACCCTGAAGAGAACAAGGAAAAGCAGTCTTAAGAAACATGGTCCACAGTTTTAGCTAATGATTTTTGCACCAGCATGGTTCCATATCAAAGACGCAAAACTAGTTTGGTGAGAGTAAGGTCAGCAAGGCAAACAAATATAATCCTTTTGATTAGAGGCAGATATCTTTCACATCCTAGACATCGTTGCGCCGACAGACCAAAGCGACTAATCTGCGTTATTTGGACACAGCGTGAAAACCACAGCAGTTCTGCACTTTATGAAAAAGTCATGTCCAGTTTCTTCACAATTTGGAGACAGAGCAGACTGTGCAAGCTGTGGGGCAGTGGCCACAAAGGAAGCAGAATTTGGACTGCATGACCAAAAAATCCTCAGTGTTGGCAGGAGAAACAAAAATTAATATTTGCTTAATAGTTATCAAATACTAAACTGAATACTTTAAAACTAGAGTTAGTAAACAGACAGAATTTTTTGGTACTTTTTAACTACTGCTTTTCCTACTAAATAACAGCAAACGGCTTTGATTAAACCATTTAATACCTTTGAGACAGTAAGGAGAGATTATAACTGACTATTAAAAGTTTAGCCACAAATGGTGTGAAGTTGAGACACCACTTTTTACAGTACCCCTCCCTGACCTACATACTTGCATACAGATAAATGCACATTAGATGCACAGTGGGAAGCAATGACAGTTTAGTGTTGCTAACTTTTCCACTGAACATCAGCTACATGTAAAGTGGTCTGTGGTTCCTAATTAATCTCTTCTCTCTTCATCTTTTCCTTGCACTCAACAGTGACGCAGAGCTGCGAGGATGAAAGATTAGAACATACACTCCCCAGACATTTTATTAGGTGCATCTGTTCAACTGCCCATTAATGGAAATATCAAATCAGCTGATATCATAGTGGCGACTATGATGCAAACATGGTGAAGATGACCAGCTGAAGGTCGAAATGACAACCAAAACGAGGAAGAAAGATGATTTAAGAGAAACTGATTTGAGTATTTCAAAAACTACTGCGCTACCAGGATTTTCTTTAATAACCATCTCTAGGGTTTATAGAGAAAAGAGAAGTTTTTAGTAAGCAGCAGTTATCTGGATAAAAATGCCTTTTTGATGCCAAAGGTCAGATAAGATTGGCTAGACTGCTTCAAGGTGATAGTAAGGCAACAATAATGCAAGCAACCACTCAATACCACCAAGGCATGCAGAAAAGCATTTCATGAACACAAAGCATGTTCATGACATAAAGCAGATGGGCTGCAGTACTCCTATCAGCCTAGAACAGAAAACTGAGGCTGTAACCACGAGAGAAGACTGGAAAGCATTGTGTGGACTGATAAGTCTCAATTTCTGCTGCAACATTCAGATGGCAGCGTCAGAATATATGAGTATGAATCCACCCTGCCTCATATCAACAGTTCAGGCTGGTGGTGGGGGTGTAATGGTGTGGGAGGTAATTTTTTAGCACAACTGGGTATTGTTACTGACCACATCCACCCCTTTATGAGCATAGTGTACAAATCTTCTGATGACTTCCTGCGGCAGTATAACACGCCATGTCACAGAGCTCAAAACATCTCGAACTGGTTTTCTTGAAAGACAGAGCAGGATGTGGGAGAACAGATGACTCATAATCATACCTGCACCAACTGTGTGAAGTCATCATGTCAATATGTCTGAAATATCTGATTAGGGTTTCAAGGCCTTTTTTGAATCTATGCCATGAAAAAATAAGATAGTTCTGAAGGCAAGAGCGGGTCAAACTCAGTGCAATCAAGGTGTACCTAATGAAGTGGTAGGTGAGTGTACATTTAAATTAAAAGCCACATTCAAGTTAAATAAAAGTGTTATATTTTCCAAGAATTTCTTGTCCATAAACAAAAAAATATCACAGTAATTACTTATGGACTTCTACATTTGGAAGCGAGTGATTTCTTCTTTAATTAGAATGTCATTATAGGAAAATCAGCTTTTTTCACGCTGCTCAGAAAAGTGTCCGATTATGTGGATTTAGGAATGAAATTATATCTTAACACATGAAGAAAAAATCTGGGATAAAAACATGTCAATAATTTCTTGCTACTCTTCTACAAATCACGTTAAATCTTTTAAAAACTTAAACGCAACTTGACTCCTTTATGTAATATGACTGATGTATGCTACAACAGCAGCTCCACCCCCTTTAACACCACTTGAAATCTTATGACCTATTTTTTGTGCTAGTCATTAAATCCGAAGGGTAATCGCAGTTCTTCAACATGAGATGCACGTGACTGTATGACTGGCTGTAAAATAATTCCTGGAACACATGTTGCGTAGTAATGGTAGAAGCTGTTTTGGTACCGATCTGTCCATATTAATCATAGGGTGTGTTTGTCTGTGTGTGGTCTCATCTAGCCATGCTCTAAAGACCCAATATAAAACCTCTGCAGTCCCTTAACATTATAACTAGGCACTCTGATACTGAAGGGATCCAACCAGATAAGCATGATACTAAGGACGGTGCTTATTTTATTTTTATTTTTTTGGTGTGTGTGTTTTGTTTTGTTTTTCCCCCTCAGGAGGTAGCACTTGAGTGCACAGTCAGGCAGGAGACTCTTCAGCACACATAAACGTCACTGGGGATCAGGAAGGAAACTCTGCGGGAGTCTACACTGTCATATGGTCATGGAAACTGCCCAAAACAAGTGATATTTAAGGAGCCAACCGGGGAGAAGAATTTCCCTCGAGGACAGATATGCGAGGAGTTGTAACTGGAGATGGCAGTGGTAGAGCAAGGTGAAGATGCAGATTCACACTCATCTGCAGAGCTGAGTAGGCATTAACCAGACAACACAAGCAGCTTAGGCAAGACTTTGTACATTTGTGCATGTTGTATATCTCAGCTGAAACACACAACTGCCAAACTGCAGGGTTAACATAAAATGATAGGACTGTTAGTTTTGTTTATTTCAGTAGGAGGGGGGGGGTGGATCTCAAACATCAAAGAGATGCTTTGGTAGTGGAGATATGCTGCATTGAGCCTGGCCTTCAAAGAGCTCAGCATTCATTCGGTGAATACCTTTTGTCAGCAGGATATTCACACGATCCTCTGAAGTGACCAGTTGCTCTCATCTATTTTAAAAAAAATCCATGAAATGAACCACAGACATCTGCAGTATAAAGTAACACAAAAGCCAGGATGCCCCCCCACCCCACCCCACCACGCACCCACCCACACTCACACACACTCACACAAAGAGAGAGATGTTGCTTTCACATGAAATGAACCTGAGAAATTCTATTAATGAAATAGCTAACCTGATCTATGGAGCGGTCACTTACTTTTACTGGCATTCATCAAAACATCATTCCTACCTTTCAACAGAGTGTGCAGTACATGGCACTCATGACCAAACCTCAGTGATTACTGCATGTCAGTGGTTTTCTAAGTACAGCTCTAGATACTTATTATTAAATACAAGATGAACCTAATGCTTCCAAAGAAGAAGCAAAATGGCCACTATCAGTGCTATGGTGAATGTATGAAGCATGAGGAAATTATATAATAACTATTATTAAAACCATTTTAATGACATAAGCCTTTCACAGTAGTCCTATTAGAAAGTCATGCTACAAAACCCTGAATGCCAGACCTTTAGTTATGTGGAGTATTTATCTTGTGTCGATGGTCACTGCTTGTTTTAAAAAACTTCCACATCTGCTGCGTGTTACTCGACCCTTCTCAAAGATTAACTTTTGGCAAGAAAACCACAGGTGTAATCAATGACATTAATAAGTGCAGCTGCAATTTAAATTAGCATCCAAATGGTTCTGCTATTGTACACCTGGCTCATTAGGTCTCTTAATTGAACTGAGCCATCATTAATTTCACTACTTTCACCTGCGGTTCTCTGTGTCTTAAAGAGTGATAGAAGAAGTATTCAGATCCAGTACTCACTATATAGATTGGCTCCAGCTGCTGTCTAATTTTATATTATATAATATAATTATATATATTATGTTTAATTAAGCGCGATCTTTTATAAACTCCACATGTGTTTTGTAGTTGTCAAATAAGTGGAAAGCAAAATAATTCTGTGTGAAATCTGGAGAAGTTAAAGTGTACTTGCATAAATATAACTGGGTGAACTGTACTATGTGTGGCTCTTAAAGTGGCATTAGTATGTGTTGTTCTCCACAACTTCTCGTTGTTATGTGCTATTACGTCGGAAAGCAATCGCATGCTGTGTAACTCACCGCTTTGTGGACTCTCGAAAGCCTTTTTCTTTGAACTCTGTTTGGCTCTGTCGGAGTCCTGTCTGCTCAGGACCTCGGACAGCGACTGCCGGGAGCTCTGCAGTGCGGTCTGGTTAGAAACGTTGAACCGTGTTGCCCTTTTCCTGTCTTTGCTATTGGCCCGGTCTGACTCCGGAGCGGACTGGCTTCTCTCCGGGTCATGGTTCTCCGGCTGTGAGCCGACTTTCACCAACGCGTTCCTCGTCCTAGTTAGAGCAGAAGTCACCGAACCCATCGCTAATTGAAAGTTAAACGTCTCAGTTGGAAACGGTTACTCTGAATTTCATTTTACCCAAAACCTGTTGAAAGTGGCCAACAGTGAAAAACATGTACTTCAGCTGTAAGCTCGGGACTTCATCGTAAAGTTACATTCAAAAGAAAGAAAACTCCGCACTTTGACCGGACCGTGTCTGCATCTTCCTCGTTTTCTGTTTCCTCCGAAAGACACGTCATCTAAAGTTCCTCCTCTGTCAACAAAAGCGCGGATCTCCCGGGACAGGGAGGCGAAAACAAGCGGCAACAATTAACCAGCAAGGTATCCCGAGCTGTTAAAACCAGCAGAGCTTTAGCTGCGCTGACATAAATGTTAATTGCATCGTCATAAATTACCTGTAGATTCCCTTCGTCACAGGCGACTTTAGTCCTATCTGCGAAAAGTGATCGCGAGATTTGGGCGTGGTCAAGAAAATGAAGGTGAAGTTCCTGGCTACTTCAATTATTAACCGGAGGGAAGAGGGGTGCAGTTGTCTCAATCACTGGCAAACAGCAGTTTAAAAAAGTAGGCGATGTACTTATTTATTTATTTATTTATTACATTTGCAGCAGCATTTCTATCCGTTTTTAATTAGAACCATGGGGCAATGATTGTTACACTAAGTTTAACTTTTACTAATTAATTTAAATGCAGATAAGCTACATAGTAACCAACTATGTTTCTAAGCTGAAATTAACACTTATTCAAACATATTATATGTTTGTGATGGAAGACCAACACACATGATTAGGGAAGCATCAGTGTCACAGGAGTCTGGGTACTTAATGCACTGAAATCAGTTGACCTCATTATACTTGCGCCACATTGACCCCGTTGAAAAACTATTATGTAACACTGTGGCTGAATGAGATTTTAACAGCTTCATGTTATAAGGTGACCTGAAATCCCAGTCTGAAGTAACTATACCTGCCAGATATGTCCTGGGGAAATATAATACAGAATATTATATTTCACCTGTAAGAAAAAAAGTGTAGTTTCACAAACATTAAAGTAGATAATCCTTAAGTTACACTTCACAAATTAAAATGTGTCGTTAAATGTTAAGGTCTAATTTTAAGATTAACTGTGTGTAGTTTTGTTATATTTACTTCATATATGCTATAGTCGATCCTATCTCGGCCTCAACCAGTCCAGAGCTTTGGATAATATCACATGACTTTCATCAGCAGATGACATATAACTGTCACATAACTGTCACATAATTTTAGATTTTTAATATTTTTTTCAGAGCCTAAAACAGTAAGAAAAAAAGAAGAAGAAGAAGAAGAAGAAGACCTCCAAAAGTTGATTCTGTTCATCTGGACGTAGCGTTTTGTGGGAGAAATGTTTCGTCACTCATCCAAGTGACTTCTTCAGTCTCAGCTGACTGCAGGTTTCCCCAATCTTATAAACAGTCTTTCAAGGATGAGGATGTACACATCTTGGACAGGGAGGAACGCTGGTTTGAGCGCGGAGTCAACGAGGCCATTCATGTGAAAAGGGAAAGACCATCTCTGAATCGAGGAGGAGGTCTAAGGGTACATCTTTCGTCATCTTACAATGCTGTGATTGCAGCCATTCCCCAACTCTCTGTGAATCGTACTCATGGACATTGATCAGTGGGCTTTGATCAGTGGGTTTTGGTCAGTGGTTGTTGATCAATGGTGGTGAGAATTTGCATAATTAAGATTAAGGAACTGACCTCCCAGCCCACTGTTCCTTCAGTGGGCTGGTTTCAGTCATTATGCAAATGTACTGTTTATAAGATTTGGGGAAAACTGCAGTCAGCTGAGACTGAAGAAGTCACTTGGATGAGTGACGAAACATTTCTCCCACAAAACGCTACGTCCAGATGAACAGAATCAACTTTTGGAGATTTACTTACCTGGATGATTGAGCATGCATCAAGACAAAGAAGAAGAAGTACACCTTAACTTAAAAGTTTAGTCCAATACTATTTCTTTATTTTAGAAACAGCAGCTGACAAAATAATCTCAGATTCTATTGTATTTACTGAATTGAATTGAACTGAATTGAATTGAATTGTGTCATAGTGGCCTGGAGCTTCTTCTGTCTCAGATCTATTCATCAGCTCTGCTTATCATATTCTGTGTTGTTTCTTACTTGAAAAACGTTTCAACAGTAACCAAAATACTGCTGATATATGCCCAGGTGTGTGTTAATTAAACTTGTAATGTATTTTTCCACTGGAACTGTGACAGCGACTTGAATGAACTATCCCCTCAAATGTTTGTGGTCACTTAAAATTGTCCAGTTTTTGACAGAAAAGCACATTTTATCGACTAATGAAATAGTTGGATTTTTTTCACATGCAGGGATTAACAAGCACATTTGCAGCAGCCATCACTCCTGTGTTCCAAAGGCACATTGTGTTAACTAATTTGATTTTACTATATTAAAAGGCCAATAGGCTGTGTGGTACCTGTTGTGCTAATAAAAGGTGCAATAAAAAAGATGCAATAAATGCCGTTAGTTGATTATCAAAAGTAAAAATAAAACTTTTGTTATGCTTAAAAATATCTCCGTTATGTGTTACAGGCACTACAGCACTATACTATAGTTACTATAGTTTAGTAACTAAGAGAGGACTTCACTCTCAGATTGCAGGCTTACTTGCTGAGCCTTCAGCTTTTAGGCCCCTCCCCTATGGCACAAACTCTCAATCTGGATTTGGAAGACAAATACCCGACTTACATTCATGCATTTAAAATTCAAAGTAAAACTTTTTTTTCACAAAGCTTATAGTTTGGGTTGGTTCAGGTGATCCTTAACCATCCCTTATTTATGCTGCTATTTGCTCAGGTCACTGGGGTTTTCTTTCTTCGCTTTATTGCATATCATTAACTTTTGTGTATTTCTAGTATACTGAGAGCTGTCTCCATTACACTGATTCCTTTTCCATGTGCAAATACTTTTAGAACAAAGGTGGTAGGGTGTGATTAGTTGAATCCAAAGACCTCACTGAAGCCCCTGAATATGAACTGTCTCTGGATGAAGCTCCTTAGTAAAATAGTCACTGATAAACATTATAGGTATATAATGTCTCCATCAATACTGCTTGTCTGATCACCAAATCATCACGACCTCAGAGGAAAACTTATGTTCAGTAAGGCAGTATTAAATTATCACAGCATTACAATCACAGGAGTTAGTGAGTGGGATAACTGTCCATCAATACGTAACTGCACAAACATTTAAAAACAACAAATTGCACAAATACTGGAAATGTTCCTCTCAATGATTGAGTCGTTTCATTGTGTTCTATTGAAGCCAAGCTGAATGAATTCATTAAGGTTCTTCTTTAAGCAATGACATGGAAGCATCCAAATGTGCATAATATATGCGGAATAAATTAACTAAACTAACAACCTAAAAGTTAGGGTTATTTTTTTTATTATTTTGTCCCTATCCCACACATATTTAGCATGACTATTTAGCAAGTATGTTTATTATGTTTGGAGACTTACTTTGACTTTCAGAAGCATAATTTAAATTAAATCATAATAACTTAACTTTCTTTGCAAAAAATATTTTTATCAAACTTACTATTCAAGTTCGCTTCTTAGCCTCAAGGACACTTTGACAGTTTGCGTTGCTTAAAATCAGGTAAAAGAGACTGTTTTTCACGCAATGCTTTATGTGTATAGCATTAGGTATAAAGTATTTTTATACTTTATAACAATAATACACTGCAGTGTTACAAGTATTACACCTTGTGCACAGTAGCGAGTAACAGTCTTCATGGTTTATTGCTGCATACAGGCAATTGTGACATCTTTAGCATACAGTTTTTCTAGTAAGTGCATGCTATATTGATCAAAAATACTACTTTGGTTACAAAGATAGATTTTTGTAGGCCTCAGTGAGAACTGCTGTGTTGTGCTGACTTCATTATTGTGTCTAAACAACTGTGACAAAATACTTGCTGCGGCCAAGGAAGCAAAATACAGTCTGTGTCAACTAACAGGCTTACTGGATCACCACATACAAAGGCACTTCTCGAAGCTGTTTGCTTTTTGTGTGTTGTTGGTTTGTTTGCTTGCTTGTAGCCCGAGTGAAATGTGTTTCTTCTTATTGCTTTTTGTTGGTGGTTTGGTAAAGACAAGGACATTATTAGTCCATGTCATCGTGGTTCTGGGTCGACTCATTGATCACCTGAACAAGGGAGCAGAGGAAGAGAGAAAAGACGATGAGCAGGGATATATCTGTATGTGCCTGTATGAAGCGAAAGATCTCTTTAAGCGTATTCTACCTGACCATCCCTGGTCTCAATGGTCTTGATGAGAACTTTCTTGGTTGTTGTGGTTTCGATAAGTGGTTTGGATTCAACCATTGTTTCTAAGACAGAGAAGTATCGTTAGAAACTGGCAAAAACTGTAATTCCAACTGTAAAAATCAGCAGTGAGAATCTTACCTCTCAGGTTAAGCGATGAGAAGTTTGGCAAGGGGGTGGAGATTCTGCAGACGGAGAAAATACAGCTCACTAATTAAGATTAGCATCTTGAATCTTGAATCAAATGAGTGTTCATATCTGTATTACAGATTACTGCATTTCAGAAAATGCTTCTCCCATCACCTGCTCTCCTCTCCTTCCAGCAGCTTTCTATAGGTGGCAATCTCAATGTCCAGAGCCATCTTGACATTTAGCAAGTCCTGGTACTCGCGGAGGTGACGGGCCATCTCATCCTTCATGTTGTGAATGTCCTCCTCAAGACGGCTGATGGTGTCCTGGTACCCGCTCGTCTCCAAGGAGAAGTTCTCCTCCACCTCCCTCATCTGGCGCTCCAAGGACTCATTCTGGGATGGCAGCCAAGACAGAACAAAAGACACTTTTGCAGTAAAAGTTAAGAAAAAAAATATTTTCCTCTCTGCTTTTCTATTTCCTTAACTTGTGCTCAGTTTTCCCCCTTTGCTTCCAGTTTTACAAATGTTGAATATTTTTATATATATTCTGTATCGTCTATATTGCAGCCAAAAACTGGAAACTCACAGTTCCTTTCAGGGCATCCACTTCACAAGTAAGTGCCTGAACTTGGCGTCTGTAATCATTGGACTCCTGTTTGGCCACTCTCAGAGCTTCATTATTCCTGGCTGCAGCTTCAGTGAGGTCAGCAAACTGGCAATCACAGTGACAAACAGAGAGGAGAGGAGGAGGAAAAGATGGAAAAAATGAGAAATCAACTATTCAATAAATGATGAGTCAGAGGCTGAAGGAGATGGGAGTACGGCAGCTTTCATAAAGTGTGTAAATTATGAAAGATGTAGCCACAACAGAGCCTTGCAGGGATTACCACTGTGGCACCAGTGCTCTGAGGCACTTTTAAGGTTACTGACTTTCCACTAGTGCTCAAATGGCAGAAAGGAGGATTTCTTATACCTTGCTAGTTCTCAGTATTGTAATGTATAATCAGTTTTTAAGATAAGAAAGACTAATCACATAATTTGGACAAATGATGTTGCATTTATATGGTGAATTTGGTAGCAAACACTTACTTTTTTACCTGTCAAACAAATACAAAGAAACATTAGTGACACTTGTTAGTCTTTTATTTGCCTTCCTGATCAATTTTGAGCCTAATATTTACTGGTTCTGGTGTTTGGTTAGATACATGGTGATGTTATTAATATAAAAACATAAAAAATTCATAAGTTGAATGTGGGATTATTTTGAAGCTGTAGTTCATGTTACTGGGCTTGGTTAAATATGCTTCTCTAAAATGCCTTTACCTTGGATTTGTACCATTCCTCTGATTCCTGGATGTTTTTGGAGGCCAGGTTCTCATACTGCAGACGGACGTCCCTCAGAGCGGCTGTCAGGTCAGGCTTAGCTATATCCATGTCCACCTGCACATGCTGCTGCTGCTGGATCTGATTCTGCAGCTCCAACATTTCCTGCAGCAAATTCAGCAGAGTCAGTTTATACAGTTAGCACAGAAAGTTTTTTAACAGTTATTTTGTATGCATTTGTGCAATTAGCCTTAAAGACTTACAAAAGCTTTGGAAACTAAACCCTGCTGATGTGGCGCTTGAGCAGATTAACAAATATTTCAAACTATTTTGCAAGTTTTTCTAAAGGTACCTTTTTCCTCTCAGGCTGCACACATGCAGTGATTCTGCAGTAGACCGATTTAGCTTAGGCAACAAAAAAGGAAGGCTTACCTCATCATGCAGCTTCTTGAGGAAGTTGATTTCCTCTTGGAGTGACTCCACTTTCCGCTCCAGGTCCAGTCTGGCGAGGGCAGCGTTGTCCACATCCTGTACGATAACACTGACTCTTAATAAGGTGACTTGTGAAGGTGACATGAGTTATGCATAATGTGCTTGCTGACAAAGAAAAAAAACCCTGTTGTGCACATGCTGTAAAAAGCCCTCACACAATCCAGTGCACAAAACGACCCACTGTATGGTTGATTAAGGTCACAAACACATGCGTCCAATGAAAATCAACTGTGGGCACGTGACATGTCCTTGCAGATGTTGGTAACAGATGAGTAGGTGTTTTCTCGTGTCGTTATACAATTCAGCAGCTGCATTATAGGCAGACATTTGCTCAAATACTTCACATAAGCACTGTAATCAATTTCAAGAAGAAAAGTGACTTTTTCTCATCTACATTTGTTTGGCACAGTTATTTTATCTTTTGCTCTATGATTCCTGAGCTCAGATGGAGCATGAGTTTGCTCTCTACACAATAAAACAAACCAATGAACCTCTATAGCTGCTGGCCTGACAATCTTTGTGTGTGGGAAAAGGCTGGACAGAATTGAGTGAAATTTTTAGTACTGGAGAATACCCAGAACCACAACAAATTATTAAAGAGATTATTAATAACCTAACCTGAAATCTCTTGCAGTTTTCTCCAGTAGAATTCCAGATCTCCTACTGGTAACTAATTTGGCTTGTTATCATTTTATAACATTACTGAATAAAGTTCATAAAGCTGTCTTCTGTTTTATCATACTTAATCATACATACAGACTGGCTGTGGCACCATGGCTTTGTTGGGGCGTTGGCAGGCAGGCAACTGAGGTATCAGCAAATGAAGCAGCTTTGCCTCTGCACTAATGCCACAAACAAAGTGTGCTATTCAGCAGGGGTTCCCAAACAAGCCCAAGGCTGAGAGAGTGACTGTCTGCCTGACTGAGCAAGAGCTGGCTATGGGCTCTGCATTGTTGTCAGTGTGCCACTCAGGCAGGCCATGGGGACTTCCTTCCTCCCATTCACACAGACAATGCCATGACTGTGTAACGTATGAATCACTTAAAGCAAGTCCTAAAAGGTATATAATCATCATGAGTCTGACATTTGAACTACATTGGTGGGATGACAACTTTCTTTTTCACCTTTTTATTCCATGACAACCTTTGGAAACTGTCTGCATGACTCATCCCTGTGAAAACAAGTGATACGGAACAATCTCTGACAGGACCATAACAAGTGAAATTTTTCTGTGCTGATGCTCTCCCAGAACGAGGCAGACGGATCACATGGTGGCTTGTCTTCTCGCTCTGATAACCACATTGGATCCACACTGTTGTTGCCCTTGTGTCCGGCTCATTCATTGTGACTAGTCAGACTTAAAAAGATCTCCTCTCGCTGCAGGCCTGATTTAACTCAACAGTCACAACTTAGCCTTTTGTACCAGTCCAGGGTCAGTCACTGCTCTACAGCTATTTTGGATCATGCCTAGAATCTGCTGTTGTGCCATCAGAAGAGTGCATTCCTGTCTCCACAGCTCATGGGCAATAATTAGAGAGAGATCTCCCAGAAAAGAAAAGAGAAAGTTAATCTTCATATTAAGGATAAAGGTTTATCCGATTACTTTCACATCACTTTCCATCAGTTTGGTTGCTTAAACCTTAATTTAACCAAAAACAGCTGAGATTATGAGGCACTGTAGGTCTGCCATTGAGATCTAAGACACTTCTCTTTATCACCCTCAAAATGTCCATCTATTGCAGTTTTTGGCTGCTGTCACCAGTGTAGAGCTGTACCTGTCTAAAGCCCTGCATGTTTGCCTCAGACTCCTCCCGCTGGGAAATTTCATCTTGCAACCTGCAAAGAAAGGTATGAAGTAGAACCTTTATTTCAGCAGCCACTGTAAATATACACTTAAAAATCATTTGCGGCATTTACTTCTCCTTTAAGCACGAAAAACAACTTTTTGCGCAGTGCAGGGTAAAAATTTATGTTTACATACTTTCACTCTATACATAGTCTGTTTAGGCTCTAACTAATAAAGATTTATGTAATGTACCAGAGCTAAATAACAGGTCTAGGCAACAAAAGAAATAATACATGGAGTTGAGGACAGAAAAGTGCCACGCCTCCTACTTCTCTCTCAGCCTGTCGATGTCGTCCGCCAGGTTATCCCGGTGAACTTCCACGCGGGCCTTTTCGTTGGTGAGCTGGTCCACCTGGCGTCTCAGCTCCCTCATCTCGTCCTCGTAAAGATCTCCGACCCGGGACGTCCCTTTGCCCCGCAGCTGCTCCAGCTCCGCCAGCAGGATCTTATTTTGCTGCTCCAAGAAGCGAACCTTCTCGATGTAGTTGGCGAAGCGGTCATTGAGGGACTGCATCTGCGCCTTCTCATTGGTGCGGTTCGTGATGAATTCGGTGTTTATGGCTTCAGACAAGGAGAAGTCCAAGTTCTCGGATGCCAGCCGGGGCATGGCTGCACTGCTCCGGAGCCTCTGGGTCTTCGACGCGTATATGGTAGGGGTGGAGGAGAGCCCGAAGGAAACCCGGGAGGAGCGCACCGGGATCGAAAACTGGCGGCTCGAGTAACTGGACCTTACGGCGGTTTTCTCTCCGCCAAACATCTTTCGGTAAGAGGAATGTGGACCTGATCTATAGGCCATCTTGTTTGTGTCTTTAAGTACCAGAGCACTGTCGCCGATCTGGAATATATCTTGTTTCTATCAGCATCCGCGGAGTGCGCCTGGAAAGGCGTGTCCTAAACCGTTACTCATTTATAGTCTCCTCCTTATGCAAATACGTAACAGTGACTTGAGTGGCACATTGAGAATCCAATCGCAAATCAGAGCACACATATTTGCCTGTCAGACTCACAGATATTTACACCAACTCTTCGCATACAGTAGCCTAAAGTAATTGGATTGTGCTGTTGTGTCCAAGATGTTGATCCTGAAGATTTTGCACACATTTGAGACTACTCTCAGCACTTTAACGCTCATCTTCATTTTTACTGGGACACCAAACATCACAATGAATGATTTTACACTCTCACTTACTGTAGATGAAACAGTGACATGTTTAGCACCCACAAGAGGAAAGGACTTTTTCATCATACAATGCTGAGAATTGTAAAGAAAACAAGTTAGGTTTTTTTTTTTTTAAACAATGCACCCATGTCAGCACTAAGCATATTCAGTGTATGACTACATGTCTAAGTGTAATACCGTAGTGTTTTACATATGTCTACTGTTTTGGTGAAGGGTGTTTGCTTGGGTGAGAAATACAGGTCTAGTAAAGTATGTGCAAGTCAGCAGCCTCACACAACGGTTAATCAGGTTTAAAGAACAAGTCTGATGATGTCACACACTAATCCTAGGAGAGAAAAACAGAGAGCTTGGGGGATATGAGTCAAAGTCATTCAATACTGGCAGGTTTGCTGCATTCCTGAAGCTTTTGTTTGGGGTGTATTATTCGTCACCCTCTTCTCAGACTGACTTGCAACGAAAATAATGAGATATTTTCGTAAGGACTAATCCTTGTGTCCAAAAGCTCCTTCCTTCTTTCCCCTCCTCTGTCTTTTGCCCTTCTCAGCGCACAGGGCTGTCAGTGCTGCAGTGCTGCTGACTTGCTGAGATTCAGAGATTCTGAGGAGAGACGCATGGCAGCAGAGCTGAGCCAATGACACCTAACACCTCCCAACTGTGCTGCACTGGTGCTGCTGAGCGTTATCTGCTCTTTAGTAAACATAAAATAAGTCCAAGATGAGAGATCAAATTGGTTTTAGTGACTTTTTTTTTTCACTAGATAAGACTGAATGCACAAATCTCTCTTTCAGGGAGACTTTCAGATTTTTGGCTTGCGGGTGAGGGTGACTGCGGTTATCTGAAGCTGGCGTGCAGCCCCTGAGATATGACTGTGCAGTAATAAACCCAGCTACTCGGTGAGCTTGTTTGATCTTTGTGACGCAAACTTCAAATTATAGCCTGGCTTTGTCTAAGCAGATTGACTGTTTAAAGCTTTTGGTTTTATTCTCATAGTCCTTATCTGTGCCATATTTGTTGAGACTGTGCACAGATGTTCTAGTCGACGTTTGTGCCCAAAAGCGTGTTAATCAAGTAAGAAGTAAATGGTGATTGTATAAATTGGATTTCACCTCTCTCATTTTGAATAAATTACCAGAACACACAAAATGTTTGCTTTTTGATTTTGATTTTGAATGTGCAGAAAATAATGTGTGTGAGTGTGCAGATAAATGAGAAAGAATCATCTGAATCTATGTTTACATGACTCTGGCGCATAACCTGAAAGGCACTGAAAAGCTTTATGTATGCACTGTATATATTATCAGCAATATCAGGGGCGATCGTGGCTCAAGAGTTGGGAGTTCGCCTTGTAATCGGAAGGTTGCCTCAGTCGTTGTGTCCTTGGGCAAGACACTTCACCCGTTGCCTACTGGTGGTGGTCAGAGGGCCCGGTGGCGCCAGTGTCCGGCAGCCTCGCCTCTGTCAGTGCGCCCCAGGGTGGCTGTGGCTACAATGTAGCTTGCCATCACCAGTGTGTGAATGGGTGGATAACTGGATGTGTAAAGCGCTTTGGGGTCCTTAGGAACTAGAAAAGCACTGTACAAATACAGGCCATTTACCATTTATTCGATTCAATTCATATTAATAGCATGAAATCACATTCACCTCAAGGTGCTTTATATTATAAGGTAAAGAGCCTACAACAATACAGAGAAAATCCCACCAATCAGATGACTCCCTATGAGGAAAGAGTTGGTGACAGTGGGATGGAAAAACTCCCATTTAATAGGAAGAAGCTTCAGGCAGAGCCAGACTCAGGGAGTGTTCTTTTGAGGTGATACAGTACTGTGCAGTACTATGCATAGAGAAATATACTCTCTCTTTCTAGTCCCTTCAGTACTTTCACTGCAGCATTTTGCATCAACTGAAGGCTTTTCATGGAGTTTTTAAGCATAGTCTGATAATAATAAATTACACTAGTCAATAGAAAAGTAGAAATGCATGAAATATTTTTTCAACATCACTCTGAGACAGGGCGTTTCAAATTTTTGAAACATCCTGTGCAAGCTATTGTGCAAGAAAGCAGTTCCACATTTCTGTTTAATAATTATTTGTCTTTTCTTTATTTGTGCAATTATATAAACAAATCCAATAAAATCACAGTATGAGACGTGAATTGCTTTGAAGTCAATTTTGATACTGATTTGGGGGTTTTGGAGCAGTTTTTTAAATTTCTTAAGTTAGCATTCATGTTGTGTTGGTACAAGATAGCTGTCACTGAATCCTATTCTGAAAAGTGAGATTGTGTAAGTATTTTCTATTTTTAAACAAATCTTTGTAAAGTTGATAAAGTTTATGTGTGTGGTCAGATCTGTATCTAAAGCCATTTAAATTTTTGCTTTTTTTCATGGGATTTAAAGCAGCATCAAATCTTACAAAAGGGCATTTGCCAAAGACATGCAAGGATGAATCAAATAAGGAAAAAATGCAAAATTTTCCTCTAGTTAACTTCCAGCATAAAGGGCAAAATGCAGTTAAAGGTATCAAGGAAGATTTTGTACAATATGGCCCACAGATGTTTTAGTATTAAAGTGAAACATTAAAATCTAAAGAGAACTTCAAAAGTTTAATTCCAAACTTTTGAAACTGGAGAAGTGATAGGCAAAAGCATAATAACTGAAGCATTTTGTGGTACTTGAGCATGCAAACATGAGGCCATGGTTTGAGTAAAACAGTGGAAGCCCATTACCAAAAGCAGCTACGGAAATTCACATGATCAACGCTCACTTAGAAACAGGGTGGGGGCCATGAAAATTCCTGCTCCCAGGCCCATTATGATCCCGCTCTGCCAGTATTGGCCACAGAGAGAGACAGAGGAGGCCTGGATTGACACAAACAGAGCAGGGATTGTGTATTGCTGATCTGTCACCTAACTGCATCAAGAGAATGCAGACAGTAGGCCATAATTATTGTGTGTAGCACGGCGCTTGACAGTGCAACAGTTTGGGCCAAATAGCTCCCATTCTTGGGAATGTATCGCTCGGTCTTTTTATTTTTGTTGCTGAGATTCCGCTTTTCTGCTCCAAAGCAACAGCCCTGCGGGGGAGCTAATTAAAGGAGGCGTACAAAAAGAATCAAATAAGACTCGACATCAGTCAGAGTCAGTGACTCTGTAATGGCGCAGGGCAACAGATAAGTTAAATCTTATTTCTGGGTGTGGTCCCTTCAAAACTGCAGGGTAAAAGCAAAAAGGAACCCTTTGTTTTATCTCCCATGATGATGAATCACAAACCCGTGCGCACCAGTAGCCATAGCGATCATCCCCAGCATTATTTACCAGAACTAAAGTGGAGACAGTGGCTGCACTGTTCATCGATTCTCACAGGACATAAGTGATGTGTTCAGCTATAAGGTTGTGAAAATTAGTTATTGTGGTGAGAAGATTGCAAAAAGTCTCTCTCTCTTTTTTTTCCTTTGGTCTTTTTAAATTTGTCAGCATCTCTGCGGGTCATGACCGCTTAGATTAATTGTAGGCAGAATCCGAGCACAAAGTATTTGCTGCACATGAGTTAATGCACAGAGAGCAGACAGTCATAAATCTTAACGTGAAAAAGAAAGGCTGTAAATCCACGGCAGGGCCTTCTGTGGACTTTTGTCAAGTCAGTGTGAGAGTCAGGTTATCATCAGTGGGGGAAAGTAGAGCCTGTTTAAAACTGGATTCATGTGGTCAATGCTAATTTTTAGAGAGTTAAAAAAAAAAATCCCATCAAACACCACCTAAACAAGGACATTTATATGTATGTCTTGTCTTTAAGTAGTCTTCAGGAATATTTCTCCAAGCTTTTTAAAGGACATTCAAACCTTTTCTTTGGATGTTGACTGCTGTTTGTTCCGTTCTCTGTCAAGATGATCCCACGCTGCTTCAATGTTGACATTTCCAATTTATATTCAGTACTCCATCAGACCTGATACTGATTTTCATAGCAGTTCTTGTGTATTTAGGCATACCTCAGCCTTTTCTCCCTGTTTCCCTTCCTTCAGAATGGATTCCTGACATCCGCCTTTCCACTGAGTCCATTTCTGATGAGGCTTCGGCGAACAGTAGATGGATCAGGTGAGGTCAGGTTCTGGAATTTTCAGTTACTTCTTAAGGACATAACTTAGCAGATACTGTTTATCTGGTGTAGATTTTTTTGTCTGTCACTTCTCCAGTTTAGGGTCTTTATTATGCTTGAGTGATTTATAGTTTAGTCCTAAGCAGTGTTGGTCAAGTTACTTGAAAAAAGTAATCAGTAACTAATTACTGATTACTTCCCCCCAAAAGTAATCCCGTTACTTTACTGATTACTTTTTTCAAAAGTAATTAATTACTTAGTTACTTTTTAAAAACACGATTTACAACCTGAATAGGTGATAAAGCGATAGATCTTTCAGCCCAATTCTACTTTTTCTGCATAATCATCATACAAAATGTAATCAAATGGAAAAGTCTCTTTTTAAAACTTGTTTTATTAGTTATAATCTTTTAACTTTATGCATCAAGCACAAATTTAATTATCTGCACCATTCTCTGACTGGAAGAAATTAGTTTAATATTTAAACCTATTTTCTGCACATTCCAGCACATAAAATAAAATATTTTTTGTGTTTACACTCAGTCTTTCAAATAGATGCAAGTAAAACACAGCAGAAAATAAATAAAGTCAAAGACTAGCGGTCCTGTTGCTCTATTTTCACCTGTAAAGCAGGAATGGGTAGGCGGAGGTTTACCCTGGTGCAGGTGTGCAGCGGTCAGTGGAAGAATCCGCGAGTTTCTCTGAGTTTCCCATTAGGTCGTTGCTACTCGGTGCTTGTTTGGAAGTTTAGGGGTTTTTCGCTGTAAAAAGAAGTTTTCTTCCCACGCACAACGGACACTAATGTTTTTGTCACTTTTTATGGAATCAAACTCAAAGTAAGGTCAGTACTTCCATGCTTTAAACGCTGCACGCTCATACTCTCTCTGCACTCGATATATGATCCATTGTTGATCTGCACACAGCTGTTGTCACCAGCGTCGCACTCGCTTACGTCACTGTCATGAGACATTCTCGCAAAAAAAAATCACGGGGCCTTTCTCAATATGCGTACTTGTGCGTACTTGCGTTCTCGTGTACTCGTGATACGTCATCAGTCGGAGACCAAGTACTGTTCCAATTCGAAGTACGCATCAAGCCGAGAACGCGAAAAAGTCCCGGATGTGTTCTCGCTCCGCCCGTTTTATCGAGCATGCATCGGTGGTGACTTGTGTGGACTTGGTATAGCTAAATATCCCAGAATGCATTTCGTCCAAAACTCAAACGCGGCAATGGCGGACGAGCGGGTCTAAAAACTTTTAAATATTACTCTTTCTGGGTCACAAAATAAACTTTTAAGTTCTTTTCAAGCGAGAATGTAGCTGTGTAAACTTCGAATATCTGCTCAGTTTATCAAGATATCATATATTTCCAAACGAGGTCCGACGTTTTCGGAGACGTCTGTGACCCGCCAGCTCCATAGCAGACAGCGAGGTCGAGGATTATTACAGCCGGCGAGAACAGCCGGCGAGAACAGCCGACTCCCGGCAGATCGTTTTCAACCCCCCCGCGGTCTTTTCGCTACTCAGGTTAAACAAACCCCAAACCCCAGTAGTTGTCTATTGTATTGAGTGTCCACTAAAATAAAAATAAAAGCGTTCTAACATCTCACCTGCTTGTTTTTATTAAGGTATGTACACGTATGTACATGTACACTATTTTTATTAATAGAGATTTCACTACTGAGGTTAAACATGATATATAAGTCACTTAGATCACTTCTAAATGTTAATGTTTGGCTTATTTCGGCTTTTTATTAGTTCCTGAGTAAACCGGTTTGGCTGTGATTAAAGTTAAGCTTCATAACATATTACTCACAGTTAAATTAAGGACGGCAGTAAAAACTCCGGACCTGTGACATCATCAAGTACGCTGGTGTTCCAATAGAGATTGAAAATGTGACGTCATTCGAGGGTAAAACCGCAAAGAATTCTGGGAACTCGTGGCAAGAGGTACTAGCGCACGCAGGCTTTCAATTGAAATCAGTTACACAGCGATAAAAAGAAACACAAAAAACTGTCAAGAAGCTGTTGTATTATTAACTGCAATAGCCGGTCGCATGACAGCCACGGGAAGCCGACGGGTAAAGAGATCGTTTTTTTTTTTATCGGATTACGTCGTTGAAGAGAAATTATTCGAGCCATGTTTCTGAAGTAAAAAGAGTTGACGGATGGCCTGGATTGCAGCCATTCAAAGACCAAATATAACGTCCCAGAACACTCCAGCTCACATGTTAGTCTGCTCCAAGCATTTCCACAAAGGTCAGTGTTTTGTAGTAGTCAATACGTCATTTTTCATAACATAATTGGTGATATAGGTTACAAGCAAGTCTGGCGCTGAACAGAAATTGTGGCGCTATGCTATCACTAATTGCCCAGTACGATTACAGCATACAATATTATTGTCACTGCTACATTTCTGTAATGCGAACCAGAAATTATTTCCACTACTAATTAATTACCGTTGAGCTCAAAGGTCCTATTAGTAAACGGTTAAAGACTGTGTATTTATGAAGAGACTGGTAAACTTATGATACGTACGATGGTCTTTCGTTCTACACGGTGCATTTCAAGCTCCTGTACCCATCCGTCGGTAAAGTGTACCGGGGCTTGTTGCAGTGACCTGAAGTTACTAAACTTCATGAGTGTATGCACTCACTCCAAGAACCGTATCATTATAAATATGAGCGTAGTGAAAGTTGGGCAGCACGTCTTTTGTCCCTCTGTGTGCTCTAAGGGTCTGACCCTTTCACTCCTTTGATTTTTTTCCTCGTATCTTTTCTTTGCCTTTTCATCAAGTCTGTCTTTGTACGGACCGGCATTGTTCTCCTTCGTTTTGTACATAACTTTTTTTTTTTTTGGGGGGGGCAAAGAAAAAGCAAGAAGGTACTGGAACCAGAGAATGAACGTTTTGCGGTGCTGCAAATGCTTGCATTTGATGCGGTACTTTGATTGTTTTGCCACGAGTTACCGGCATGCAATGCGCGAAAGTCACGTGGTCTGTCAATCTCTATTGTACAAATCGCGAGTCCGTGCTCGCGTTCTCGGCGAGTCCGTACTCCCGTGCGTTCTCGGCGAGTACGTACCCGCCGAGAACGCGAGTACGTACTCGCGTACTTGAGAATTGAGAAAGGGCCACGGTTTTAGTAACGCAGCGTTCCTACGGGAAAGTAACGGTAATCTAATTACCGTTTTTGCAATAGTAATCCCTTACTTTACTCGTTACTTGAAAAAAGTAATCAGATTACATCTCTGGTCCTAAGTGACTTAACAACCAAACAAACAAAACCAAAAGTCCTCTGAAAACGGTCAGGCTCAAGAACTTTGAAAGACCTTCACAATGCCTGTAGAACTATTCACCAAGAACACTTTAAAAGTTAAAAGAAAGTCTGGCTCCATTAGAAGCAACATATATTAAAAAAAAGGGTGTTCAAGACTTTTGCACAGTACTGAACATTATCAGTTTTAGCGATACTGCCTGTTTTACTGCTGTTTTTAAGCTGGATCTTTTCTGTCAATGGTAAGCAAAACACATAGAGCAGGCATGTGTGCTCATTTCGCTTCCACTGGATACCTTTGAACCATGGTAACAACAGAGGAATTAAAGTGCAAGGGCTATTATCCAAATCTCCATAGTGACTGACAAAACCCTTGGAAAGTATCCAGAATGGTCACTTTGTAAAGACCTCTCTCCCCCATTCTCTTTGTCTCTGTATTTCTTTGTCTCACTCTGTGCTTGTGTGTGTGTGTGTGTGTGTGTGTATGTGCGTGTCCATGTGTGTGTGATTGCAGGGAAGGGTCAGGGTCAGGGACAGGGAGCGGAAACACCCACACACACTAATAGGATTTCCCAGCATTCTCCCTTCACATTAGCATAAAATCATCATGTGTAGCCTGTCAAATATTTAGCATGTAAATGTCGAAATGAATTATCCCTGTTCAAATTACCACCTGCAGTTGTCTGGTCAGACGTTTCAAGGATAAGATCCCTCTGGTCACGCATATTACAAGCTAGCCTGTCAGTGACGATCACATCAAGTGTCACTTGCATATGCCTGACTGCATCAGGGGGCCATTGCTGACAGCGAGTGACAGCTGCAGATGACTCGCACTCTCCTCTGCACCTTCACCTGCCCGAGGATGAGTGAGACTCAAATAGTGTACACGGACTAAAACACAGACTTAAAACAACAACCAGTAGATAACAATTTTGTATCCAAAATCAGGCTATTGAAGTACGTCTTTTAATAGTTTAGAGGATAAACGGAGTAAAGTAAGCCTACGGCTCATTCAAAATTCACGTTTCACTTAGTTGTAACCAAAGTCAAATATTACCAGAGTCCAGAGATGCTTCTAGGCACTCAACACAAATAGGATTATTTTCACTATTTTATAACTCAACCCTGAAAGTATTTTGAGGAGACAGGGATGAGTGTATATTTTTTGAGCTGCCTTTTTTAACCCCTACTTATAACTGGGCTACATTAGTCAATTTTCTATTTGAGAGAATAACATCCCACAGGCGTTTGTCACCTAAATCGTTCTAAAAAATCAAGCTGACAAACTCACACAATGACTCACTGATGTGATGATTGATTGACTGACTGGGTGATTGATTAGGCGATGGATAGAGTGGTAGACAGCCTAATAAAACCACCAAAAATAATCTCTTCTGTTTCCAAAACTTTTCCACTGTGGACGTGTGAACATGTAAACACAGGCTTTAAACACAGGTACACCTTTAATAGAGATAGCAATGTAACTTAAATATTGACTGTACATACAACATTTCAACTCACACCCAAAGTGTGGGTGTTAAAAGAAGGCACATAAAAAAAAGTTGAAACTCAGAAATGAAAATGTTCACTTTTCTATCATTGGTTATCCTGATGACCACTTTAACACATCCTGATATGTTGATAAAATAAGAAAGCATTCAATTATTACAGAACCAAAGCAACAGTATCAGTTTTGTGTTCACCCAATCAGTTTCACTCCTTTGTACTCTAGTTTTGGCCTCAACCAAACCCTAAAGTAAAAAGCCAGTACTACAGTAGTCCAATTCACTGTCTCATAAAGTAGCATATATCCTGTTGATTAAATGAGCCCGGGTAAGAAACCTATAACTTATAGATTTTTTGCAAGTAAATCAGTTCTTTAATCTAAAAAGATGAAACAGCTATTAGAAATAAATGTTCTGGACAAACCCAAACCAGCGGTAAAATAATACAAGCAATGAAATCTGCTTTCTATTACAGACTGAGTCTTTTTTTTCATTTCCCGTATGATGTTCAAGAGATTTGAGGGAGAAGAAAAATAGGTCTTATTTGTTTACATTCTGCTATCCTATCAAACACTACCTGATATTCAGCACCAAAAAATATTGTAAATTTAGACTTTTTTTCTTTTTTTTCTGTATTCAAATGCAAATAAGAGGCACAACTCTCATGGTTCATAATTATTTACAGATAAAACAACAATTTTTTCAAGTTGCATGACATTAAACAACAAACACAGTCGATACTAGCAGCTGATTCTGTTAAATATCATAGTATGGGGCAGTATTGGCCACATCTCAAATGCAGATTGTCCATTGAGTCTTGTGCTTGTAGTACATGGCTTACGCCACCAGATGTCCTACTTGGCTGTGTCACAACCGCTGACTCGCCCTCGGGATGAACTTTTCTGTCTGGGATTCTGAACTCCACTGACGCAAAGGAAGACTGACTGCCATTTTTATTTGCCCAGGTTTTTGATGTGTCAATAGTAGGTGACACCTTGACACCCCTGCCTCGAGCACTGCTTTTAATACTTGAAGCATCTAAAAAGGGGTCCGAGTCGCTACCATGTGGCAGGTTGTAGTAGATGCACTTTGGAGTCGGAGGCTTCGCCATCTCCTCGAGTTCTGATGAGGATATGGCCGCAAGGGGACTGTGCTGAGTTTTGAAATGGGGCGGGGAATCGTCACTAGTGTTCTCCTGACCCGTGTCTATGGATGTGCTGTCCAAATTGTCATACATTCCCAGCGAGACTGGAGGAGATTTTCTTATGAGATGGTTCTCCTTTAGGAGCCATCTGCCTTGATCAATCAAAACCCCATCAGCTGAGTTTTGTGAAACAAAAGAAATGCACTGTGCAGCCTGTGTGGTGGCTTCATGATCTGCTTTTAATGAGCTTGCTGCACTGAAGTAAGAAAGATCCGCCCTTGAGGCTTTAGTACCTGAGTCACTGGAACTAGGAAAGGTTCCTGAGTTACTTGCAACAGACAACTTTGAGCTAGCCAGTTCCAGATTTGTCCTCTCAGCTTGGACAGCTGAATGTGGATAGACTGGAGAAGGTTTCTCTGAAGCCTCTTCTCCACTCTCTGACATAATATCTACAGACTCCTGAGTTCTATAGCTGCCGCTCTCTGATGTTTCTGGTCTGTAATCAGATAAATCAGAGGTGCTCGGGCTTGGCAGGCATTTTAAGCCGCATGAACTGTCTTTTCTGCTTTTCAGAAGAACACTTTGCTTGGTTTTTACAACCTGAGCATTATCAGGCTCTATCCTAATCTTCCCATCCTTGTCATATATGAATACAAGCGAAGCAGACCGGAGGGCATAGTTCACAAAGTCGAGTAATTCCTGGGATATTTCCCCTGGATGGGATAAACTGCCACTTCTTTCTGTAAGCATCTCTCCTCCTTCGTCTGTTTCAGTAACCGTGTCTGTTCCGTTACCTTTGTCATCAGCGCACTGACCTTCAGAAGAGTATTTGCTTGGGGATTCAGTGCCTTGTTTTTTTTCCTGGTCTAATTTCTCTTGTGACTCCTTCTCTTCATCATCCTCCCTCTCCTCTTCATCTCCAGTTTGACCTGCTGTCAGATTTTCATCCCTCTCTAACTCTTCTCCACATTCTCTCTCTTCTGCTGATTCTTCTTCCTGACTACTTTCTGTTTGCTCCGGCTCTCTCCTCCTGTCTTCAGCCTCATCATACTTTTCACCTTCTGTGTCCGTGTCCGTGTCCCTTCCTTCGTCTACCTCTTCCTCGTCTGTTGTTGTCCTTGCTCTCTCTTCCTCTGTATTTTTAACCACAGAATCTCCACTACCTTCCTCCTCATGTTCTTCATCTTGTTCTCTCTCTTCTTCTACCTCCTCCTCCTCTTCATTGTTTCCCTCACTAACCTCTTCTATTTGCTGTGTTTCCTTTTCATCCTCAACTTCTAGTTCATTTCTATCTTCATTAAATTCTTCCATTTCCTTTTCATCATCTGCATTTTCACTAACACTTTCCTCTGCATCTGTTGCAGTAACTGCATTTATTTCTGCTTCCACCTCCTCTTCCTCATCTGCCTCAATACCATCCCCAATTTTCTTTTCCTCATCGTCAGTACCTTCCAGTAGTTCCTGCTCTACATCACCTGTAACAAGATGTAACTCTTCATTTTCTTCCTCCTCCTGTTCTAATTCTACAGTTACATTTTCTACTCCACCCCCTTTACTTGTCTCTTCCACATTGTCACCTTCATCTTCTTTCTCCTCCTTATGCCTCTCCTCATTTTCCCCTCCATCACTGCTTTTTTCCTCACCTTCCTCGTAAACCTTCTCATTTATCTTCTCTTCCTCCTCTGTCTCCCCAGCACCCTCTCTCTCATCTGTTTCTTCAGCACTATACTGAGTTGGGTCCTCATTCATAAAATCCTCATCTGTCTCATCAGCCTCTTCTTCCTCTCCTTCTCCTAATTCATCCCCCAGCTCTCTTTCATCCAGTGTCATCTCTTCCTCCTCTTCATCTGTCCCTGCTCCTTTCTTGTCAAGAGATTGCTCATCACTCACTTCCTCTGATTCTGATTGCTCTGGCTTTTCTTCTCCATCTTCCATTCTTCCCCTATTTTCTTTTTCAGTCCCTTCACTATCAGCCTCTGTGTCTGTTCTATCTCTATACTGCTGGTTCACCTCATCTACTTCCTCTGTTGTTTCCTCTTCATCTGTCCCTTGCTCTTCTTCATCCACCCCTGCTTCTTCCTTATCAACAGACCCCTCTCCACTCTCTTCGTCTGATTCTGATTGCTCAGACTCTTCTTCTCTGTCTTCCTCCCTTTCTCCATCTTCCTTTTCAGTCCCTTCACTTTCATCTTCTGTATCTCCACCCCCCTTAATCTTCACCTCCCTTTTTTCCTCTAGTTGTTCCTGTTCTCTACTTTCTTCTTCTTTTTTCACCTCCTCTCCATCTGTCTCTTTCTCGTCTTCATCCACCCCTGCTTCCTCCTTATCAACAGACCCCTCTCCACTCTCTTCGTCTGATTCTGATTGCTCAGACTCTTCTTCTCTGTCTTCCTCCCTTTCTCCATCTTCCTTTCCAGTCCCTTCACTTTCATCTTCTGTATCTCCATCCCCCTTAATCTTCACCTCCCTTTTCTCCTCTAGTTGTTCCTCTTTTCTACTATCTTCTTCTTTTGTCTCCTCCTCTTCATATGCCCCTCCCTCTTCTTTATCAATAGATTCTTCACTACTTACTTCCCCTGATTTTGCTGCTTGCTCCTCTTCTTCCTCTTCCTCTCTTTCCCAATCTTCCTTTTCAGTCGTGTAACAATCATCTTCTGTCTCTTTTGTATCTTCATCTTCCCTCATCTTTACCTCTTTTTCCTCCTCTAATTGTTCCTCTTTGCCACTTTCTTCTTCTTTTGTCTCATTTTCTTTGTCTTTTAATAACTCTTCTTTTTCTGTCTGTGATTCTTGGGTTTCACTAGGCTGCTCTGACTTGCTTATTATTTGTCCCTGTTGGGTATAAACTGCATCAGGAGTGTCTTCAGTTACACATCGACTATCAGACTCAAGGGATTGTTTTGTTTCGTCGTTACAGTCCTGAACAAATTGCTCTAAATCTTCCTCTGAGTCTGACTGGTTTCGATCAGTCTCTACACACTGGCTCTCTTCCACAGGGTAAAAAGTTCTGATTGTCGAAGCGATCTGTTCCCTGAGGTCTTGCGGCATGCTCAGCTCCTCCATCAGCTCATCAATGCCCGAATGCTGTTCCTCAAATGCATCGCCGCCTTCAGAGACGACATCTAGCGCAAACTCAGTTTCTGACACTTTGGGAGAAAGGGGTTCACTTTCAAGCCTTTCCCTCAGAATCTGGAAATCCTTCCAGCTCTGTCTTAAACGAGAAGATGCTCTGCTTTGCAAATCAGTCAGACTTGCTCTCTGCTCTTCCTCATCCTCGATGGCCGAAATCTTCTGCAGGGACTCCATCATTAGCATCGCCTCTGACTTGGTTCTTGATATTTTATCCTCTCGTGCTGTGGAGTCTATGAGGTGATCTCTCAGAGTCATCACTGACAAGAATGACAGAAAGGCTTTACACGACGAGCCAAACACTGAGGCTACTTGTGTCGGGAAATCGGGAAGGCTGTTCGATTTTTCAAGGTTGGATGCCACGTTGGTGTCAGAGGCTCTTCTGATGCACTGAATGGATGAACAGAGTTGTTGCAGGGCAGGCTTTATCTTTGCTTTGGGACTCAAAAAGTTAGATGGTGAAGATGTTTCATCGCCAGCTGGACAGATGGCCTCTGCAGATTTGTGTGGCCTCAGTCTGTTCTCCTGATGTTCAAGGTCAGCTCTGACATTTGGCATAGAAACACTTAAACCTTGTACTGTTGTTAGTTCTTGGTGGCTAAGAGGAACTGATAGACAAGTTGATGATCCCTTTATAACGTCATTGGAGGATGGGTTATTTTCATCAAAATTAGTATGGCATTCATTCTTTTCATCTGATTCAGAATCTCCGCCTATCTGAAATATAACCTTTGTTCGAGGTTGTGTTTCCTCTGTGATCACCTCCTCTGGATATGGCACTTGGTCTGGGGTGACTTTCTCCAACCAGTTCTCAACATATTGGTGGATCTCGGAGGGCGAAGGATCGAGAGAAGGCATCGAAACAAGCGGTTTTGTTGGTGATATTCCGCTTTCAGGCATGGATTTTGGCTTGCTAGTTGTCTTTTTAGTAAGAGATTTGTTGGGTTGCAAAATGTCTGACATGTTCTTTTTCATTTGAGGCCTTCCAGTTGGAGTATTTACATTGTGGCCAATATCGCTAGCAGTTGCTTTGCTTGTGTTTTGTCTCTGTGGTGCTGTTCTAACTAATGAAGCTGAGCTCTTTGTTGGTGTTTTTTCACCTTTATTGGATTTCTTAGATTGGAGAGTTTCTGCTTTCTTTTCTGCTCCTTTACTCTTTTGACCACTTTTAGCACTTTCAGAAGAATTCACCGTCCTTTTTCCCACACTGGCCTTACTGCTTATCTTGTCAGCAGATGAATGCTTGCTATCTTTTGAGGGGCTGATTAGGCTTTCCTTCGGTTTTTTATCCGTGTTACTTGTTGAAGTTGAACTCTTCTGACTCCTGGCAGACGTAGTCATCTTTTTCTTCGTCGTGCTTTTTGGAGTGTTGTCTAGTTTTACTCTCTCTAGAATTTGAAGGTTTCTCTTGGTTTCGTTTTCACTTGGTGAAGACAGATTGTTTGTATTCTCATGTGTCAGAGATACTGGCTCTGATGACAGTGATAGCATCTCCTCTTTCTGCCTTTGCAGTGAGTCAGCAGTGGGTGGCTGCCAGCTACAATCTATATCACAATCATTACTCGATGAATGAGGCCCTGAGTCAGTCGACTGTTTACTTTGTGGTGCCGGAGGGGAGCCATGTAAAGGAACGCCATCTACACTATATTCCTGATTCGCAAAATAGTTGTCATAGCAGCCTTGGGTCTCATAAATATGCATCACAGTCTCTCTAAACTCCATCCCATTATTCTGTATCTGAAGGACCTCAGCAACTCCTGATGACCTGATGGAGGAGGGGGTGCATTTGTTGCTCATTCCTGCGGATGCTGTTTTGCGAGGTTTTGGGATGGGTCTATTGCTGCTGCTGCTGCTGTGTTTGACAAGGCAGTATCCCTCCGTTGTTTCGCCATCGGCTGTCCTTTCCACATAGGAATAATGTCCCAGCATGCTCTCTTGCACCCCTGACTCTGTGACCCTCTTCACACTCTCAATAGATGCCTTTTTATTAACATGTCGAGGACCAGGTGTGGGAGTGCGTTTGACACTTTTTTTCGCTTTTCTCGTAGCTGTTGAAGTGTATCCTTCACATGTTCGCTCATCATTAAAGCCAGCGCCTTTTCCAGCTGCGGAGGGAAAGTTCTCCTCTTTCGTTTCTTCCTCGCTGATACTAGAGGAGTCTTTGGGAATGACATTGTTCGAGTCAGGGGAGCGGTTGCCTGACTCAGAAATTGAGACACAAGCTGCCCTCTTGCTAAGGCTGGTGCGGCTGAGTGTGGTTGTCCAGTGGAGCATCTCCTCCTCCTTAATGGTCAGACGAACTTTCATCTCCACCGTCATGCTGCCATCTTGATTCACGCGGAAAGACTTTTCAATGTCATCATCGTGAGGTACGATGCAGGTTTGATGCACGTTATCTTCCCTGCCAGTTCTGGACATCTCCATAGATGTGTGATGCTGATTGGCTTCTGCTTCAAATAGTCCATTGTGGGGATGCAGGTGGCCATTTTGAGACTTGTTTATCTGGTTCACAATATATCGCTCTGATGACACGGAGAAGTTCCTCGATCCTCGTCCGCTCGAGAAAGACTTTTTCTTCTCTGCTTTCAGAGGTGTTTGGAGAAGAGATGGGACAAAAAAGAAAGAAAAAAGATCTTGGGTCACGTAAAGATTTTGCAGTAGTGCTTCAAAGAATAGAATAGCAGAAATTATAATAAGCATGCTTATTTGCTTTCTTCACTCTCATATCTTTCTTTTGAAAATGAATCCGGACAACAACAAAAAATCTACCATTTTTATTTTATACCATTGTTTTGGTATGGAAGTAAACAAG
Organism: Neolamprologus multifasciatus; assembly: GCF_963576455.1. Taxonomy (NCBI): domain Eukaryota; kingdom Metazoa; phylum Chordata; class Actinopteri; order Cichliformes; family Cichlidae; genus Neolamprologus; species Neolamprologus multifasciatus. Next base: position 14,444,604 of record NC_140456.1, on the reverse strand, counting down.
ATACAACGTGAGATTACTCAGTGCTTTTTTAAGAGATTTGACACTTCAAGGAAAAGATTTTATAGATCCAAACTTGCGTACAGACATGAGAGAGGTATGAGAGTAACTGAATAGAATAACAAAACATAACATACTTTCTTTTCCCCGTGGCGTAAAGAAACACTTACGTGCTCTAGGTTGTAACATTGATGGTTCAGCAGTTTCCAGGAACATGGCCTGTGCCATCTGGCCTGTTCTGTGAAAACTATAGTTTGCTAATCTGAAAGGCTCGTTGCCCGCTGCCACAACAACTCCAGAGCACAAGATAAGAGCAGCAAGACCATCAACCTAAAAGAGGAGAAATGAGATTGTCATTCATCATGGGAAACTGCAGATTTTCTTCATCTAAAGCATTATGAATGCATCACTTACTCTATATGTGGCTATTCTAAATTAAGCACTTCTGAGCTTTTTCTTTGAATAACACGATTTCAGTCTGTATTTTATATCCCTTAAAAACTGCAGAAAATTAGAGATTATTTTATTTTTGCGTCATTCCATTTCAAATCAACACTGATCTTCTGTTTGATCGTCTCAGATTTGCATATTTTACACACATTTTATGGTACAAAGGTTAAACATATAGAACAAGTCCTGTAAAATTTTAGCTTTAGCCTCCTAGGACCTGGCGTCCACATATATGGACATCACATTTTGGGTTATTTAGACCAAAATACTCAATTTTGCTCTACAAGGGCCTGATATCCACTTACGAGGACATTATACTGCTACTGTTCTATTGAAATTTTAAACGAATATCCTCATATGTGGCTTTTATTTTTCTTAGAAACAGAAATCAGGTTTAAAAAAAATCTGGTAATTCTTTGTTTATACATTAATCGGGTCCCAATCAGCCCAAATATCAAAGAGAAATTAAAATGCATGACTTGGAAAAGTTTGGGTCTTAGGAGGTTAAATATAATTTTTTTAAAGTGAACCATCAACCTATTTTCATGTCATTGGAGGCGACGTTTGAACACAAATATCTCGAAGATCATTAAAAATAAAAGCCTAAAATTTTCACTCTTTTTTTCTTACCATCAAAATGAATCAGGATTTGTAACAGATACATCAAAATAATCTCTAATGACACACAGTGGTGTGTATATTTTTTTCATTTTCGAAACCTGAGAAACTCTATTTAAATATTTCTTGGCAAATAATACGTTAATTAAAAAAACAAAACAAAAAAAAACATTTAAACTAAAAGACTTTATCCTCATCATCTCAAAGGTACTGAGAGAATTAATTTGGTACATTAAATGTCAATGGAATAATCGGATGTTTGAGTATCTATGATTGCGTGACAACTGAGAAGACTCCACTGATCAGCTGATCGCCTGACCTTGTGCTGTGGTTTAAAAGTCTGGCAGAAGCCCAAGTTGCTTCGTCAAACACAAGCACAAGAGTAAAAAGTCAACCTTAAACATGTAATTAGACTGAAAAAATGTGGATAACCACTTTGTAGATTTGTTTATATCTGTCTGTCTTTTTTTTTTCCATCCTTGTTTTGTGCCAGGCAGACACACCTTTGCTTAATATAGATTGAGGTGTCTTTGGAAAGAAAGTAATATACTTACTGCTATACTTAGAAAGTATAGTAAGTGGAAAACACAGGTCGCACACAGCAGGGAGCCAATTTAAAATTCACAAAAACATTGCTCCTTTTAAACCCACATAGACAATGAAAAATGCATTTCCAAGTTCTAAGCCTATGTGCTTGTGTTATTTTTGGCTGTTATAGTTAAATTTTCTAACCATCAAATTCTATCTCCTTTCTCTTCTCGTAAAACTTTCTTTTAGAAATCACCTACAATCCTGAGGCAATTGCACAAATGTATTTTCACTGATTGCAGAGTAAGATTAAAACAAAATGTAACTGCGCTACATTTACTTAAAAGAAAAACACCCTACATTTGTCGGTATCTATCTGAGAACAATACTAGTAGGTGCATAGCTGGATCTGTTTCTATCCAAACACACACCTTTAGACAGATTTTTTCCTCGCTGAGCTCCTGATCTAACAATGTGGGTGAGGAAGGTGTGGGTGGAGGGAGACACCTCTGTGGCTCCAGTGGAATGAACTGTGCTCTGTAAAACTCATGAGCGATCCAGTATTTCAAAGATTTAAATCCCTCTATCCCTTTTGTTCAGAAACTAGCAAAAACATCTGGTTTGTAAAGGATAAAGACTGAAAATGTGGACAAACAGCAACATGTAGCATGTAACACTGATGACATAAAGATTTATTTTGGAAATTTTACCCATTTCACAGGACTAGTGATGATTCCTATTTTCAGTTTACCAAGAACTTACTCTTCTGCCATCTGTAGAGTAGAGTTTCAGCACTGGGAACTGCAAGATCTGCGATAGGTAATCCAGCAATGCATCAAATGTTGGAGCTGTTCTTCTCTGCAAAACAATTGTGCGTTTAACACTTGGATCCCTGTTCTTGATGACCATAAGCCTCTTTGGTGTCCGTACTGCCACCCTTTCAGTGACCTTTGCTGGCCTGATGGCTTCATTCTTGCTGCCAAACTGACCAAATCGCCGTCGTCGCCCTACACTGAGCGGTCTGGTAGTATTCCAAGGTACCTGCCGCCGGTTCACTTCATCCAGGTTTATTGGCTTCACACGTTTCTGGTCAGAGCACACATAAGCACCTCCATCATGTAAGTCATCTAATGCCTTAACAAGGTGAGTCCCCCGGGGTGTGGTGATAGTCCTCACTCCAAATGCCAGAGGCACTTTCTTGGAAAGAACATCCAGTAGAGCATCAAAGGTCTTAAAGGTGCGGGTATTGATGACCATTCGATGCCCTCCAAACTGATAGTCACCGCTTTTGTAGAAACATACTCTTTTAGAAGCTGAAGGGTCAGAGGAGAGCTGCAGGGGTCGGGAGGGTAAGGTCTGCCCACTCCCAGAGGACAGTGCCTGGGTAGGGGGTTCCTGGATAGGTGTAGTGCTCATACTGTCTGGAGGGAACTGAAAAGAGAACAGAGAGGCCATTTCAGTGTAGTGGAAGTCACTTTTATCCTTTTTTTTTTCTCTAATTTGATGAAACCAAGATATATAAAAGTTGCTTACAATATAGACAATAAGAGAAATAATACAATAATAATAGGGAAACTGCACTTTTGGCTTAGTGCAAAGGAGATTAGCTGTTTTTATGAAAAATAATGAAAAAATAAAATAAATGAATATCAAACTACCACAAACCATTTTCTTTAGAATTTTCTCAGTGTGTAGGTTTTAGGATGCATTTACATTGTCATGAGTGAAACTAAACTGACTGCAAATGTACATAAAGAGGGCTGCTAAATATAATCATTTTGCCTGAGCAAATTCTGTAATCCATTACAGAGAAAGCATTTCAACTTTAACGTAAGGAGAACACAGTAATAGAAACACCTCTGGTTATATTGCAACATAGTTCAGTATCATAAACTACATCCTAAAACTTCATAAATGCAGGATTTAATACAGGACAGTTAGACTGAATTACATTTAGCTAAGTGTACCCAATAAACTGGCAACTTTATTTAGATTATATTAATATGATAATACAATATAAACATTTGTATATTATAAGTCAATATAAACACTATCTAAAATTTAAAAAAAGACTCATTGAAAGAGCACCATTTGTACTTCAGAGCCTTTGTTGTTCTCATAAATAGAAGAATCAATAGAAGATACATATATTAGTGTACAGTATGATGATGAATAATATCTTATAACTTATAAACAGTAAACAAACAACATTGTGATCAGCAAGTCAAAGTGAACGTAAACACAGGCCCTTCACACCCCACCCATACACTAGATCAGACAACTTGAAACACATTAAAATGACTGACTGGATAAGCAAACATGCCGATAGATGAAACAAACAAACTCTTACCGGATAGTTCCCATTTTATCCTAATAATAACAGCTAAAACAACAGAAAGCGTGTATCTGTTGCTCCTCCGAGCGCTGGTCAAAGCCTCTCAGCAGCGTTCGAGGGCTATTTTAGGACGTGCAACATCATGGCCAATTTGCCTAATCTTTGCTCACACTTAATCAGCACATAAGGCAGCAAAAAAGCGAAAATACGTAGAGAGTGTACCACAGAGGACTAAAAAAGAATGCTTTTATTTGTAAGGAAGTAAATAAATGATTATGTTATTGTATTAGAGAAAGTATGGGATATACATGTATATATTTTTCAAATAGCTTATTTTGTATTATTTCCAGTAGGAAATCTCCATTTACAATACAGAAATGATCTTATTGGCCATATTTACCGGCGATAAGGTTTTCTCAGCCTTATTGGCCATAAATACCTCATCTCTCCTTTTCCTTATTTGCACTTAAAGACAAAGTAATAAATATTGGGTGACTCAGAGAAGGGTCTAGTAAGTACCAGAATAAATAAATGAAGAAGATGGTGGTGAAATGAAAGTATACCTGCTTTCCAGTTTAAATGATATTAGTGAGTGTTTGCCTCTTCCAACAGATACCACAGGTGGCTTGGACTATTTCTAATTTGCAAGCAGTCTGTCTAATCAGATTTGAGAGGTCTTCGCCTAATAGGGATTAGGTTAAAGATTTTGCGCACTGCTAACAGCGTGAGGTAGAATAGTCTTTAGAGAGCACTTTTACCTCACAGCAGGTATTGAAAATCCACCATCAGGACACATGATGCATCAGTATTTAGAGTTCATGCAGTTTGTGTAGCGGGGCTTTAGTAAATAAACAAGAAAGTGGGGAAATCGGTAGCATTGTATCTACACTTGGATGGGGCAATGCATCCAAATAGATGTTGTGGATTTTGAATTTTGGCTGTTGGGAGAGTAGCTAATGTTCGAGCACATGCATCAGGAGTCGAGAGCTGTGTCACTGTACTACAGTTCCCATACAGTATGCCAATTCCTAACTGGCCCCGACTGAATAAAAGGCATTCATATCTCCTGCTAACGTGTACCATCCTAGAAGATGGAGACAGTGGTGATGAAGAAAGGACATGTGTAAGTCGCCAGGATTAATCCATTACATGTTTTGTGTAAATAAATGTAAATAAGTATAATTATTTTTCCTTACCTCATTTGTCTTGCAAACTAGCACTTTTAACTAGCACTTTTAGCACTAACTTTAGCATTTAACCTCTCTTTGCTATATACTCTACATTGTATGTACTGTAGCTACCAGTGTATTGCACTTTCTCTGTTAAATTATTCAGAGTGTTTGCAGTGTTTGCCTAACCTTCAGTCATTAGGTGGTAATGTCACATGCTGGTCTCTTTGGATTACAAAGATCCAAATTAGCAAGTCAGTCGTGTCACAGTGTAAGATCAACAGTCTGCCATCACTGTGGCCTGGATTGTGGTCCTCAAAGGTTACAAGTTTGAACTACACAACAGTCGTGCCTTCTTCAAAAGCCCAAGTCCATCTAGTAATTCCTTCAGAAAAACAGAGGCTCTTTCGTGGGCTTTTAATTACACTCAGTAATACATTATTCACCACTGCTTGGGGCAAATCTAATAGATATTGTATATTTTAACCGCTTGACAAGATGGCAGCATCTGTGTTTTCACATGAACTTAAACTCCCAAACCCCAGCTTACAATGAAGCCATGACACCACCACTCTGCATGTCCACTTAGTCCAGCAAACTGTGACATTTTTTATACCTCTGCAGTGGTGACAGATGTGGCCAAATTTCTTCATAATGTCAGGGTGCCTGTCTGTCACATTCTCCTGTAAATTATTTATTTCAGTCCTTTCCTAACTTTTAAATAAAATATTCCTCATATTGTATCCTATCCCTTGAAGGAATCTGTACAAACACATACTTGCACTTAAGGATGAACAAGCTGGATCTTTCTGATTTTTTTGTCTGCTTTTGTTTTTATGCCAAATTCACCTGGTTTCACACATATGTCTAATAGGATAACATCATTACATTTTATATCCAAAAGGTCAGATGCCAACTTTCTTTTCTGATCTATTAGAATGAGCTTTGTTGACCAAATATGAACACATGCAATGAGTCAGTAAACTTACACACTGGTAAAGCAGGGCAATGAAACTGAGCAAAAAAAACAAACAAAAACAAACAAACAATTTAACTAACTAAAATAAAAAAGAATGGAAAATTGAAAACACTTAAAACTAATTGAAATTAGTTTGTAAATTTGGAAAACTAGCTAATAATAATAATATTAATAATAACAACAATAATAATATAGAGAAATATAAGAAGTTTTAGTAATTGTTAGTTTGGTAAAAAAAAAAAAATGTTACCACATCTTGCCTAGTGACGTATTGATGGACTAAAACTAACCCTGAAACTAATTTAAACTGAACTAAAACTATAAACATTTTTACACAATAAAACTAAACTGAAACGAGCAAACCTGCTCTGGAAACTGAATGAAGTGAACTGCCTCAAAAACAATACATCGAAACAAACAGAAAACAAACAAAAAACAGAACTAGAACTAACTAGAAAATACAAAGCGATTACAACTTGTGAACTGTGTAAGTTCTGGACAGTAACCTGTTGTGTGAGTGACTGTTTTTGTGAAAACATAAAGCCGGAGTGTTTAGGCTGTTGGTCAAGTTGGATCGTCTCCGATTGTGAACCTAGATCCGGGTGGCACTTTGGCGCTATCTAACGACAGGTCGCCATGCTGATTAAAAAAAGATCCAGGCTTTGTACGAAGATAAAATTGTCAGATGTTATGAAATATAGTTTTATCTCGGTATTCGGAAAGTCTCTTCTTTGATTAAATTGTCTAGGTGATAGCTGTTCTGGGATATCAGGCTTCCAGAAGGTTGCATCTCGATTGACTTTCCTTGAGCTCATCGTGCATCTACTAGTCAGGTCTGCTGCGGTCGGTGTGCGGTCCCGGTCCGCCGACTAGCTGTCACTGCCGCTGCTTTCTGTTCAGTGGCGTGGTCTTTGTGGCAAATTTAGTTTCTGGCTTGGTTCTAATTCATTTGGACTTTACCAGCTCGGTCACCATGGGCAAAAAGGAAGAAGAGGAGGTCATCAGAATTGCGAAGAAGATCGATAAAATGGCGCAGAAGAAAAACGGGGTAAGATGTGTGTGAGGGAATGAATGCCGATCTGACTGATGGTGTAGCTAACATGAGCGCTAACTGGAAAATCCAGTCAGGATCGGGCTCAACGTGTGCTAAATAACCCCAAAGTTGTCAACAAAAATTCTGCACTGTTGTGTTGTTCCGCTGACGATGGTTTTCCGGTCCTTGCCCTCAGCAATTAGCTCCAAAGCTAACCTACCTGTTGTTATGACTAATGGTTAGCCGCTAATTAGCTCCCTTGCGAGTCTGTTTATGTGAATGGGAGGTTTCTATGTTGCTAGGACTTAGCCACGTAGCATCCTACTAACCGCTGTCAGCTTTATGGCCTCGCAAGGCAATAATACAATTCTAGATCTGGTCACTTTTAGCTAATGTAATGACTGAATATCAAATCGTTAAACAAATTAGAGTGATATTGTTCTGTTATCCTTCGGGTTAGGTTTCATTTTGGGGTTTGTTTGGGGGAGGTTTCTTAGTAGCTAATTGGCTAACTGTTAGCTACCAAGCTGCCGCTCCTGTAGTCCAAGCATCATTGCATAAACATAAACAAAGCTGCAGCTAATGATTATCCGTTAATCTGCTGATTATTTCCTCGATTAATAAACGGAAACTTAAAGTGTAAAAGATAATGTAATCAAAAGACTGTAACAGTCCAACATACAATATAGAATCCCCCAAAAAATGGAAGTCGGGAGATTGTAAGAGATTACCCTCATAGTGTAAGGAAAGAGTTAGCTTCGTAGTTTCAAGTCAATTGTGAAATGGTACTCCGCACAGAGCTTATAAATAGGAGCCTAAACGTCAGATAATATAGACAGAATACGTGTACGATGCCCAGTGTACATGATCACTGAAAATATCTTAAAATTACCCTATCCTGAAGTATAATTACACTAATCCAACGGCACATGAAAATAGTATGATTTTTCTTGTGCTTAATTACAATTTAGAGGGGTGGCCTATTATTAAAATGCCTACTATACAGAGTTTCTCCTCAAGAGCTGTTTTTCTTGTGTGTTGTGTGTGCGAAAGGAAGTGTATATTGGGATAAGCTCATATAGTCTGTCAGTGAGTTTAAATACTACATTTTATGTTAAACGAGAATTTGGAAAAATGTGAGATTCAGTAAACTTCAGAAGTTTATACCCATTAAAAAGGTTTTGAGCTTGGCCCAATTTGTAGCTTGTATAACTTTCTTTTGTAAAGTCTGTAATTTCTCAAAATAAGTAGGATAACATCAAATAAAATTAAAACGTCTTTGACAAATAACCCAACACAATTACATGATTTTGTTAATAGCAATTTGTCATTATGACTCCTAAAATTTAGAGTGTTTTTTGTAAAAGCTTACCCGTTAATAACCCTACTGTTTTCTAGATACACGCAGCATGTTCTACATATTTTTGGTTTCTGTTTGAGTAAAATACCATACAATTTGTTTTTCCACTATTTAACAATAACATATCTCATTTGTTATGCAAATAAAATAGATTTCCATTAAGATTATTATTATTACTATTATTATTATTCTGTTTTTTCCCAGTTGACTGACAAACCAATTGTACATTTTTCTATCTGCTTAATATAAGTACTTCAGGCTTAAATCCAAAATATGACCCCCCCCCCCCCCTTCACTTTGCTTTTGTTTGTTTAAATGGTAAATGGACAGTGTTTCTCTGGTGTTACTATTATTAGTAATAATAATAATAAAGGCAATCTGTTGCACATGCTTCAATGAGATTACTCTAGCAGAGCTGGAGATCCAGCTACAGTCTTCGTTTAGCAGATGTCCTGCCCTGTCGCTTGCCTACCACATTTAACACAACACAATTTCAAAGAGACATGAGGGGTAGTGCCCAAAGTCTGACCTGCACAGGCCAATCTGCTCAGTGTCTTCCTCAGTCAAACCAGTTACCACAATTGCTGCAGAAGCACCAAAATAATGTTAACTGAATAATTAACTTTGCACTGCAGTTAGTCATATAGGTGGATATGTTTTTCATTAATGTAACTTACATTTTAAATGGTATCAGAAGAATTTAGCCAATGGGGCACAGTGGCTTTACTCGGCAGACCTGGACCTCCAATGATGTGACCCAAAAGATAAACACTGGCCGCAATCACCTGGATGTGTCATCTTACTTTCTAAAAGCAGACAAGGTTGAAAGGCCAGTATCAGTTGTTCAGACTGTTGCTGCTCAGCTTCCACATCTAAGGATTCCTAAATTACGTATAATCTGGAGTAGATTGAATCCAAAGAAGCTGCCAGTTTGAACAACATTTGTCTTTTAATTAGTCTTTTAACTAAAAGTAGCCAAAAGGTGCTAACAAATTTTTGCTCTTGGTGTTTGTGCCAGATGTGCAAATGTATCAGCGGTAACATGTGTATAGATCCTGCCATATTACTGAGACAGTGCAGAGTGTTGAATGAGCTGCCATTAGCACAAGCTTCCATAATATAGCAGGATGTTCGAAGCACCACATTTTCCTTTTTTGTTTTACTATGTTTTCTTGTGGCTAAACACAGCTCTGGTCTTACTCATGTTGATGATAGAGCTGAGTAATCAGTTTAGAGAAAAAAAAATGTGTTATGGTCTAAATGATCATCCCTCCACTTTATTCTGCAGGCTGGAGCTTTGGATCTCTTGAAGGAGCTGCGCAGTATCCCCATGACTCTGGAGCTGCTGCAGGTATCATTGCTCATATGTTCTCTGGCTCTGTCCTGGACACAGGCAGCGCTGAAACCCAGATGCTCTGACACCATGTCTTTTCCACAGTCTACCAGAATCGGGATGTCCGTTAATGCCATCCGTAAACAAAGCACAGATGAGGAGGTTACATCTCTTGCAAAATCCTTGATCAAGTCATGGAAGAAGCTTTTGGGTAATTATTATTTTTGTCTTATGTTTACTTCAGGCTGTGCAAAATTGCTTCTATAATGTACTTGGAGATATCTTTTGCATGTCTAAAGCTGTTAGGCATGCTTGTATCAACGCCTATCGATCTTCATGAAATCGAGGCAATTTTGAATTCTCTCCCCCCCCCCCCCCTTTTTTTTTTTTTTTTTTTTTTTACTGTAACACATTGCACTCTGCCGGGTACACCAGCTGTCAAAAATGTCCTCTTGTTCTTTTTATAAATTGCTGACACCAATTCTCAACCCACGGAGTTGTGAGTAAGTGAGCTGTTCAGCAGCACAAACAAATGAACAGCAGCCAGCAGTTTGAGTGAAGATTTGAGTAAAGACAAGCATCAGCCAGAGAAGATTGGAGAGAAGAGATGTTTTTATTGAGGTGTAAAATAGACATAATACTTATTCTTTTTCTAAATGCCTAAAGAGTTTGTGGTTTGTAAAGTGAAATCAATACCGCTGCAGGGGATTGAATGTGTCTTTTCTATTATAATTGGATCTATACATAAATCTGGATTTCTCTTTGAGTTTCACTGTTGTTTGTTTATTATCCGTTTAGAATGTCATAATGATTATTGATACATAGGCCAATCATTTCCCAGCCTTATGTTTACGCTTTAAGGGAAATTACAACGTAATATTAATTTAGTTTAATCTGGCTTGATTCCTCCAACCTTATTGCATACCTTTGACCTTGCTCACCTTAAGACCCTTTCCCATTGGATGCACAGTGCTGCGCTCTGAAACCCATTCATTTCTATTGTGTGCACCGCGCAATAATGGTTTCCAGCTGCGAAAATCAAGGCGCGCCAGTACTTGCGCATACCATGGTCATCTTCATCTGCAGCGCACTGTGATGTTTCTGTTGGTTGTGCGAACGACCAGTAGAAACGAAGCCTACTGCTGCGCCAGTTCAACCACACGACACAACCACACAAATTTTGGATTCTTTGCTCTAGTTAGCGGTAATTGCAGCCCATGCTGTGTCCGATGTGAAAGGCTCCTTATGTTTTATGGCTGGCTGCATTTGTGGTCAAGGGCATGAATGTGATGGTAATTTTGGGCTTTTAGTAATTTCTTTGAACTTTTGTTTTTCTTATTTCTTTTTTAATGAGAAAAATCAAAAACAAAAAAAATTGGGTGTAAAAGTTTGAATTTATTTTGGATTTTCTTTCATCCACATAGGGTAAAAACACATTGGGTCAAATACAGCCTCAAATATATATATATACACTCAAATCTTTTAAAACATGCTGAAGCTTCTGCAATGTCTTTTTAATTTGACAAGGCCTATAGTGATCATGATTGATTGCGCGCTCATAACTACAACTGGTTGTGTGTCTTTGCCAGCATGCTCCAACTGCCAACTGCTCCAAACTCGAAATAACACGAGCTCAACTGAAATTTGCAGCTGCCCACATTGACAAACCAAATGCCTTGTCGACAATGATGAGGTATGAATGGAGGAGTAAAGGTGAACACTGTCAAGCAACATCGTAGTGGTGGCATTATGCTCTGGGGCATAATGCTACAGTAGCTGTCAGTGCTACTGGTACATTGCACAAAGTTGATGGCATAATTATAAAGCAGAACTGCCTCCAAAATTTGCAACTTGACCCCAAATCAACAACTTTATGGTTGAAACTTGGACACAGTTGGGTGTTCCATCAGGACAGTGAACCCAAAAACACATAACAACTGGTTTTGGGATGGATAAAGCAGGCTAACATTAAGCTTCTGAAATGGCCTTCCCTTCACTTCTCACTTCCTTGATTCTGATGCCTTCTTAATTCTTCTCACTCATTCTCCAGATGAGCCAGGAGCTGGAGATAAAACTTCAGAGGAGAAGAGGAAAGAACAATCAACGCCTGTCGTCTCTCCTTCACAAGGAAGCCCAGAGGCAAAAGAAGAAAGGTAATAAGGAATTTTTTTTTCCCCTCATGCACGCTTTTAGCAATGCTCTCCATTTTAGTGTACACCTGGAATACATCTTTCATACTTAGGAGTTGAAGAAGATATAAACCAAGCCTCAGCTAAGCTAGTGTACTCATAGTTCAAGCCTTGAGCCTGGATAAATGGGAGAGTTGCCTCAGGAAGGTCATCTGGTGTAAAGTCAGCATCAAATCAAAAATGCCGATCCATCCACTGTGATGAGTCCTTGGGAAACAAGTTAGCAGCTGAAAGCACCTACTATATCTTCTTCTTCTAAGTGTGTTTTGCTTCAGAACTGATTATGACACTTCTTATTGCTCCTATAGCAGCTCCAGCAGCAATTCCAGCAGCAAGAGTGAACCCAGTGAAGTTGCTCCCAACACATTAATCAACACCTTTCCTCGTGCCCCGAGTACCTCTGACTCCATCAGGCTTAAGTGCAGAGAGATGCTAGCAAGCGCTCTGCAGACTGGAGGTAATCTGAAACGTTAATATGACAAACTTTCCAAAGCACTTATCTGTAATTGTGTTTGCTTACTCTTTGTCCACTGCCTGATACTTTTTCCTTTACAGATGATTATATCGCTATTGGTGCTGATTGTGACGAACTTGGAGCACAGATTGAAGAATATATCCTTTACATTATAATAATGTATACTTTATTGATCCCTGTGGGGAAATCACTCTCTCTGCATTTGACCCATTCACTCAGTGAAGCAGTGGGCAGTCACTAATCAGGCGTCCGGGGAACACTGTGTAGGGACAGTACCTTGCTCAGGGGTACCTCAGGATAGTTGTTCAGTGGATTTGAACCCCCGACCTTCCGATTATGGGGTGACCACGCTACCTACTGAGCTATCCCTGCCCTCTGATTGAACTCTTTAGAGGCAGAGTTTTGTTATTTCATGATGTTCTGGATACTGTCTTCTCAGTGTCTGTTGTGTATTTTGGTGCTGGTGATATAAATGAGCACATTGTGCCTTTCATCTTTTGAATCACTTGTTTTGTCTGAACACTAGCACCCTTTAATTATAGCGTGTTACACAAATAAAGAGACATTGGAGAACCTAAAACAAAGAACGGTAGGCATGCTTGATAAATGACTACATTAACCACTCTAATAATCGAGTAGAAGCATCAGCACTAAGCCACCTGAAAGGCCGGGGATTTCTTTTTGTTATTATTATATAAATTCATTGGTGAAGTTGAATTCTTTGACCTGCAATTACGCATCTTCCAAGAGTTTAAGAACACAGACATGAAATATAAGAACCGCGTGAGGAGCCGAATCTCAAATCTGAAGGATATGAAGAACCCGAATTTAAGGAGGACCGTGCTGTGCGGGAGCGTAACCCCTGAGCGGATGGCTAAGATGACCGCAGAGGTGTGTGAGCTGTTGATGGCACAATCTCAAGAGACAGACAGTGCCCTTAGTAATTGTCATTAATTATATATTTCGCTCTCTCGGGATAGCAGATTTAGTTTACTTAAACACTTATTGGCACTTTTTCTTTCTTTCTTATTTTTTCCCCCGCTGTAGGAAATGGCCAGTGATGAGCTGAAGGAAATGAGGAAGAATTTGACCAAAGAGGCTGTCAGGGACCACCAGATGGCCACCACTGGGGGCACTCAGACTGATCTGTTCACCTGCGGCAAATGCAAGGGAAAGAGCTGCACCTACACACAGGTATGGATATGCAGGCTGCCTGTAGAGGTCTTTGTGGAGGTTGTAGTTATTTAATTTGTTCAGACAATGTGAAATCTGATAAAGCCATGTATATTGGTAATGATAGAGCATACGCTGATTTAGTAGTCTATGATTTTAAGTGACTTTCTTTTTCCGTTTTCTTTCCCAGGTTCAAACTCGCAGTGCTGATGAGCCAATGACCACGTTTGTCTTCTGCAATGAATGTGGAAATAGATGGAAGGTATGTGCCCTAATGCAGGTTTTGTTGAGTCAGTCTTGGAATGCATTAGCCTGTAGACTTCCATCATCCATCAGACTTAAACTTCAGCGATAGAAGTTTAGATAGTGCACTAAGCTCGTTTACAGCAGAGATGTACCAGTTGTGGAACCATTCAAATGGTTAAAGATACAGTTTGTCAATATTTTGTTAGTTTAGTTCCATCTTTTGGGTCACGGAAACAGAGTACCTGTCTTTTGGTGTTAAATTAGCAAAAATATTTATTTACAAATTTACACTTTTAACCCTCAATCCTGCGTATGTTATTAAGGTAATACAGGTTAGGGGTATACTAGTAATTAAGTCTTCCCAAGTTCTTGGTCTCAAATTATATTGATATTTTTCCTTTAAAAGAAAAGGAGATGAAAGATATTTTATTATGTTAGCCAGCTAGAAATGATTTATCTGTTTGTCAAGTACCTTTAGAAAAATGGCTAATCGATGCCACATTCAGGCTCATGTTGATTAAAATCTAAAAGGGCCTGTTTGTAGAGGTCAGACTCTCAGCTGACCATCCATGGGAGTAGATTTTCCATGACTGCGGGGTCTGCAAAGACCGCACTTGCTCGATGTGTATGTTAATTGAATGTGTGATAGTGACTAAATACACAGTGCACACATATCTGGTGTGTGAAGCTGTTGTTGCTTTTATTTAATTTGTTGCTCTAAAGTTATGCATATGGTGCCCTCTGCTCTGTTTATTTATTTATTTTTTCATTTATTTTTTAAATAAACAAATGCCATGGCCAAGAAGAAGACTCATGACTCTGCCTTCTACCTACTTGGTTGTAACTTGAAGATCATTTTTATTATAATAATTTTTTTTTGTCCTAGTTCTGCTGAATCTGCGGGCATCATCCACGGCACTCCTACAAGTAGCAAAATTCCTGGACCAGATTCTGTCTATCTGCAACAGATTGGAGCTTTCTATTCTGTGGTACATGGTACACAACATGCCATACAAAGATGCCACTGCGGTTATTGTTTAAGTAAATATCTTGTTAATAGATTGAGCTCATTGTTGGTTCCCTCAACTCCTTCCCCCAAAAATTATTTTACTAGCGTTATTAGTTGTTTCTCACCGTCAGATATATGCGATGGATCTTATCATGCTCTTTTATCTGCATTTTTTATATGTAGTTTTAACACTTTGGACAATGTTGTTTTGCTTCCCCCTCACAACATTGCATTGTTTTATTTAATTTCCCAATAAAGTGTAATCCATTTGATTAAAAAGAGCTGCTTTTCATTAGCTGTCTTTTATGATGGGTTTTCAGTCTCTTCTGGTTATTTAAATCTTTAAAATTATACTAAGCAGGTCGGATCTGAGAGAACAAACATCTTCTGTGTGTGTGTGTTACAGAGTATACATTTGTAATTGATGGAATATTCATCACATCAAAGCGAATGCTGATGTATGCATATTAATCTATCCAGGGACAGGATAATATCGTTGGCTGGAGAAGGGAAGATGCACCAATTGTTTTCGGCTTCCTCCTGGATTTTTTATTTTTGAAATAGCCAGGTGCAACCACTTTATGTTGATGGGCTGTTCTGCTGCTTCACCACCACATAAAGTGAACAGTAATACAAGATTAAGATTTTTTTTTTTTTATTATTCATTGAAAAGGGCTAAAACTGAGGAATGCCTGGTGGTAGACATTACACTTCTCTATATGTTTTATCTCACGTTTTTGTTTATTTTTTATTTGAAGCTTTGTTGAAACAACTTTTTTTTATTGTGAATTTGATGACCATTTTTATGAAAGAAGCTCCCTGTATAAAATTCAGACACAGCAAAATATTCCTATATAGTTACAATTAGGTTCATAAAATTTTAAACAGTGAATTTTAAATCAAACTGTCAATGTGTGAGTTATGTAGAGTTAAGTTACATGTTTGTACCTGTCAAACTATGTTACCTTTGTACCTAAATATAGAATTTAAAATTGGTTCTATGCTAGGTTGTCTGTTGTGTGTAGACACAACAACACAACACTGGTTCATCTCTTGCTTTTATGTTTCACAGATCAGGATTAAGTGGCTTGACAAACAAACAAAAACTAAAAAGATAGTAAAAAGCAACTTTAAAAGACCTTCAGAAAAAAAAAAATTATACAGTCTGAAGATGCGGCTCAAGACTTTTGCACAGTACTGTGAAAGAGTATGAACTTTTCAAAGTTTATAAAGCAATTCAAAATAGTGTGGTACATGAGTAACTGCATATTGCTACAATCCTCTGCGCACTTAAGTTAAACTGTTTTTGTTTAATTCTAATTGACATGTTGTGCTCATGTGAACGTTACCATTTATTTCAAGGAGTTCACAGAATTCATTACTTTTGATTTTAAATGTTCTTAATTAGGATTTCACCTGATCGGTGTTATTTTTAAAAGAAATGTCTTCCAACAGAATCATGAATTTAAACTGCTCAAACGTAAACAGGGGCAGACGTACTGAAAGAATTCTTCCATTCCTATCAGTGAACTAACTGAGTTGGTTGAATTTGCTGTCATTTCCTGACACATTTTACTGATATTGGTGTCATGCAGTTTGCTGATTAAATCATTCCAGAGTCAGTAAAATTATTGTGCTTTATTTTATCTTAATCGAAATGCCCACAAGTCATTATTTTCTCAAAGAGTAGCAGAAAAAAAATAATAAAATCAACCATTTACTGTAAACATTCACATTATTCGTATTTTTTTTTAAAAATGTATTCTTCAGTAAACTCAGCGCAAAATAACACATTTCATATAGTAAACAGAAAAGAAAGAAACATTTATAGGCATCACTCCAAACCACTGGCTTAGGTTGTGTTTTGAGGTTGATCCGCGCAGTGAACCCATCAACTCAGATTGCACGCAGGTTGGTAAGAAGTTCAGATCAACCAGCCTGTTCACCAATCTTTGTTTGACATGTGCTGTCGTCAGCCTCTGCCCAACCAAAGTGAACTGATGTAGTCACGACTAAGAAATCAAGACAAAACACTTAATATTTTGGCCAATGAAAGGGACAATTTCCAGTAAACTGACTTCACGCTCCAGTAACCACGCTTACGGCAAGCGTTTGAAAGTAACCGCTGCCCATGAGAAAGATGTCGTAAAACTGAATGTCAAGGCACTTCCCCATGTGAGGATCTTGTCTTTGAGTGACACGTTTGTGAGGCAACAAAGTAATTCAACTAAAACTATTAGAGTACATAAAAGTATTAAACACTTGGCAACTCCAATTTTACTCAGTGAAACACTCGATAAAACGTATGAGCACAGTTTACATGGTAGCTTTGGTGTTGCTGCTAACCTGGCCAGACACCTACTGTCACTGATAATCATATGTCAAGTTATATATCATAGACGAGCTATGTAATCTTAAATAGTGATTTTTTGGTAATTTCAAAGTATATTCCAGAAGGTTCCCTAGAAATGACTGAATAAAGTCTAGTTAAAATAAATAAATACGAGCAAATACTTAAGCGGAAATTGAAAATGAAAAGCTTTAGATTTAAAACTTAAGAGCATCATAAATCTTCTTACTCTCAGCGTGAAAACAGATTCCATTCCAGCTGTTTAGGTCTTACAACAATAGGAATTCATATTTATTTGGGTTTAAATGATGGAATAATTTTCCTTATATTTAGTCTCAAATTAGAGTACCTTCAAGGAAACCTTCTGGAACGTTATTAGGAAATTACAGACCTATAAAACAGAGCCATATACTATATATTTAAAAAAGTTTTGGCAGCTTAGTAGAGTTTGTTCCATCATAGGACTTTAAATATGATTTGTACTTGTTTTTCTGTATTGTTTGTATACATCAATAAATAAAAAATACTTCATCTGGTAAATAGAATTACTTATGTCACACTTGTAAAACTATAATAAACCTATGAGGTGTGCAGTGAGTAACACTTGAATTCAAATAAACATCTTAGGCAATCTTTTGTGGTTAAGCTCAAGTAACAAAAGTTAAAACACCCTTCCATCATTGATTTGAGTTTCTTAAGGAAACGAATTGCACGCCGTGACAAGAGCTGTTGTCACTTTCTGTTACTTCACTGATCACCACGCTTCCAGTATTTCTCAATCACGCACAGGTTCTACATGAACTGGAGTTGCCAAGTCGCTGTCACAGGTACTGAAGTGTGAGGTTAGGGGACCAAACGGGGTGAAACCAAGGTAAAATCAGTACAGTACCCCACAAAGCTGCCTGCAAGTAGAGCTAACGTGTAGCCTTTGACTTGAGCTTTGATTTTTGTACGCAGGAAATAGAACCAGGCGTTTCCACATAAAATACCCACAATTCCATTTTTACTATTTACAAACTCATAAATATATAGTCTACAGTAGGAATCATTTTCCCCCCAAACGATCATACAAAAAACAACAGACCATAAAAAACTCTGAACACAAATAAAATAGATTATTTCTATCAAAAGAAAGAAAAACAAAATAATTAAAATGTATTCATATTCCTTTGGAGTGTTTTGCTTTGTTGATCTGTAGCAGTACTTGTGATGTCAAGCCCTCGGGAGATTTTAAGACCTGAGTGTCTTCAGTCAGGTGCAGATCACAATAGCGCTGAGATCCCTGGGAGGGGACAGGCCCGAGGCCTGATTCATGTAATCCTACACTGAACATACAAAGAAAAAATTTTAAAAAAGGGGGCTAAGGACTGGGAGAGGGGTAAAGAGAGTTAAAATATCACAAGTCATCACCACCCTAAGATTCAGGGGACTGCTCTGACAGGGTGTTGAGCAGGTTTTTGTAGGCTGGGGAGTTCATGTAGCGGGGATACGAGTCTCTTTGCATTAGTGTGTAGATCTGCAGCTGGGCATCGTCAAAGGTGTGAGATGTGGGCTCCAGCATGTTCCTGTTAATCGTCTCGCGCACACGGGAGTCGAGGCTCACCTGGGAGTCGAGAGAATAGCCCGTTAGGGAAGAACAGCGTGTGCTCTTTTTGTGCGATAAAAACTTGAGAAATATTACTGTTTGCTTCACAACTGAAAATTTGATGACGACCTGAAAGCTAACAGACTGTAAAGAAAAGATGGACCAGGGCTCTATGCAGTCACTCACTGAAGCCTCCAGTGGAGCATTTTGGCTGTCACCATCTAGCAGCTGTCACCATCTAGCAGGCTTATTCAAGGCATGGATTACACCAGTAAAACCAAGAAACCTTGACAATCATACAGTAGCGGCTTATTGTTCTGTATTCTCTGTATTGTCCCCCAAGGGGACAATAAGTTACAAAATGAACACCATGCTGTATAACAAAAAGAATCTAAACTAGTGATTAAGAGTGGAAGTGCATTAAGAAAGTGTCCAAACAGGAAGAAAGAAACAGGGTCATTTTTGCATTCTTAGCCACTCAGAGCCAAAGGCTGCATCCATCTTTTATATACAGTCTTTGAACTGGTTAACTTAGCTTTGCACAAAGACTGGAGTCAAGGGGAAATGGCTAACCTTTGCCTAAAGCTAACAGTTTATATCACTAGATGTTTTAAGCTCAATATGTAAGGAGTGTGCTGCTGTTTCTAGATGTTCTAGATGCGCCCTCACACTCACACATACTTTCAGTATTTGTTCGAACAGGTCGCTAAACTTTGTAAAACGGTTAAATCAAAGCTCTCTGACCTCTTTAGGTGATAGAATGGAGATGTAGTCTTCGTAGATGACCCGAGCCTTCTCCTCTATCATACTCTTATTGGTCTCTTTCCTGAACTCCTCACAGGCTAGCCAGAAAAGCATGTTCTCCTCGCTGAACTCAGTGCGAAGAAACTGTCGAAAAGAGTTTCTCCCCGCTGGACAGCACATCAGCTTGTCGAACGACTGCCCCCATGAGCGCACCTCCTCCAACGTGGGCTTAGGACTGTGCAGAATAAGCGAGAGAGTGCCTTTAGCCAAGAGGATGCATTTAACTACAAAAAAAAAATCTAAACACATTTTTGTACAGCGATATAAGCTGACCAGTCTTCACAGTCTGTGGTCCCTTCCTTGACGTCATAAGATGCCTTTCGGTTCCTATCATCTCGATCTTCATTCCTAATGGTAACACAGACATATAAACATACTTGGTGTGCGAGATAAGAATTTTATACCATTACAGTTACTATGAATACATTTAGCTTTCCTCCATTTTATTAGCAGGTGTGCTTACAAAGAATCTCTTTATTAGTATATTTATTAATCATACAAATACATCAATAATTTATATGAAGTGCAAGTTAAATGTAGTACAACATATTCGGCCTTTAAAGTCATGCACAAGTCCATGTGTATGAAATCAAGTAATGATTATTTCTACTGTGTATGACACGTCATAATCTGTGTTCTAGGCCAAAGTGTGTATTTATGTAGCTTGATTTACTTAACCAACAGCCGTGATCACAAACATGTAAAGTTAACTATAAGGAGAAGAAGCTGAGACCAATAATTGTCATTTTTGCTTGAAAACCTACTTTGTAATTTGCTGCATGCACTCTCTCTGTATGTACACATTTAACCACCGTTTATTAAATCATGTGAGTGTGCTCGATATTACGTGGCTGCACTGATATCTTTGGACATGAAGCACTGCAACTGCTTTCCAAGTACTGGACGCTTCATGGGCAGCAACTAAATAGTGTCATGATAAATGATTGACAGATGAGCTCCCTCCCTGCCTCCTCCAACGCCACAAACACCAAGCGGAAACTGACTGGACAAACGCCTCTCGTGGGCTGTCCACTCCTGGGTTTTAAATCAAAGCCAGCATGGCGGTGCTTTTGCAAACTGTCTGTTATATAATGAAAATAGTTCACTTAATGGTGTTTCCAAATAGGGGTGCAGATTTATCTCAGTGGTTTAAGCAGGAGACACGTATGATGTAAGACTAATCCAGAAGACCTGGGTTTGAATCCACCCTGAGGCCACTGTCCTATCAGAAGAAGGTTAAACAGCCTCACAAAAAAAAGTTTGTTCCCCCCCAAAAATATTTGAGGTTCAGTTGTAAGTTTAAAAGTTTCTTGCAACTTTAGCCATATGTCAGCATCGTTTAAATATGCTCTATGTACTGTACTCAATTACAGAAAATTACAGAGTCAAATATATATTTGCCAACTACTTTGATTTTTACTCCAACTCCAACTCTAAATTTCCAGTAACACTACAGAAATCAAGACAATTAATGGGCTTATTAAAACTGTGAAATGCTCCCTGCAGATGGACTCCCTGCATGATCTTTAGTTCATTGTTGTCACGGTGCTGCTAGATACAGATTCGCAAAAAAATGTCAAGCCCATGAAGCACAAGCTGAATCCTGCGGTTGAGACACGGTAGCTGAGAGTGTCCTGCCTTGTGTGCAATAATGTCGGCCATGTTTGTGCCACAATTGGTGATTTCTCAGTTAGGGAAACACCTACCAGGAACAGCTACAGCAGCAACACCAGCAGAAGCAGCATGCATTCGAGCCCCGTGGGTTAGCCTGGCCCGGCTGGTCCTGCTGGGCCGGTGCAGTTCCCCCCGCTGCCGACTCCTGCTGCACCGACATCTGCCTCTTTCGCATCTCCATCCGCTCTGATCCCATGGGCTATAGACAGAGGGGAGGGGAGAGGGAGGCGCTGAGTTCAGACTGTTCATGTCAGAAATAGTATTCAACAGGGATTTTGTCTTGTAAGAAAAATCTCTTGGCCTGCAATGCATTCATGTGATACAAATCAGTCCCAGGGTAACAAGGGTAGTAAGGGCATCACTGGGTGTTCTGACAGTAGAGCTGATGATAGTGTGAAATCCTGATCACGAGTCTATTTTTTCCCCTGGTACTTTCACCAGGACAGATTCATCACATTTATTTAGATTTGCCTCACAGGTTGACACCAATCTGTTTCTTAGATGGGCTGCTGATGCTTTCTGGTCGAAGCATGTGCCAGCATCCCCAGAGGTCTCGTTGCAAAGGAATGCTGTTTTGAGGAAACAAGTATGGAGTAACACTTTGCTGATTTTGTTTTGCCTGCTGCCAAATATGCACCCGCCAAGAACATTTCAGTCTTTCTAATCTCAAACTGGCTGTGTGCTCCCTCACACACTGCAAAAAAACAGAGAATGGATTTTAGACCATAGGTTCGATATCTGTAATCCAAAATGTAAAATTTGTGAACGCCTTGTTGTAAAAGCACCACATTAAAAGATTTACAATGCTCACTGAATCCAAGTGGAGCAATAAATTAAATACACTTGCAAATATTGAAAATATTTGCCTTTTTTCAGGGGGAGTGAGGAGGGATTTGTAGTTGACAAGCTCAGATTGTCACGAACCTCTGGGCTACATTTATCATGTACATGAGTAATTACTGTGACTATAGGTCTGTAGTGTATTCATCAGAATCCCCTTGGTGTGTAGGCCTATAGACTACAGACAGGCTATGCTCAGAGAATGACTTCTTGTCTGATTTTAACAAATGTGTCATCATCAGGTCAGGCACTGCCAAATCCTGTCAGATCATTTATGTAACAAAGCTGTCGGCATCATCCGGCCACTACCTGACACAAGAAATGATGCTTAAAAAAATGTCTAGAGATTTGGTCCACGGGTGGCGGGGAGGGCTGAAGGCGCAGCTTGCAAATCTATAACCGCAGCATCGCTCTATCACATCCTTCAGAGAATACAATACCGTTAGGTCATTTCTAAAATGGATCCGTGTTCTCACTCAGATTCGGAGCTGGCTTCAGCTGCAGATTTCGTGCGCCTTGCCGAATGGCATATTTTACGCGTTAGGTGTTCGGGTACTTCAAAGCTGACACTATTGCAGTAGGCTATGCTTCGACTCAACAGCCATAGACGATGAAATGGGGGGGGGGGAGGGAGGAGGTGGGGGAGGGGGGGTGGTCGTATCAATTCAGAGAATAAATCATGATAACGCCAAATAAACCGCTGTTCTCCTTCACAGCGGCATAAACGTGGACGACACTGAGGTTTAATGGCCCCTGGGCGATTTCACAGCAGAAACCATTGCATTAGCAAGTCGCGAATCATATCAATGGAAAGTGCCACCACGAAGAACCGTAGAGCTTCATCGCCCTGGACAACCACCGAAAAGACACTGCCTAGACCGGTTAAAAGCCCGCTGTACAGCTAGATAGTTACATGCCATTAAAGAAAAAAGAAGAAAAAAATACCCATGAAACGGCCTCAAACGCTCCGCTCACAACATGTCAGTGCAACGATACATCGCTTTTTCTACCAGTACTTACAATTTCACCATGTATGCACAGCGAGAAGAGGTAATTCTTTGCCTTGATTACATCCGATGGCACATAAGGCTTTTTCCCCCCCAACCGGCTGCTTCAAGTCAGTACGCATGCGCCCTCTCTCAAGCTCGTAGTAGACCGACGAAGAGCATAAAACCCTACAGTATGGCACAGGTTTGCTGAGCAGGTACTGAAAGACTCCAGTAAGAGACCATTATAGGAATAACTGCGTGAGGCAAGTTTATTAGAAACTTGTACCGGGTATATAAATAATAAATTAATAAAACATCCTAAAACTTAACGCTCCTGCTATTAAAAAATCTCAACATATTTAACAAGAATACCAGGGGGGAAAAACACTTTTTAGTCGGGGTGACTGCGCCAGGGAGGCTTTGCTTGAAGTCGCTGTCTGTGGTGCTGAAACCTTCAGCGGCTAATGAAGTGCACCACTGCGTTCAGCTAAACCCTGCAGGAGGATGGCATGACTTTGCCAACTAATGTTAAATCATTTGTGAAGTTTAGTGGGACATTACGTCGTGAGAGAAACCCTGGAGCTCATATTTCAGCGCATGGATACGCCATGCACAAATTCAGATGCATACGGTATGTTTTATCCGCTCACAGGAGAATATATTTGTTTAAACGCTTTAAAGGCTTAACCAGAAACAGGGGAGGGATGACGAAACTATATATTTGAATACTGTTGCAATACTTCTACCTCTAAATCCTTTCAATGTGAATTGTCTCTTTTGGATATAAGTGAATAGGCTTCTATTTCCTCCTCTATCCTCCCCCTTAATTTCCTTTCCTTTACAGAGTATTATCTATCAGATTTACGTGTTTTAATCCACAGCACAGGCCTGCGACCCGTGTTATTCTAAAAGACAACACTGCCACCTGGAGGTTGACTGAGCTACGGCACTAACATGATGTGCTCCGTGCATCTACAACATAGGAAGACACCATATCCTGCTGACTTAAAGTGTGCCCATGGATTTCAACATGGAAAGCTTTTTGGAGTGTTATGAGCTCTCACTTGGTTTTCCCTGATCATTTTACACATGTGCGCAGGCATTACAGTGTATAATTATGCAGCACAATATATTTTCATACATCTTAAGTGTGATCCATTATATGCCATTAATGACACTTTTGCTTTGACTATAGGCCATGTATTGCTTTTTTACTATCACCAGGTGGCACTCTGCCCACAATACCTGTCTTTTCTGCAGAACTAAAGTGTAACACACCCAGTTTATTCCTCTTAATTTACACCAGAGCTTTTGTGCGGTGTCTTTTGGGGCCATGTTGCCAGTCAAGATGCCTCCTGGTGCCCTAAAAAATAATCTCACCAATTCCACACTGGTATAAGAAGTGGTACAAAATGTGAGTGTGGAGACTCCATGGAGAACTGTTCTTACACTTTCTGCAAAAACCCAGTACTGTTCTATGACACTGCCAGTGGCTCCACTTGGGAAACAGGCATTCATCTGTTCTGTTATTTTATCAAAAAAAGGGGGCAAAGAGTGAATTTGTTTCCTGCTCACATTATTTACTTTGTGACTGAGCTCAACCGGGGTGCACTTAGAGCACTGACACGTCTTTATTACCCCCGAGATGTTATCATGTGACTTTCTCCACAGCACTTCAATTAACACCTCCCCTTGTGTTCATGTTAGACCCACAGATAGCCCTGTGAGATTGACACATGCACATACACACAAGCAATAAATGATGCTTATGTGGGTGTATGCTTTAACGCACACACACTTCGTCAGATGGCACAAGGCCGAGCAGAAGTGGGAGTTTGCCTGAACATACAAGGTCACAAAGGAGAATAGGACGACAGAGCCATGTGACGAGATGAATAGAATCTTTCAGTGGGTGATTAAAGTGATTCAAGTCATTGTGTCGGTTAAAGGGAGACAGAATGAACTTTAGATTTGATTACTGGAGCTAAATATGCAGGTAGGTTCTGGAGATGGTCTATGGTTACCAACTTAAACACTTCAAGAGATCATGCATGGTATCTGTGAGAAGCTGTTCAATCAAATCAATCAATCAAATATAATTTTATCTCTCTTTGAATCTAACTTGCCAGTTTTTATTTTTTTGTTTTGTAATAAATTGTTCTGTTCCCCTGAAGTGTGTTGATCAAATTGCTGTTTGCACTCTAAATGTCAGACTCAGTTTAATCATGCCTAATCAGTTTTGCTAATTATTGTAACTGAGTTACAGATTTATCACTTCTTTTGCTTTTAAATTTAACATCACTTTATCTACGTAACTTGGGGGCGATGGGTCGCTTCACAGAGGGATCCAGTTCCGCACAATTATTTAGAGGCAAATAGATTTGTTTCAGGATAATTTAAACAATTTAATACTTTGCAGGACAAATAATTTTGTAGCTTTGTGCACGCAACATCCTGTAATACCGGATCCGCTTTCTTAAATGTCATGAAAATTTTGTTTGTAATTTTGAGTTTTACAGTCCATTCAGAGCCTATGCTGATCTCTGGAGCTGAATTGAGTCATAGACATTTCATTTCTCATATGCTAATGTTTAAGTTTATTTCAAAGGTACGATGTACTTTTGCATGACCACTTATGCCCATCATGCAGTTATGCCAGATTTAGCCATGTGGTTATTTTCATTTGCAGTTGTTGGCAGGTGGCATTTACACACAATGAAATAAAATGCAAAGGAATCTATGAATAAACATGAGCCTGAAGCAGATGACTGACAGAAAACCCTATAAACATACAACATATCAAACAAATGTCAAAAGCAAGTATAAAATTCACAAACAAAAGCGCATGAACATGATTACAAAAGTTTTTCACGCCTGTTATGAAAAAGCCAACTGCAGAAAAGCACTGAAAAGCATTTTAAAATGCATTCTCGTCTACATGGATGTTTTGAATTTTGGTTAAAGAACTTATTTTTCCACTAATATGGGGATGTTGTGCATCCTCATAGAGGGGAGTTCACCATGGGACAACATAATAATAAGTAACTGTAAATAACTGTAACATAAATAAAAAATAATAAACTGGGAGGGAACTTGTTCAAGCATTGTTGTATAGAATATGTATGTCTATTCCCAATGCCAGAAAGTAAGCGCAGTCTTGGCTTCTCCATTTTAATTTGATTTCACATCTTTGTTCATTTGCATTAATGTGAACGCTGCTGGAACATTCACTCAATTTGTTATTCTTTCATGTATTGCGAATCAATTCTGTTGCCTTGCTCCATGCACACTGTCTGTTGTATCTCTGCCGAACCTGGAGGAGGAATGGAAGGCCCTTTTCTTTCTCGCTCTTTGAATTGAAGTGTCTAAGGACACAGAGTGAGCTGTGCTGTGTACCAGTAGCTCAGTTTGACTCAAGAAAGTTAGTGAACACAGAAAGCATCATTCTCTGCTTGAGTCCGCCAGCAGTCACAAAATGGAAAGAGGTCTCATTGGACCTCTTTCCAGTCTGACCTCTTTGAAGTAAAGGTTAAGAGCTCTGGCCTTTTCCGGATTGGCAATTATAATTTTTGTAATTCTGTCTGAACTTTGTCTCTTTGCAATTGGAGCATAATTAAACAATCACTTGTAAATGAAATGAAATTTCTTTCACAGTTGGTTTTGAAAAAAGCTGTCCGAATATGATAAAGTGTTTCTAAGATAACAACGGGCCAAGCCATTTTTTGGTAGAAAATAACTATCCATGTGCTAAAGGTGAAGTTCATTATCCAAAACAAATCAAATAAACTCCATAGTCGATCATTTTAATAGCCTGATATCAAAAGCTACACATGAATGATCTTCACTGTGACAGACTGAGCATAGACTTAGTAGACTCAGAGTTATTCTGACGTGAAGATACGTCAGGGTGTCCTGGCGATCTGAAGGTTTTAACCTGCGCTTCAGTGTCCACGGTTTGAAATTAGATTGAGACGTTTGCTGCATCTCGGTGACAGACTGACAGATTTTTAAGTTAGTTATCTGCATCTGCTAAGGCAAGATAACTCCTTACTTGCTCTCATCAGTATATGTTAATAGAAAATGTGTAACCCGGTGCTTTTTCATTGTCTACCATGAGAAGGGTTTTTATGGCTTTCTAAGATTGATGTTAACATCCACAAGTTCTCCACCGACTCCTCTCTCATTATGGAAACAGCTCCCTTGTCCTCACATGTCTCTTACAATCCCTTCCCCACTGTGAATAGCAACACGATTCTCCTTACTACAGAAAGCCATCGGAAATCTTTGTTTATCCCTTTACCGAGAATGATTCTGTTGCCAAACTCCAAGCAAAATCACATTGTAAGCCTGTGAGTGTATCCACAACACTCTGATTCGGTCATTACTTATTAAATATCGCACTGAGATGTTAATGCAGGTTGTCAGCCATTTTTGTGTGACTGACCATGTGATTTGGTTTTTAGATTTCTAATGACTTGTATCACACTATTTCAAGGCACGCTATCTTTTAATCTTCTTAAGCCCCGTTCAAACAGGAAGTGCATCCCTGAATAGAAGTTTGGCATGAAGCAAAAAAAGCTGATGATGCTACAAGAGCAATCTGGTTGCCGTAACAACAAAAGATAGCATGAAGGATGTCTCATTTGCTGAGGATTACATTAGTCAACAGTAGTATTCTGTTAATTTTTAGATATCTTGTGTTGATTATTGGTGCTGTATTACATAAGAACCATACTGCTAAGCATGTTGAAAATTCTGTAAAATATATTCAGAGGAAAATGTATTAAATTGTTATAGAGTTTTAGGTTTACTTAATTAGATAGAGACTGCATGAGTTCCATGAAAATTAGCTCCAAATAAAATGGTAGTAGTAGAATTAGTATTAGTGCTATATATAACAATAAATAATCATTTTAAAAAGCAATAGAAAAAACAAACAAAAAAACAAAAACTACACATCCATACCTCAAGGCACACCATCTCCTGTTCCTCTCGGTCTGGGTCATTATAGTTGACTGGGTACCCCGCACCATGCCGGCAGGCCCGGACCAGTCCCCGTATCCGCTGCCACATCAGGGCCCTAGTGCGTTTGATCCCCCGCAGTGTAGACGTGGGCCTGATCTCCCACTGCCTCACCGCTCTAGCATATGGCATGCTCCGACCATGAGGCCTCACTCACCACATGAGGCTCAAGTCTCTTTGAGATCATAAGAAATCCACACTTTTCACTCCTTTCATCTCTATGTTGTCCCGGCATCCATTCTGTAGCACATCGCAACAGAGAGAGCGAGAGGTGGGGAAAAGCATGAGCGACCCTGACGAAGAGAACAGTGTTTACAAGGGAGAGGGCAGAAGGGGATTAGGACAATGTCCCCAGTGGATGCAATCCTGATTCCTCTGTGCTTTAGTGCGTCTCACCAGCTTAGGCCAGATTAAGCCTGGAGGTCTTAGTGTCTGAGTTAGATGGACAGTGAAGGGACTAGTGGTAGACCTGGAATCATTTGTGATTGTAAATGTTGAATTCTATTCCAATGGAAATTGTTAAATGGACCTTGTAGAAGAAACATTTAAAAGAATAAGTCTAACGCTATTGATATGCACACATACAATCTGCTGGCAACAGTGGTGCCAGCCTCTTTTTATTAGGGGTTTTACTGAGAAGATTCGGATTTGTCATACTTGTGTGCTTATTACAGACATGCATGGATCAACACAGATCTAACGTCTTTGGTGTGAGCTCTCATCTGACTTTAGTTCTCTGTCATCCACACAAATCCACAAAGTTCAAACACCTCATCAGCCAAAAGCAAAGCTGATTGTGATTGATTGGCTGGTGTCTTCTCATTTCAAATCCTCTGGAATATTTTAAATGTTACAGTCTATATTTATAAATTCTACTTTCTTGTGTTAATATTTAAGCTTTTAACTTTGTCTTGGTTGTGTTTATTAGATTTCATTAGTCAACTGAAATGTAATAAATGCAACCACGACAAAATATTATCAACTGACTAGGGCAATAAAGTATTTACAAGCCACCAATTTCCACCATGTGCCTTACTTATTTAGGCAGATATAGAGCATCTTCTTGATATGTTAATAATTTGAATAAATAAGGATTTTGGATTTTGGCATTTATTTACATCTTGTTCTCCCTAACTGTTACACTAAGGTGATGTGGTAATCCAAAAATACAAAAGCTGACCCTCTTCCGCTCTGAAGACCGCACACTGAAGTGCGTGCATGTGACTGACTGACTGTCACATGACGGATCGTGACGCTGTGTTGTAGTCAGTCAGCTGTTCATTCATATAGCTCAGAAGCTGGGTAAGAAATTTAACCGAGTTTATACTCTGTTGTTCGTTGACGCATCGATTAAGTTTTTAGCGGGCAAAAAGTGTGTTTCTGAATCTTACTTCCGGTGTAGCGGTTATAATGTTGGCTTTTTACAGAATTGCTTTGAAGCTATATTAGCACAGCTAGCTTATCTTAGCATTCTTAGCTTGTGTTGCAATCGGTTAGCTCTGAGCTAACGATGTTTGCGTCGCCTTTGGCGTTAATAAATGACATATTTGTTTGTACAAACCGTGTTAGGTTACAGTTTAGGCACAGCTTGCTGCCAAAAGCTATGTCATAAGTTGTTTTATCACCGCTCTCAGGAAGACAAATGTATGACTTGATGTGACATTGGGCAAGCTAGTTGCCTAGCTTGACCTGCAGCTGCTGATTTTGTTTTTCTGTTTAGCCATTTAAATTAAAACAATAAAACTGCACGAAAATATTTAATATATCCACACATGAAGAAAGAATAACGCTATAAAATAGCTTTCGCCCTCGCTTAAGAGCTTTATAAACAGATATCGAGCCCTGTTAGCTATTACAGCATCTTAACTGAGTATTAACAGAAGTACAGCATAAACCCAGGCGTTGTAGTTTCAGTTCTTGGTTCTCCAACTTTCCAGCTTGTAGGTAAGAAAGGGAGAGGATGTCACTGTACTGAATTTGAATCTGTTTCTCATAAGGTGGTGCTGGATCTCTATCCGGACATATACTGTAAGGGATTTAATACAACATGGATATTCGCGGGGCTGTGGACGCTGCGGTCCCAACCAACATCATTGCTGCAAAAGCAGCTGAGGTTCGGGCCAATCAGGTCAACTGGCAGTCCTACCTTCAGTAAGTTCATATTACAACGGTACTTCATGGTAATATACACATGTAAAATAATGTAATTCAGGACAACAGTTCTGTTAGGAATTCTTCTTTTACAAATCTCATGCAATTTGGATTTTCGGAGACACTGTAAATCATAATTTAGTTTGACTGTATGTGTGTCTTCTTTCGAGCTATGGTATCTGCATTGTAGTGGGCTAAATTATATTGGAAGGTGTGTCTTGTATTTTGTTCTCACCAATTACATATATTTCTCTGCTCTTTCATTGTCACCACATCCAAAGGTTTTCTTTCTTTGCTGTTTGTTTATAATTATTTTTTATTATTTTTTTTATTTTTTGCATTAATGGGAAATCTATGCTGTAGGTAGGGTACATCGTAACTGTAAACCCCTCTGAAACCCTTAAATGTAATGTAATTCAGTTGTAACCTGACATAACCTTGCATGTCATGTTAATGCAGCCCGCAAACACTGGGATTGGCCTGTTCAGTAGCTGACACAGATAGACAGACAACCATTCATGATCACATTCACACATACAGACAATTTAGAATCACCAAGTAACCTAACCCCCTGCGTGTCTTTGAACAGTGAAAGAAAGATTACCTGGAGTGAGCCCACACAGAGATGGGGAGAGCATTCACTCCACACAGAAAGGCCCCAGACTGAATTTGAACCCTGTTGCCTCAGCTTTGAGACAGTGGGTAACCATGTTCTAAATCGGAAAGAAAAATAACCCACTTTCATGGTAGCTATCAGTAGACTGCAGGTTTTTCACGTGCAAGTTTAGCTTCCTGATCTCATCTTCTCCAGTTGTCGATATTGCTTTGTGGCCCCCACATATCTGAAATTAAATCTAGGTTTCTGTTTTTGTTGTTGTTGTGTATGTTGCCTGAGAGTTAGTGTGTCAAAATCTTATTAAGCTGAGCTGTCACTTCATAAATATTTATTTTTTTCTGCATACTTTAATGGTCTTAGTGCTGGTTACGTCCTGTAATCTAAAATAGCTAAGCTCCTTTTCTTGGACTGAGATTCATTGTCTTGAGTGATACTTCCTTTTTTAACAAGTATGTGTTAGTAAAGAAGGGATGATTTGTGACTCATAAAAAAATCTTCAGATTTAATTCCGCTTTGAATAAGTGTGGTCACACTATTGGCATGTTTTTGGGTTTTTTTGTTTTGTTTTGTTCTGTTTTTACAACATCTACCATTACAGAACCTGCTGTGCTTTGTCTTGACTAGGAAATGTGGTATGTTGTGGTCAGTTGACATTATTGTTTACGTTGCCCCTTGCTTTTCAAAGGATCATGTTAGTGACTGAGCAAATCCCAATCCTCCAGTGAGTGTCTTTGTTTGAGTGTAGCAAATCATTGCACACATTACAGTACCAAGTAATTAAAAATGTATTTAGAATTAAAATTAGTGCTGTCAGCGTTAATCTTGTTAAAATGACGTTAACGCCATAACCGCATTAACACGGCAAATCTCCGTTAGCAATCGCCCCGTGCCTGGGGGCTGCACAGCGTCGGCGCGTTAGCGCGGTTAGCATAACGGAGATTTGCTGCGTTAATGTGGTTATGGCCTTAACATCATTTTAACAAGATTAACGTTGACAGCACTAATTAAAATATAACTTTCAAGATAAATATCATAAATTATTTCAAAACACAAATGCTAGAACTTAAAAAAATCCACAAAAAGTCCACAAATCTCAGGCTCAGTGGGAGAACGTTCCAGAGTCTGGGGCAACTGTTGCAAAAGGTCTTGTCTCCTTTAATTTTCAGCCTTGTGTGATGCACAGCCAGCGGGCCCTGATCATATGACCTTAGGGACCTGCTGGGGTGGTATGGATGTAAACGTTCATTGATGTACACTGCTGCCTGTCCATGCAGAGCTCTAAAAGTCAGAGCAGGAATATTAAAGTAGACTCTAAAGTTAATGTGAAGCCAGTGCAGTGGAATCAGTAATGGTTTTACATGTGAGTGCTTAGAATAAAACAATTAGAATTAAATAATAGATTACAGTAGTCCAGATTTGATGATATAAAGGCATTTTGGCGATATTTCTTAACAGGTAAAACTAAGAGCAAACCAGAGGTATAATTCGAGCATCCAGAGTGAAAGTTGGGTCAAAAGTTATAGGTTGTGTTATCAGGTTCCTGATAGAAGATATAGCAAGAGGACCTAGAATTTCCATTACTTTAGTCTCAAATCTCAGAGGCGCAAACAGGACTTTTTATTATTAAGTTGGAGAATATTATCAGCCATCCAACTTTTAATAGAGTCTAAGCCCCCATGCGTGATCTGAATCTTAGAAACCTCTTGGGGATAAAAAGAAATATACAACTGAAACATATGTGTGTAGCAGTGATAAGAAAAGTCCTTAAAAGTGCTCAAAACGTGCTGAAGAGGGAGCAGATATAACAGAAACAATAAGGAGAAGAGCTGTTTCGGTGGAATGAGCACTACAAAAGCCAGACTGCAAATTATTAGGAGTGCTGCATTTGTCCAATTTTAGCTTTGTATTAATGTGGAAATCATGTCATGATTTTTTTAGGAGTCAAATGATCTCAACAGAGGACTGTGAATTCATCAAGAAGTTTGAGGTGGCCAGCTCTGATCAGAAACAAGTCATTCTAACCAATGAGGGGCATCAGGTATAGAGTCTTTTTCTACTGTCTGTCCATTTTATGTGCTTCATCAGTGTTAACATTCAGGGAATTCATACCAGCTCTTTTAGATGTTTTTAGCCTTATAGATTAAGCTAAAACCAGTCACAGTGAGGAGTCTTAGTTATGCCATTTCAGATAAATGATGGCATTACATCAAAACAATGAACATTAATCATCTCCCTCCATAAGCAGTTGGACAGCTGAACACTGTGCTAATTTAGCATTTACCGTGTAATCTTTGAGGCAGATGTGAAAGTTTTTTTGTAGCATTTCATAGTTGTGCAATTTTACTGAAGTTACATGTCTTTTTTAATCACTGTTGATGTGACGACTTCCTGTTTTTAAAAAAAAATATTTTCTGCCTGTGTCCACCACTAACAAGCTCTTGTGTTTGCTTGTGTTGTTCTGTTATCTGTAAGATCGCAGCTTGCTGTGAATTGAATTCCTACCAATCTATTTCAGACACACTGCTTTGCATTATGTTTACTTGAGCTTGAATCTCTTCAGAGGTTCAGTGCAGAATTTTTAAAATACATATGTGCTTTTATTTCTGTTTTTGCCCAGTGTGCAAAGACCTTTCTAAACCTGATGGCTCACATCTCCAAAGAACAGACGGTCCAGTACATCCTGACTCTGATTGATGACACCTTGCAGGTACACAGACAGAACCACTGACCTGGGACAAATGGAATATGCATGTACAAACCATCTATCTATCTATCTATCTATCTATCTATCTATCTATCTATCTATCTATCTATCTATCTATCTATCTATTTATCTATTTATCTATCTATCTATCTATCTATCTATCTATCTATCTATCTATATGTAGACAAAGATACTGAGATTCATGCTCTTTATATAGAGGGTGTGAATGGTTCACAGGTCACATTGCTTTACCCTCACATAGACAGACTTGTGATTTAGGTTTTCGAAGCACTCTTAGCCTTGCTAAGTTTCTAGAAAAGCTAAAATAAAACTATTAAAGGTCCCCCTTGTGCTTGGATTATAGAATCAACTCAAGCGTGGGTTAGTAATTATTGAAAACGAAAACAGAGATTTACATCTTTAAACACACAAGTGGTATATTTGGAGGCTTGGCTGATGAGAGTTGTGATTGAAATCTCAGGGGTTCTGCAGCATTTCTGGAAAATAGATGTCTAATACTAAAATCTCAGCAGCTACAGCGATAACTGGAGAAAACTGATTAAACCTTTAATAATGGCATTAGCCATCGGGACAATCACGTTTCTATTAACATTAGATAATTTTCTTCAAAATATTGTGTTCCTATAAAATAGATTGTCTGTCAGGCAGTCAGTTGTTTAGTATTCATTTGCACAACCCAAGAGCTCATCCAATTAAGTTTTATTTTTATTGTCTCGCAGGAGAACCATCAGAGGGTGAACATCTTCTTCGACTATGCCAAAAAGACAAAAAACACCGCCTGGTCCTACTTCCTTCCAATGCTGAATCGTCAGGATCTCTTTACTGTCCACATGGTGAGTTAGAAACAGAACAAGTCACATCCAGACAATTTTTGTAAATTGTGCACATGTACACAGTGGACGGTGACCCAGGCGGAAAAACATTTGTGGTCTTGGAAAGCAGGATCATAGTGTACTTAATAGAATACTCTAAATTAGCTGGTATATTCTATTATATTTTTAGAGCCATACATTTTTCATAGATGTCTCTGTTTCTAATCATGGCAAGGCATCAATAATTCCTCACAAAGCAACCTTCCACGTTTTCCTTAAAAACTGGCAATTAAATGTAATGACTTCTCACTGCCTCCCTTTTCTAATAAAGAATGACCACCTAATGACAAACTGAGTACTATGATAGGGCAAAGCTTAATTAAGAATACCAGCCAGATGGCATCCAGCAGGTGGGCTTAATGTGACCCCAAGTCTATGACACAGCACTTAACTCAATCAAACTGTCATGCTGAGTCTTGTTTTTAAATTACAGGCTTGACGTTTCTCTCCTGGTCAGGAGGAAATTGGAGAACTGAAATTGTTTCTGTCTCATCACAGAACACTTACCAAGCTGAAATTGTTTATGAGTCAGTAGCTGTGTCCTCAATCATTCTAAAATGGTAAATGTCCTGTATTTGTATAGCGCTTTACTAGTCCCTAAGGACCCCAAAGCGCTATAGCCTGATTGTTTCCACTCCATCAGGCTATAGCTCACAGTTTGTGTTAAAGCAGTAACTTAAATGGGTCTCCAGAGAAGATATTTAAATATATCTTCTCTGGAGATAGATATCATATATATATATATATATATATATATATATATATATATATATATATATATATATATATATATATATATATATATATATATATATATATATATATATATATATATATATATATAATATGTACCTGTTGGACTGCTTATCTCTGACTTCCTTTCTGTATTTCAATTTAATTTAAATTAAATATACAATCCTTTTTACGCACATCATGTATGCCCAGATCATATAATGATCATTTATATAGTGCTTTTCTATTCTTACAGCTTATTTGCTTTAGACGACACACTGCATTTTTAGAAAATACATTCATACAGTGCTTTATTCTGTGCATTCTATCCATCTGACACAGCCAATTTAGAGTAACCAATGAACCTAATATATAAGTCTTAGAACTGTTAGAGGAAGCTGGAGTACCTGCAGGAAACTCGTATGCACAGGAAAAACATGCAGACTCAGAGAATATGTAAACTCCCATAGAGAATGCTGTGGATAATATTAAGCTTATTTTGCTACTTTAGTACTTTGCTTCTTTATCTTAATACTTGAAAAGTAAAAAACACCTCAAAATATATTGGTATGACAGTAATATAACAAATAGCATATTTTACATTACATACACCGTGATCTGTCAGTACTTTATATTTTATTGAGGATTTTCTGTAAATTTCTGTTGCTAGCAGACAATATGGATGTAAAATATCCTCCTTCATTTAATAGGCGGCAAGGATCATCGCTAAGCTGGCTGCCTGGGGCCGCGATCTGATGGAAGGAAGTGATCTGAACTACTACTTCAACTGGATCAAGAGTCAACTCAGCTCACAGGTAAATGAAGCGTAATTGTTTGCAAAAAATATAATGTTAAAATAGTTTCTAAATCTGAGTTTTAAAGCTGTTTTCAGTTTTTAAGGTCACATAGATTGTGATTAACTGCTTGTGGAGAAAGAACCTTTAAGTATTTAATTTTTGTGCTACACTATTGTACAGTTAATTGTCTCTTTGTTGCGTGTATGTATAATTGCTGGTATTGGTAGTAGTATATAGTAAGGTTGCTTGATGTTTAAGGTTAAGAAACACCATGAACGTGACTAAAACAGTACATTTATTCTCGTTAACATTCATTTTCAGTATGAATATTGCAAGATCATATTTAAATCATTGCACAAATTACATTTCATAATGCTGGTTAGTAAAGATCCATTTCATTTGCACTCTTCGATTTGGTTCAGTTTGAACATTAGTGTTCAAATCAATTTTTGGAGCTGCATGAAATGGTTCCAACTACTTTTTTTCCTGAATCATTTCATGGGTTATTAACATCTCAGATATTGGCTCTCACCTTCTCGAGACACTGGGCTCCTCTTTCACCTGTGGGGTTTAATTTACTCCCTTTTTCCAGAGTGTAACTCTCTAAAAAGCCAAAGTAATTCATAATTTCCACCTATTCATTTTGTCTGCATTTTATTCTGTTTTTTGAGCTCACAGTGGAAGCCTTGTTTGAAATATAATGTATTCATATTGGGTTTGAACAGGCTTGTCAGACCTTGAGATTTTTCCATTGACAAGACAGATGCTCTGTAGGTCCTAGTGTTGCTTTGGCAGATGTATGCAATAAAGAGTAGGCTGATAAAATGACATCTAGTTTCTCCATTGTATGCCAGTATTTCCAGCATAGCCCCAAAGTTGTCTTCAGATTTTATAGATATGCAACTTTTGACAACAACATG
This sequence comes from Neolamprologus multifasciatus, assembly GCF_963576455.1. Taxonomy (NCBI): domain Eukaryota; kingdom Metazoa; phylum Chordata; class Actinopteri; order Cichliformes; family Cichlidae; genus Neolamprologus; species Neolamprologus multifasciatus. The sequence goes on along the minus strand of NC_140456.1, from coordinate 14,407,633 downwards.
GTTTTGTGACTGTTCTTATTTTTAACACGTTCTGTCTTTGCAAGTTTTTTAAACTGCTTCCTGAATTGCATTCGATGTTCCTTTCCCCCTCAGCAGCCAGGCAACCAATCAGTGAGCACCTGCTGTCCCTGAATTACATACCGTGTAGAGTCCACTGCATCTGTGCCTTGGCTTGAAGTGAATCCCTTTGAACAATTTTGCACCTCTTTCTTTTGTTTATTTCTCATTAGAATCTACACGGTACAGGTCCTGAAACAAGCATTGGAGCAGGAACTATTTCTCCCAGTGAAGTGAGTATGAGTGAAGTGCAGCTTCAACCATCCTGGCGCTTCCCATACAAAGAGTTTAAAGAAACCAAAATGCTGGGTTTGTGCAAGCTGGCATCTGTCAGCTGTCACTGGACTTTCACATCTTTTCTCTCCTCCCCGTTTCTGCCCCATCTTCTTCCTGCATTCAAGATCTTCATTATTAATTCCAGATGGTTGGAGAAATGAGTCAGCTGATGAGACGCTTTTAGAAAGAATTCTTCATTTAGACGGCATGGTGTTTGCTGCCACTGTTTGTTTTTAACTGTCTGATTGAAAATTGCATGCTGTAAGCTAGTTCTCTTTAAAACAGAAAGCGCATGACAAACATCTTTCCCTGAACATTGAAATAAAAAAGGAAAAATATAAAAAGCCTTTGCACAGCAGCAGCATCCTACCATTTTATATCTCATATCTTTAATACAATATAATTACTCTGATAAGTATGCTCAGAAATATGTACACGGCTATCTAACAATTGATCGTCATCTTTTCTCTGCATTTTCAGCCAGGTAACCCCTGCTCCTTCACTCTTCTCTCTTCACTGCTGCCTGTTTCTCTCGCTGGACTTCTTTGCTTCTACCCAACCTCTTTAAAATAACAGATTAATGTGATCAGTTCTCTCCTCTCAGCTTCTTCCACTCTAATCTCAATTTACATTATTCTGCTTAGGTGTGATGAGCGTTTTCCCTCCTGCTGCTCTGTATTGTACTGTTGGTGTGTGATCTAGCATGTGTTGATGGACTCATATGAAAAGACTGCATGTGCGATGCCTCGGGTTTGAAAGGTGACTGTAATGCAAAGTTTGGAGTGGGTTTCTTTTTTCAATGTGCTGTCCCTGATCATCAACTTCTTCATGTTTCAGAGCTGCACTAAATGTGTTTGACTTTCTAACATTTTGTTGTTTTTTTTCTCCTGGTTTCACCGCTAAGGCTTTAGTTCATGTTTAAGTAAATGTTTGCCACTGTCTTTTGCAGAGCTCTCAGTATGTCCAGTGTGTGGCTGGGTGCCTCCAGCTGATGCTGAGGATCAATGAGTATAGGTTTGCCTGGGTGGAGGCTGATGGAGTTAACTGGTGAGTGAAGCGTGTATTAAGGTTGACTTAAATATTGGTTAAGCTGCTGAAATAGCCCTTGGAATCAATATGAATACAGTTCCTGATTTATCCTGGGTTTGCTTATGCTTAGGATTCTTGTAAATACATTAGTTAGATTGAAAAGAATCACTGAAAGGAAGAATAATGACAGTGACAGTCACATCATGTAAAGTAGTATTGTAGAGTGTCTCTGTCAGCATGTCATGACACAGTGCTGCTGCTAAAGCATCGTAACTTTGTTTGCTCTTTTCAAAAATATAGTTGTAATCTCAGCTGTTTAAAAGGTTTTAACTTCATTAATTTTTCATCCTCCTGATTCATACATGTCTGCTCTGCTTTTCCTTGAGTCACCAGTGATCATCTTGCTTCTGCTGTACTGTGAGACTTAAATATCTTGTAAAGACTAAGAGCTTATGGAAAAGGTTGTTCTTTAAAGTTGCTAAAAAATATTAAAAATTAAATAATTGAGTGATGATGGATAGTTGGCACAGACATATTTTGATAAAGGCTCTGTACCATGGGAATTTTTTTTTATAATGGCATAATTGTTTTTGAACTTCCCATTTCACTTCAGTTGCCTGTATGCGATAATCGAGGTTTGGTTCCTGATTGAGTCGATTAGTAGAACCTCTCTGGTCTTCTAAATGTCTTTTTCTCTGTTAGGCAATTAATGATATAAACATGTGAAAAGGTTGTGCAGCAGCTGGTTTATTGTTTGTTTGTTTTCACACTACTTTTCTTCCTATCAAGTAAGTTTAAGGACTTAAAGGTGAAGCAGAAAATTCACCTATTTGAAGGAGCAGAAGCCATGAAATTTTGTCATTTTACTGGCTTTTCAGCTATATTTCTATATCCACTTCATCCACTGTTTCAATGTAAAATTATTCTCTTGATAGGATTCTTTGCCTGTCTGATGGTTGGATAAGCTAATAACCTAACAGCCAGTCACAGTAGGGCAAACCTCTGACTTACCTTTTACCCAAACATAAGTAAGGCTGTAGTATAAAGCCTGACTGTTAATCATCTGCATTTGACTTAATTTATATAAGAGACACACTATAAGGTGAAAAATTTAGTCCAGACAGCACAACGCAGCATGAAAAATTAACTACTGACTCTATACCAAGTTTATATTTCGTTTAAAAAAGATCTGATGTAGCTTTTGGTGCCGCTGTCAAGAAGGTGCAATCTCTGCCCTGACGAAAATAAATGAAACTTAAAATGTAAACAAAACAAAATTCAGAGCCACACAATTTCACATGTACTTGTAAACATATTCGTCATATTTGTTACAAATTAGTCTGTAACTGACCAAAAATAAGCAAAGTACTGAAGAGTCCCCCTCAAATATTGCTGTACAATTGCCATTCAAACAATCGAGAACTTTGCAAGTTCATGCTTACTAAAACTGAGTGAGACAGAACATGAAAGCTTCAAAATTTAAGGTACAAATTATGCATGATTTACCATCATCTTTCACTAATGCCTCACTGCTTAATCTGTGTCACATAATTATTGCACATCTGTGAGATCCACATCTCTGCATTTTACAGCTATTTCTGCAAATGTATGAGACGCTGTCTACTTGTAATCATTAGCACCATACTCTCCATTAGAACAACTCTTCTGTTATTTAAAGACTGAACATCTCATTCTCAGCCATCATCACAGATAATGGAAGAGCAGCGTGTAGGGACACAGCTGTGAAAGCTCTCCTATTAGTAAACAGCTAGCAGTGATAAACATTGGTCTTTTTCCCAGCACTTTTTTTGATCCATTTTACTTTTTATTTATTTATTTATATTGTTTTTCTGCTTAAGCATCACAGCGGTGCTGAGCAACAAGTGTGGCTTCCAGCTCCAGTACCAGATGATCTTCTGTGTTTGGCTCCTGGCCTTCAGTCCTCAGCTCTGTGAACAGTTGAGACGTTACAACGTAGTGCCTGCCCTGTCCGACATCCTCCAGGAGTCTGTCAAGGAGAAGGTCACCCGAATCATTCTGGCTGCCTTCAGGGTTGGTGGAGAATTTTTCACTCACTGTATGTTTCCCACTGATACAACTGCATCTGCATTTTCTCTGTGCTTTGTCTTTTTCCTTTGTCCTCTGTTTTGGGAAAAACCTAGAGCTATCAAGTATGTGGAGAGGCTACAATTAGTTAGAATATATTAAATAACAATGCATCACAGTGAAAGGGTTCTCTTGTGGTGATCACAAACTCAAACAGAAATATAAATCTGCAGCTTTTCCCAATTTTATTGTTTGGTCGATTCTCACTCGTCTCACCTTGTCACCCTGTTACAGCTGACTGCTGTTTGTCAGGAAACAAAACAAAGCACTTTAGCCTACATGATAGACACCAAACAGCAACTAGCTGGAAAGCGTAGTGGAGTGTGTAGCAGCTGAAGACACATATACTTTCCTCAAGTCAGTGGAGACCTAAAACAGAACTAAAAGACTGGACTACAGGTTCATCAGGTGGCCTGAAACATGACTGTGTAACTGTTGGATGAGTAAATGGAAAAGCGTTTGTTAACACATAGTTCTTACCAGCACTTTAATTCTGATATAGAGCATGCGTTTTCTCAGACTCTGGCACAGCATATTTGCATCTAATTGGATTCTGCTCTTTATCACAAGAAGAGGAAACGAAAATGGCAACTCTAAATCAACAGATGGGGCTGCCTATAAAGAAGCAAGGCCATAAATGATACATAAATGCAATTTATGACTATGCTCCCCTTTCAGCTCCCTGCTGTGATTGTTCAAAACATCTACTGAATATTTAATGTAGTCCTAAGAGCTGTGTTCTGGACTTTGTTGTTTTGTGTTTATGCCAGGTAATGAAATCCCTATAGTGTGCCTCATTTTTTAGCTAATGTTAATGTAATTTTTAACTGCACAGAGTTAATAATTCTGACAGGGTACCAGTGCAAGTCTGGAACATATAAGAAATGCACTCTGAGTCAGTGGAGTAACTTTCAGGTCTTCATCAAGCTTGCTACTGTACTTGGGAAAAGTATAGAAATAATTATGTAGTCCTGAATGATTACACATATTATGCAGATGATTTGTTTTTTCTATAAAAGACAGACAGCATACTAATGACACAGACTGTAAGGATCCTCTGCTTAAAGCAACGCATTAGTATAACTGACAGCCTGCAGTACCTGACCAGCACACATCATCTTGAATACTAAACAAAAAATCTTTTCTACTCTGTGAAATGTCTAAAGGGAAATATGGATCTTTAAATAAAACTTTTCAGTGATAGCGTTACTTTCATTTTTTTCAACCCAGACAGCTTCAGTGACCTTGCTCAGAGCACAATGGTGTTATAAATGGCATTGATTACATGATTGAAACATGAGCTCAGAGCTGATTTTAGAGCCTAAAGTTGAGGAAGGTATTCACTGATGTCATTGTAATCTGAGTCAGTATTACAATGTTTTTATTGTTTTATTTTTTATTTTTTCATTTATGCTGAAAGAAACTTATTTGACACCAAATTCATGTCCTGTTTTATGCGTGTTGTCAATCGCTGCATCTGTTTCTGGTTTTAATTTCAGCCCACAGCTTTTTCATCACACTCCTGCCAGTAGAGATGTCACATGAAGGTTTTGGTAAATGCATCCGTGAAAGATAGAGGCTTTGTTTTCTTCATTGGGAACTTCACTACATTACACTTAATTAAAAGCAGTGGTGCATGGAGTCAACACATCTTTACGTTAAGCGGGTTTTCTCATGAGTGTGTCAACTTGCTCTATGGTGTGCGCGTTTGAGAGCTACAAGACGTTGTTTTTCACCAACAAATAGGGTATTTCTTTGTTGACACCCAGGGGCTCTCCAAACTTTAGAAGGCTGAGATTATTTTGAGATTATTTTACAAAAATATTCACCGCTTTTCAGCATGTTGCTATTTGTCCCAAATGTCCTAATTATGCAAATGATTCTGCTCACCACATGGGATGAGGAAAGTGACTTATTATCCAGACCATCTGGAAGTCCTTGAACACATCCTCAAAGGCAGAACTGCTGTGTTTGTGATGTGTTAGCATTAGTTTAACTGTGACTCTAAAACTTTTGTTTTGACTACTCTGCTAAGGCCTAAAAATGTTGAACCTTCTTGTAGCCACAACCCCTTAGGTGGTAACTAGGTTCTAAATATTTGGAGTGACTTGACTGTTTGATCTTTGTGAAGACATTGCAGGTTACTCTTAAAAGACATTTGTGAGATATTAGTCACATTTGCTGGTGCCAGAAAAGATGGTGCCAGCAGTACACATGGCAAGGTGTCTGCCAGTTTTTGTCTTGGTTAATGTTAGTTCTCTTCCTTTCTATAATATCTCTAAATGTCTTAGTACTACGTGTGTGATCACCAGTTGCCTTTTAGAGATCAAGGCATCTTATGGTCTAGTTCTGAAACAAACTGCGCAAGGACAAGCTTTACCACCTTTTGACATACCTGTGCCAACTCCCTAATGCCACATCCTGGAAGAAGTTCCCAAGGAAATAGGGAAAAAGGGGTGGTACACTCGTCAGAGTCAGGGCTTACCTCTGTGCTTCTCATGCAACTACAGGACCAGTGGAGTACACCTTTAGATGGATCCTGCATGTTGTCCCTGGAGATCCCATAACATTGGATCAGCTTCTTCTGGTTCCCTGTTTTCCTTCCTATGCTTGTGCTTCAGATGTCAAAATCTGCACTCTTCAAATAGCTTTATTAAATACTAGATCACTAGCAAACAATACATTTGTATTAAGCAACTTCTTAATGACAAAGTCTCAGCAGCTTGGTTTTCTGTTTTTGACAGAAACTGTGGTGAGTCTGTAGCTTTTTCTGAACTTCTTCCCCCACACTGCACATTCTTCAGCCTCCCTTGGACCTCGGGTATGGGTGGAGGTATATGTACAGTGTTCAATATCCGTTTTCGTTGCCACCAAACACTCAAACAGACATCAGTCATGTCTGCTGTGAGTCTAAACCTCTGGTCAAGGACTTTCTAAATGTTCTGGACTCTTTTAAACTGACACAGTGGGTCACTGGCCCCCCTCATAAAAAAGGTCACACACTGGACTTAGTGCTATCCCAGAGGTTTGGTGTGTACATAACAGAAATATCTGAATTGTGTCTCTCTGGTCATTTTCCTGCGATATTCACTATAATGTTGCGCTGCTCTTTAGATAAGTCATGCACTCTAGCACATAAAAGACGAGCGCTCAATCGTCTAATAGCCCCTCAATTTAGTATCACATTTCTTCATTATAGGATAATAAACTCAATCTGTGAAAGTGTCGAGGACAATTCTGATAGTTTTAATTCCACCTGCACTGATATCTTGGACTCAATCGCACCACTCAGGACTAAGCGCTCTAAGCCATTGTCAGAACCCTGTTTGAATGAATATACACACACCCTTAGACATAAATGCAGCCGTGCTGAGAGGAGATGGGAAAACAATAGGTCGTATGTTTCTTTACAGGTATTTAAGGACGGTATCTCTGTTTACCAAGGGACTGTAAACACTATAAATACTAATTTTATAGTTTTAGTGTCCACAAATAATAGGTACTTTTTAATGTTTTTAATCATATTATTAGTCCATGTGATAATTTGGTGCTGTACCTTCACCAAGTATGTGTGATGATTTTTAGGCAATTTTTAGCGACACAGTTTCAGCTATTAGGCCCCCTCTCATCACCCACTGCCTCAGACCCCTGTGTGCTCAGCTTTATCCAGGGATTAATTGACACTTCTTTTATTACAGGCTGTGTCCCATCATGTTTTAAACAGGTTCTTCTTAAAACCCTCTTCTTAAAAATGCACAGTCTGGACCCAGCTGCTCAGGCTAATTACAGGTCCATTTCAAAGCTCCCCTTTCTTTCAAAAGTTTTAGAGAAAGTGGTCTACTCATAGTCTGAAAAGTTTCAGTCTGGTTTTAAGTCACCACATAGCACTGAGACAGCACTTTTAAGGGGTTTTAATGTTGCCTTGGAGATGTTAAACAGTGGATGTCCTTACATTTTTTAAACCTAAATGAATGTTTGGCAGCTCTGTTACTGTATCCACTCATTGTCAGACAAATGTTAAACCCATGCCGTGTACCTTGATGGTTCGTTTAAAATTTTACCTTTTGTTTTTAAATCACTAAATGGGCGAGCCTATTCTTACCCATCTTAGCTCCTATCCGTGCTCCAGAAAGAACCATGAGGTCTAGTTCAAAACTAATGTTATCCATTCCAAGGCTTAAACTTAAATCTCGCAGTGACAGCGCCTTCTCTGTGGCAGGTCCCACACTCTGGAATAGTCTGCTGCTATATATTAAAGCTGCACAAATGCTGGAACTTTTTTAATAGTGAAGACACCAGACACTTGTTTTAACAGCCTCAGTCATTGTTGTTCTTAGTTTTTTTTGTCTTATTGTATTGTTCTTTCTTCTTCATATTTTTATTTTTATTGTTGTGCATTTTCCTTGTTTAGTTGCTTTTTAGTTTGTAAAGCACTTCAGAAGCTGTTGGAAATATTCGATATAAATACATTTGACTTTGACCTTGACCTAGTCATAGCTTTTCCCTAAGTGTTAGCTGTAGGGGCCAATCAAGGTATGGAGTGATTTCTTCTATCTCACTCCCAGTGCAGAAGCCACTTCTCTTTTGAGTCACTCCACGTTGCCACCACAATTTTCTCTCCATTAAAGCCTGAGGCCGGGCTCCGAGAACTTTATCCGCAGATTTTACGTCAGAAATAGCTTTTATAATTCTTGAACATTGTGTTCTTGTTGCTGGGCAACTCTACTTTTCTTTCCTTTCACACTCACTCACAACACCTGAATTTGAATCCTAGTTAAGGATGTGTATTCTGAAAAGCATTAGCTCCATTGGACAGATTTTATACCTTTTAATAAAGTTGTTTAACATCAGGAGTTGACAATGTTACGATACTACAATGAGAAATACATGAAAATATAGAAAACAAATCAACTGCAAAATGGACCTGAATAAAATGACCAAACACGCACAACCGATTTCTCAAATATCAGTCTAGTCATCACAGTGATTCAGTCATAAAATCATGATGAACACATAAATAAATGCATAATGATGCTGCAGAGGTCTCCTGCTCATTTATTTCTGTATTGTGATTTAAAACAAAGGAATATTACAGCAACACAGTATAGATCGTATAGCAACATTTCTGACAGTAACAGTGTATATTTATCAATAAATTACTTCATCAGTTCATCATAAATGTTGAGTTTTTTTTTTCATTGACTAATAGTTAAGTATGATTTATGTTCGTTCATTGATTCATTTCTTCTTTCTGATTCAGACCTCAGCTAAGTTTCTCATGAATTAGCAAATTAATAATGATCTTTTCTTTGACAGAATCTCCTGGAGAAATCAGCAGAGAGGGAGACTCGTCAGGAGTATGCACTGGCTATGATTCAGTGCAAGGTGCTGAAGCAGCTCGAGAACCTTGAGCAGCAGAAATATGATGATGAGGACATCACTGAGGACATTAAGTTCCTGCTTGAAAGGCTCGGAGAGAGTGTGCAGGATCTCAGGTACCTAATTAAGATTATTTATGAATAACATGCATTCATAGTTAGTTTACTAAACCATTATTTCTTTAAAAAAATGGAGCTTGAATAAAAAGTCAAGTGTCTTTGTGCAATTCTTTTCATACAGCTACCATTAACATATCCATATGATATTTCTGTACTTTAACTGTGTTGCACTACACAGCTCAAATCATTCTTCTTCACATCATCAGTTAAAGTAGTTTTTGTTTTTGTCTGAGGTAATGATGTTTATTTTTGATCAACAGCTCATTTGATGAGTACAGCTCTGAACTCAAGTCTGGCCGCTTGGAGTGGAGTCCTGTCCACAAGTCAGAGAAGTTCTGGCGTGAGAACGCTGTCCGCCTGAACGAGAAGAACTATGAGCTCCTCAAGTAAGATGAAGCATCTGCTGTCATGAGATTACTCATTTTCTCCATTGCCTTTTAAAACATGATTTATTATTACCTTGACACTTCAGTAAGAGCAAAAGGACAAAGCTTCTCAAAGTGCACCTTGTTCAGATATTGAAGGGCACAAAGACTATGATTTGTCACCTCTTATCTACTTTCGCCACAAGAGGAGATGAATAAAAAATGTCTTAAAGTGTTTTTCCCAACTTATATATATATATGTGTGTGTATATATATATATACACAAAATTCTCGACTCGGTTCGATACTTTGGTGTCACGGTTCGATATTCTTTCGATACAAAAAAAATGTTCATGCCTTTTTAATTTGTCATTTATTAAAATTATAAATATATATTTTAACTCAAAAGTACAGTTTTTAAATGTAATGTTGCTGAAACAACAAAATAATTAAAAAAAAAAAAATCTATCTGATCGAGAAATCACTCATCTTTGGAAAAGAGGGATTATTACAGAGAAATGTCTCTTTTCAAAATAAAAGCTATACTATACGCTTCTTCTGAGCTATATTCTGTCTCATAGCAAATGCAGTGTTTTGTCAACAGAATAGTGGAGCTTAATTAGAAGATCCCAAGCTCAACTAAAAACAGGTGTATCAGACCACACTATTTCTTTGACAGATTAGTTTAAAACATTGCAAGGTTTAATGCTACAGACAGAAAACACCATGAAATAAAAAGAGCTGAAAGCATCAGGGTTACAAAGGGTCATTGCTTTGGTTTGTCATTAAGGTAAATAACTTTACCTTGCCATGTGCCGGTTCAGTGGAAAAACACTTGGACAGCATGCAGCCTTTCATGGCGTGACTAGATGCCGCTATGGAAAAATCCAGTTTTATACTTGACTCACAATCAGTTCTTTTGAGATACCTTTCCAATGCCTTACTTTTATCAGCTGTGAGTTACACTCACGACATCATGTGTCTGTGTTTCTGATCTAAGGACTCAGATCGCAAGAGATAAAACATCCGTTGGTGTGTGTGTGTTATTCATTATTCGGGTCACACACTGTTGTGCTATTGACATTCTGTAAAAATCCTCATTGTCTCATCGCTGTCCCCTCTCTGTAATCAGCTCAGCCATCACCTCGGCTTAAATTGCCTTCTGTTTTTTTAGTATTTACCCCTAAATCTTACGAAGGCTTCATTCCACGTTGAAGAAGCCACTTTTTCACTGCCTTACATCTAATATCTTTGGCTTCAGGGTTTAGTGTATGGGATTTCCAGTTTTAGAGTAGGACTAACCTTGGCTTAGTGATAATAAGAGTTTTTCTACTTAGAAAACTGCTTTAAAGAAAGTAATCTCAGCTCTTATATTTTTCTTGAAGCTTTCTCAGACAAATCTTTGCCTAGAAGCGTCTTTAAAGATATGTGATTCAGATCAGTAAGAATTAAGTGATTGAATCTTTTTATGCAAACAGACCTCTGCATTTTAATGTTTTATTTTCACTGTGTTTCTTTGAAAGGATTTTGACGAGGCTGTTGGAAGTGTCTGATGATCCTCAGGTTATAGCAGTGGCAGCTCATGACATTGGAGAGTATGTGCGGCATTATCCACGTGGTAAAAGGTGAGATGTTAAGCATGAATACTATTAGATATTCACTAAAATCTATTAAAGATTTTTTGAAGCTCACCTCCCACACACCCTGCCTCAAATGACAGCCCATCGTTGTAACGGAGTTGTTTTATGCTGGCTTTGCCTAGCACAGTTTGCCCTTGACACCAGATTTATGGCAGTGGTAATCATTTAAGGCTTTGTGTGTTTCTCGTTTTATACAGTCACATCTAATCTGACTGCTCCACGCAGATTGTGCCAGTTGGGTGTTATGTAGTAATGTTCTGTTCATCTGTTTGTTGTTTAATGGTCACTGGCAAACATCTCATTGTTGCCATCTCACCTGCCAGTAATGTTATTTAACATACTTCAGTGATACTTTCATAGTTATTTTTTAAAATAAATCAAATCTACTCAAACTTAAAGGTGTCCAAAATGTGTCAATTGTGACTAACAATTTATACCAAACCAAAGTAAGTTTGGAGAGATTGCGGTAAGTGCTGGAGGAAGGAAGGAAAGTCAGCAGAGGCAAGAAAGAATATGTTTGTGGATGAGAGGGAGATAGGTGAAACAGGGTAGCAAATATTAGTTATATGAGTTTAAATGGAGACGAGTCTGGCTGGACTTAGAGGTTCAGTCACTATCTTTCCTGGCACAAACACAGTGTGAGGCATGATTTATGACAAAAGAGTGAAAGGGAAAGTTTACAATATGGTATTGTGACCTGCTACTATGGTTTGGAGACTATGGCTCTGACAAAAAGACAGGAGGCTGAGCTTGAGGTGGCAGATGTTTGGATTGTCATTGGGAATGAGCAGAATGTCAGGATTAGATGTGAGTACTTCAGAAGGAGAGCTCAGGTTGGGTAGTTTGGTGGAGATCTCGAACAGAACTCAGACAGTTGGTTTAATGTGGAGCAGCAGAAGCTCTACCTGACTTGCAGAACTCCTCATTTAATCACAAGTCAGCACAAGCCTAAACAACCAAAATAGTTTATTTACCCAATTTATCTGCCTTGTTGAATTTAAGTGCCATTTGAGAGGATGATTCAGTGGGGGAATTTGATCCAGGGTCTTCAGTGTGAACCCAGTGACCCTCTAACAAATTGAACTTCAGGGTCAGTGCTGTAAAGACAAACTGACAGTTCAGTAATATATATACACTGCAATTCATTCAGAATATTATGCACCTGGATGGAGTAAGTTCACCCAATGGAAATGCGGAATAGTATCAGTGCCAGCACCTACTTTTTCTTTGATCGAACCTTTTGCTTTAATATTACAAGCATTACATCTGGTTTCCTTTTCACTGTGTTTATCCTTTCACAAAGGCCAGTGACCCTGTATTAGATACACAGAAAATTTCACCAAGGGTGGATTAGATTACATGATGGCTCACTGAATGACCTAAAATACGAAAATAGTACCTGTTTACTGTGTATAAAAGCTCTGTCCCATTATTCCCTATAACACTCCCATTTCAGGGTAATTGAGCAGCTCGGTGGAAAACAGCTTGTGATGAATCATATGCACCATGAGGACCAGCTAGTCCGGTACAACGCCCTGTTGGCTGTGCAGAAGCTGATGGTCCACAACTGGTATGAGCACTTTTTATAGCTTCTGTTTGATGTAACTCACTCACATGAACTTAACTTTAAAGCATTAGCTGAACTTTCCTGACATGAAAAAAACAAATCAGCTACACGCTAGTGATTAAAGACCATGCACACCCTCATGCATATTAGAGCTGGGCGATATATCGAGTTTTTAAAAAATATCGATATATTTTTATACGAGATATAAGATGTGACAATATCCTTTATATCGATATAGTCTATGTTACGTTATAACTATACTTGTGGAGCCGCAAGTTTGCCTCTCTTTCGTCCACTGTTGTCTTTACGCAACGTTACTCTGCCTCGCCCCTCCTTCACTGAACACAACTCCCCCTCCTCCCCTATCGCTTCACCTGCAGCGACAAGATGGACACGGCAAATCTCCGTTAACGAGTTACTGCGCATCGCCCCGTGCGTGGGGCTGGACGCCGTCAACGTGTTAGCTAGCTAACCACGCTAACGAGCTAACCACGCTAACGCCATGCAGCCCAGAGGCGCTGCACAGCCTAAAATCCTTTCATTTTCTCAAAAGTTTACAGCGCGCCTTATGTATGAATTCTAGTTGTGCTTGATGGCCGCGAACCGATTTTATGTGGTACATGGCGCTCAGCAATCTGTCAAAAAATGTTTTAGTACGACTTTGGTAAGCTACGCTGCTGCACCGCTTGATGGATTGTCAGAACATTACGGCTACCGAGGAGCCTCGCGGAGTGATACATACTGTGCTTCAACGTAACATTACCCTACTGTGTATAAGGACCATAAATGGCACCTGTTAAGAGACGTGGTTACGAAGAGGATTTCAAACTCAATGCTGTAAGTCACACAGTAGAAGTTGGGAACAGAGCAGCTGTGAAATCTGTCTTTGTTACTGTGCTCAGCGTCTTTTAGTTTACATTTTGACTGCACAATTGTGAGCTTTTTGTTACGCACAAAAACAACATTGTTTTCTTTTATTTATGGAGCATTATTATTTAATAATTTTTTGAGTAAATTTTATGTACATCTATGCTCTATGTTAATAAAAGTGCCTGTGTGACATCTGGGACACAGCTTTGACTAAGAACTCTCTTTTTGTTCTTACTTTATGGCTTTAAAAAAAATATCGAGATATATATCTTATATCGCCGTCCAGGTAAAAAATATCGAGATATGAATTTTGGGTCATATCGTCCAGCCCTAATGCATATTATGATTTACTGTGGCTGATTAGACATCCGCTGAGGTTAACGTGAGCGGAGATTGGTTGGAAATGACACAAGGTCAGTGAACAGTCATACTGATGAGAATGCTGAAGATGCAAAAATGATCAGAAAGAGGCAAATTAGTCCTTGACCTAAAACGATCTAAAAAAGTTAGTCATATAAGACTATATTGGATGGTCAATGAAAATTTCATTTTTGAGCATTTAGTCATCATAGTTTGGGAGATCTATATGTTTTGCTTATTTAAACTTTATTTGAACCCATAATTAAAATAATGTAGGTGTAAAGCCAATAATGGAAAATGTGAGTTAGCCCAAGTGTGATGTATACACTGAAAATCACATTTTTACACATTGTATCTGTGTCCTGCATGCAGCATCTTGAATAAAAATGTTTAAATATGGTTAGATTTTGTAACTTTCACTTAAGGAGGAAGAGACCATGCAATCTCTCAAATTTGCCTCAGACATATGAGAGAAAAAAAGTACTTTTATATCCTAAAACGTGACTGGAGAGGCGTTTTTAGGTTTCTGCCTTTGTGCGTTTGATGTGCTGTTGGCTAATCAGGCTAATGCAGGGTGAGAGCTGGTTGTCTGAATTTTTGTTTACATTTACTTGAATTATGGTCGGAACGTGTCCTCACTGGCCTGAAAGCAAGTGTAATGAGGCAAAATAACTGTGTGGACAGCAGGGCTGCGCTGGGGTCAGATCAAGATGTGCATGACTTAGGTTCAAAATATTGACAGACTAGGATTTTCCACAAAATGTCAAATGTGCTGGGCTGTATGTTTCTCATGTCACGGATTTACCCAGAGTGAAGTTTACATAGATAGTGTCTTTCCTCTGCTTCTCAGTCCTACAGAAAATAACTTTAAAAATGATCTTATTTGCCAAAAGTAGATTGATTTAGATGATTGTTCACACTATTTTGCAGCTTGTGGCTGGCATAAACGTGTTCAAGTAAATTTCAGCTGGTAATTACAGCATCAAGAAAGGTCAGTTAGAAAATGCTACAGTGGTGCTATGGCACCTTAATTTAGTGTATCATGTACATATCTATCATTCATATTCTTAACCTGCAGACTGAGATTGCAGCAACCTTTTAGGGTGATCACAGCCCCACTTGTGCATCATGGATTTAATACACTTGTGTCTGATACAGACTGTAAGATGATAACACCCACTGAATTGTTGGCTACAGCATTTGGCTGCATTTCCTCTGCTCTTTTCTTCCTTGTCTCATTATCAGTTGCACAGTTATAATTACCACTAACAGCTGGATTAAAATATTATGCAAACAAGCTTCTGCTGATTCTCTGTTGAAATTCCAAATATTTTGTTTGACACTTCCATCTGCTGGGGTTCATGCCCACCTTTGGAGTTCTCACACTTTGTGATGCATATTTATCTTCATAGCCAAAATTTGCAAACGGTAGGGCTTTTTTTTTTATTATTCTTGGGCTCTTTAGACCCATTGCAAGCACCATTATAAACTCATCATGCTTGATTTTACTTAGGTTAAGTCACCACTAGCAATATAATCCGGACATTCACTTCACCTCCCCGTCTTTGTGTGTGTCTTCTGTGTACTGGATTTCTTGGAAACAATAAAAATGAAAGCCAACTAGCATTAAGTGGGAATATATTTGTTTTTGCTGCCACTATCTAAAACACACACTTTCAGTTTCCTGAGCAACTGTGGATGGAGGTATTATGATTAATATTACAGTGATGTTCCAAGTGGGCAATGTGATCAGTCATGTGTGGACAGAAGTTTATTTGTTTGAAATACTACTAAGAGTTACAGAAAGGGAGGAAGAACATTGGGTTCAGTGACTTGAAATTTCCAGGAAGGTCAAAGATCATTTACAGTCAGTGATGGGAATAACGGCGTTACTAACGGTGTTACTTTTTTCAGTAACGAGTAATCTAATTACTATTCCTATTGTTACAACGCCGTTACAGTTACTAACAAGAAAACGCGGTCCGTTACTATTTTTCAACAAACAGACGGTTGAAGCTGTGTTCAGCTTACCGCATTTTATATCAGTTACACGGAAGTAGCTGTAAGTAATCTGGACGCTACAGCTTTAAGCAGCTGCGCGCGCTCCCGCGGACGGCAATCACAATCACTGTCTTGTACAACACCTGGAGCTAAGGGGGCAAAACAATCGCATGAGTGCTGCTGTTTGACTGAGGAAGAATAAAGTATTCGTGGTAAGCCAATCACATGACCACTTAATGACAAAGCAACAAGGTGATAGATACCAGTTTTTAAATTGTGTTGATAGGCCAATATATACGCTGCGTTTTTTCCTTAATAGTTTCGTCACGTAAGGACAGCGCTAGCAAGCACTCTCTGCTTATGACCCCCCCAAGGGAAAGTTTTAGGAGTGTGAAATGGATTGTTGACAGCCACACTTTCACTGAGACCATTTCTGATGAGACTTTTGCAAACAGTACACGATTTAGCTGAAGGGTCAAATGCATCTCTCAGGTCCATAGATTTTTTTTTTTATTTCTTAGGGGCAGGACTTTCAGATACTGTTCATATCCTGCACATAGCACATGCCTGCTATTTCTTCTGTTCTCCTCTACTTTCCAGTTTTCTTGTTTGTTTCTTTTTGAGGACACACTGAACACCATGCTAAAATGTGCCATGCTTTGAGTAACTCTTTGAAAACCACCTTGTTGGTACAAAAGTGCTTTTTATGCCTGTAAAATTGTTGTATCTTTGGTATTTTCATTCAACTAAAGAAAACTTTCTTATGCTTTAATTATTCAAAAGTCAGTGCTAAGTTGTTCAACAAGCAAGAAACAAATAAGACAAACTAAAATCAACAAAAAATATTTTTAACTCAAAAGCAGGGATTACAACTGTGTATGAAGTCTGGTTTAAAATGGATGCAAAATTTCTGATTTTGCGAGCCCTGTATGGAAATTGTTTGACAGCTTTTTTTTTTTATTCTTCCCTTGTAGCGTTTGAAAGCAGCAGCTCATAATTTTAATGCCCATCACATAAATCACATTTAAAGACATTCACCTGTCCTTATTTATGCAGGTAGTTCTTATAAGACACCCTCCATCCACACCTACCTCTTGTGTAAGGCATGTTGAACAACTTTGGTGGTGTTTTGTAAAAAAAACAACAACATAATAATTAAAGAAAGGAATGTTGCCCATGCCATATTTCTCCATTAAGATGAACACTTTGTTACTAGTTTCAGTCCTCATAACATGACCTCCTAATGTGAGGGGGTGAGCTATTTCTCAAGGTTTTTTCATCATACTGAAGAATCTGCTGCCTACACTCATTGCCTGCGTGAAAACAGAGGTGTGTGAATGCGTCTATAAGACGCATTCACACTTTTTTTTTTTTTTTTAAATTACAATGAAGAGGCAGCACGGTGGCACGGTGGTTAGCACTGTTGCCGCACAGCAAGAAGGTCCCGAGTTCAATTCCAACATCATGCCAGGGTCTTTCTGTGTGGAGTTTGCATGTTCTCCCCGTGTTTGTGTGGGTTCCCTCCGGGTACTCCGGCTTCCTCCCACCGTCCAAAGACATGCAGCTTGGGGATAGGTTAATTGGATACTCCAAATTGTCACTAGGTGTGAATGTCCGAATGAATGTGTGTGTGAATGGTTGTCTGTCCCTGTGTGTTGGCCCTGCGACAGACCGGCGACCTGTCCAGGGTGTACCCCGCCTCTCGCCCTATGACAGCTGGGATAGGCTCCAGCGCCCCCCGCGACCCTGAAAAGGATAAGCGGAAGCGAATGGATGGATGGACAATGAAGAGTTTTTTCAAAGCCGCTTTGCTTACCCGCTGTCACCTTGAGTGGGTTGAATGTGCGCAAACTGTTATCTGGTCATTGTTTTTGACGCGTTTCTAAATCTCCAGCAAGCTTTGACTGAATGGTGTTTTTGCCAATAAGCTCCATAACTCCATGGTTGTCGTTTAAGCCTTAAGCTATCGCTGGTCCAGCCACCTTTATGCTGTGCTTGTCTCAGTTAGAGTCAGTCCTCTCTACTGACATTTGGCATGTTCATGATATAGTATTGGTTTGCCTTTCATACAGTAGCCTGGCTTTTTTTGCCAAGCAAACTCAAATCTGTGCTCTGAGTCACTGTGAACTGTCTCCTTTTTTTAATTTGATGATTTCCCATATTCTTGTTTGTATTCTAACATTATTATAGATTCAGGTGTTGCATGAACTACAATTAGATTTTATAAAACACAAATAAAGAAAAATGAAGAACTCTTCTGGTGTTTACTTTGAACCAGATTTGTTGATTGGGGATTCAGAAATGACAGAAAATTACATAGATTTCTGTCAAATACTGTAACAAATACAGACACGCTGCCTTTACTGAATGTACACAGATGGTGTTTACATGTATAGTCACTCCCCAAAGGCCGCTCGGAGCAAAGAGAGATGCTGTTTGTTTTATAATGCAGTGCAAATTTAAAATAATACTACAAAAGAATCAGCTTATGTTGAATAAGTCTTAGCACCAGTGTTTACTTTACTGAAAACCACAATGCTATATTTAGTCCTAGGGTTATTACTCAAAAAAGTAATGTATTACACATTACAAGTAATTCAGTACATTTCCTGCTGGAGAAAGTCATTACACACGTTACACACATACTCGTTACACACATGCAATCTTTTTTTACGTATGAAAACCAGCACAAAGAGACTTCAGAGTGATCGCCATAGCGATTCTACTATAGAAGTATGAACAGGTAGAAACGTAGGCTGCAAGTCTGACTGCCCGTCAGTTTGTTACCCATTAAAGATCAGGACCTGGCTGCTGTGCTGGGGTCGGCATTCACTCAGATTGTTACTGGTTTTGTCCACTTTAGCATCACGTTCTCTTCCTTTTGTGCTATAAAAGTATGTCCATATCTACACTCCGAAAAAGTCGTAGATCTCTTTTTGATCTACAACTTTGACTTGAGCTGATTGTTGTGCAAGTGCACAGGAAGAAAAAACATGTCTGTTTGTTTGAATTTTTTCGGCAGTGAAAAAATTCTGTCGAACAAAAGTAACAAAATAATTGTAACTGTAATATAATTACTGTGGCGTGTTACATTACTGCATTAATGAAAATTGTGACACAGCTGCACTGTGGGTGCAGGATTTTTGTAAACAGTCGAACAAGCTGCTGTTCTTGTGAAACGGTCGTGTAGCAGAAACTGTGTGAAAAGAAAAATTTATTTTTGATCAGCTGTATGTGTCTTTCACCTCAACACCACGGGCAAGCACTTTCTGCCATTTCATTTGTCATTTCTTAAGTAGAGGCGTGGCACGTGTGGTTGTATAGCCAATTTTAAAAGCAAAAATATAAAAAATAAAATAAAAGGAGAGACAGGTTTAAACAAAAATTTATAGAATAAACAAAAGGTGGCACATTAGATTTATTGTAATTCACTTTGGACAGCTGTCTGCAAAATGAAATATTAGATAACATCTTGACAGTAAAAACTAACTTTGAGTGTCCACTGATTTTACTGTGGCTAATACTTCTTAATATTATGCAGTGTTTCATGTCCAAGACTCATTTCGCTGTGTAAATATTGATTCTTACAACAGAGACATATGAAAAGGTGCCTTGGCTGCGGAACACTAACTTCATCAGTCATCCTACCAATTATTGCTATTTGCCTTTTTTTTGTAATCTCACTGGCAGTGCTCTAAATCAGCGAACTGTAACTGATTTTTGAGAATGGGCTGAAGGTTATCTCTGACAGCTCCAGCAGTTGGTGTACCGTGCTTTGACCCTGCATGGATTAGAGAAAATCCAAAATAAAGTCAAGCTCATGCACCCAGGTCTGTTTTTTAAAGTCATCCATGTCACCCATGATGAGTGTATGTGAAGTTCTGTACAAGCCTGTAGATGGGGGTTAGAGGAGGGTTAGCTAAAGATCAAAGGCTTAAAAGCTCTTATATGTCTTTGATATATTTGAGTTGATCTATAGCAGCTTGTGGTTTTACCAGCCTGGTTGTTTGGTCAATATTTAACAAAGAGGTATTTGGTATTTTCAGTAAGAGAGGTACGAGACGAACACATGAAAGTACTGTGCTGTTGTTTGGAAAAAGCTTTTTGCTGCTTCTGCGTTGGATGCATATTGTACTGTTTTATCTCACTGCCGTGATTCATTCTGATAATAGGGCAAATAAAAAAATAACCTCCTTCAAAAATAGAAGTGTACAGTGGTTTCATAAAGACATCCTTACGGCGCTGTTGCTTTGTAGAAAAGGAGAATAGTGATGAGTCTAAGCGTGCATATTTTTAAGGAGAAAATATTCTCTGTCGTTATGAGTATTCACCATTCCCATTTTTAGACTATTGAGAGGCATTTGATATTTCTGCTGCTGATAATTTGAGTGTCATGAAGCATATCTAAAAATGTTACTGCCAAGAAGAAACACGAAGGCGAACTGTGACCTTTCAAAGTAATATATAATGGGTCTATATTTCAGCATTACATCATGTCAGGGTCAGGATAACTGGGAGAAGCTCATATTGTTAAAATGAGAAGCTTCATTAAAACCTGTTTTCACATTAAAGGATATAAAAGATCCAGACTCCACCCAATCAGAGAATAGATTGAAGTGAAAACATTCAGGCAGGTGGTGATCGGGGTGGATATTATCCTCCATTTATCAGAACTTCAAATGCTTACCGGTTATGTTTTGATTTAAGGGAAAATATGTACTGTTATTGAAAAACATGAAATGTTTTTTTCTTGAAGTATTGAAAGTTGAAGTATTCTCGATTTTCTCGTCTTACTGTCACCAAACAAATAAGGAAAACATACAATAAGCATGCCTCCAAAATATTTCTTTGTTCCTTGTAACAGGATGTATGGCCTTATTTGACAGCGTGTTTAGTGTTTCTTGCTTTTTCAGTCTGTAAAAACAAACAAACAAACTGTTTCTCTTTCACAGGGAGTACCTTGGAAGACAACTGCAGTCCACTGATCAGCAGCAGGCTCCAGCGGTGGCTGCTCGAAGCTGAACACTGAATGTTCATGTGTGTTTGTGTCTCATTTTGTGGACGAGTGTGAACTGTACGCAGATTGACAATTGTAATGATCAGCTCTTCGTTTTTGTGTAATGACTTGAAAAATCAAACGGTGCGATTTCCGCTTCTACACGCACCCCAAATGATCCTCGATGTTCCTTGATTTCCTTGATGTTCTGTCGTGCTTCGTGTTGTGACTCCAAGATAAGTGATGCGTGATTAAAGCCGCACATTGTGTGTCTGTGATGATGTACAAAACTGCAAGTTATTTAAGTCTTAAGTCTGTAAAACATATGAATACCAATAAAAATACTTATCTGTGACATTCCTGTCCTGCACATCCTTTTACTGAGAGGTTGATGAGAAACGAAAGCTGAATAACAAAGAGATTTTCAGACGTGACAGCATTATTGAGCTTTCTTATCAGCCACATGAGATTGGCACCCCAGCAGTGGCAGCAGGGTGGCTAATGAAATATTTATTTATTTATTTGAGGTCATCTTCACTAGCTCCTGCCTTTGAAGGGAAACAGATGTGTTAGGAAGTTAAAATGGCTTGTGGAATTAATTGTAATAATTAGAGTGCTCTTTAGTGAAAACACACTCACCAGCTACTTTATCAGATACAACAACTCATTGTATCTGATTAGCCAACTACATGGGAGCTGTCAGTGCATTCAGGCACGTAGACGTGATCAAGACAATACTGATGGTTGTTGATCAAAGACAGGAAATACGGGAGTATTTCACAAACTACTGATGTGGGATTTTTTCACACTATCTGTATGATTTACAGCGAATGGCTCAAAGAGCAAAATATCCAGTGAGCGGTGGTTATGTGGTGAAAATGAATTGATGATGTCAGAGGAAATACACACTTGTTACAAGTAAATGGCCTGCATTTGTATAGCGCTTTTCTAGTCCCTAAGGACCCCAAAGCGCTTCACACTACATTCAGTCATTCACCCATTCACACACACATTCACACACTGGTGATGGCAAGCTACATTGTAGCCACAGCTGCCCTGGGGCGCACTGACAGAGGCGAGGCTGCCGAACACTGGTGCCACCGGGCCCTCTGACCACCACCAGTAGGCAAACATGGGGTTAGTAGCTTGCCCAATGATATTTGGCATGCAGCCAGGAGGCAGCCTGGGTATGTAGAAAGGCATCACTAAACATTAAAAATGTCAAACTTTAATGGGCTTCAGTAACAGAAGACCACACTGAGAGCTCCTCCCAGTCAAGGAACAGGAAACTTAGACTACAATTCACATGGGCTTACATGCCTGGTGTGAAACTGAGTCTCAGTTTCTGCTCTGATCAGTATCCCAGTATGGACCACAGTCTCTGAGAGATGTTAAGGCAGTTTTGAGTGCAAAATTGATTTAAAAAAAAAAAGACTGTTTTTAAAAAAAACAGTGCATCCTAGCACAAGCAAAGTGTACCTTATAAAGCGGCCATCAAGTGTGAGCGTATTTCTAACTCATCCTCACAAGAATTAAAAGAAATAAAAGAAATCTTTGTGCCATGTTTAATCTGTTTTCTTTAATTTCTACATTTTTTCTTGATTGATTACCAGAAAGAAAAAAAAAACCCTGAAATTGTGATTGGCCATTTTTGCTCCTTTATGTGAATATCTGCAATTGTAACGTGAATATTCACCTTGAGCTTTTTCTAGTCATTATCTTTAGCCGATCCTTCACCAACCGATGACACTTTCCAGTATTCCTGGATCATCGAGTTACAGAACTTTGTTTCGATAATCAGCTTTTTCTGTCTTCGGTGACTAAGCATACGGGAATGCGTGCATACATAAACACAGAATAGATCTAAATGGAGACTACCTTACAAAGAAAATGAAAGCCAGCTATCACATTGTGATAGCTGGCTTTCATTTTCACAAACCTCAGTATTATGGGGGTGAAAGAGGCAGACGAGGTGAAATCTGGCCACAATATCATTTTGTTCTAATAAAATATCCATCCAAGTTTTGATAATGTATGGTTGCAAAATGTAAAGTTTTTTGTTTTTTTAAGTTTTATTTGCTTCTTGTGTGGGCCTCCAACAGCGCGTAGGTGCCCAGGCGCTTGCCCAGAATGCCCATTGGATAATCCGACCTAGCCTTCCAGTCACGCTCACTACAAACATCACACTGTGCTGCTAACAGCATGACAGCGAATCCAAATCCACAGTTGAAGGTTGTCTTGTGGACTTTATTAAGGTTGGACTCTGCTTCCTGTTGTGTACGCTCAGTGCTTCTGTCCACAATCTCCCCCTTTAAATTACCATAGCCTATTTGTCATGGATGAGTGGCTCTTAGGGGGGGAAAACAATTTTCTACCTGTAACATAGGTTTCAAATGCTACTTTGAGTTGGTGGAGTGCCCCCCGTAGAATTGAAATGAAATCTGAGCTGGCTGACCTGTTTTAATCTGACCTTCACTGTACATGTGCTCTTCACATCTCTTCCTTTGTTGTTTTCTGTTCATTTAGCTCACACACAGTAACTGCAAGCATCAGCTTTCAAGTTTACATAGCAACAGATTCTCTCTGTAGGGCAAAGAGACCACTGCTTGAAGGTCTTGGCTTCCATAATACGAAGTGTTGATTTTTCTCTCTCTTTTTTTGCATAAGTAACTAAGAAACAGTAACCAAGACTGCTTTTTACATCAGCTGCATCAAGCGCCGTGTTTCGTTTTCTCTTTGATAAATCCCTGAACTTGTTAGAAAACACGACTTCTATCAATGTCGCGTTTTTATGGATGTAATTATCATCAGGCTGCATTCATTTTTCAAACACTTGGTTTCTTGACAAAACTCTGTTTTCTTGGCTGGTCTCTATTGTAAACCACTAAGACATACGACCAGACACTTGGATATAATCATATACCATAAAGGTCAATCTGAAGTATGATGAATTCATATTTATGTCTACTGGCTGCTTACGTTCCGTCTTTTCTATGGCTGCTCAGAAACCTAATGAATGCCACAGTCGCCTTCCCTCTCACTTACGATGACGATCACTGATTCAAAGCTGAATTTAATAAATGTTTACACTTTACTCAAACACTAATAATGCCGTCCATCATAAGCAAGAAGCGTTCCACTGCACTATATGAATGTAAAATAGACAGAAGCACTCTCTACATAAATTTTGATGGAGGACTGAAAACTGCCAAAATCAAAAAACAATTGGCATAAAAAGTTAAATACACAAAATTAAAAACAAGTGCAAGTACAAAAATTTGATGAAAAAAATGTGTCTTTATTTGCCCACTTCTCTGATATCATTAGTGTGGTATGTCATTGTGAGTCTTTAGTGTATATATTTGAAACTGGCTTGCTCACCAGATTGATTTCAGTGTTTTGATTGTCTTCCTGATGGCTTTTGTGGGACACCTGTAGGAAACTGGGACTCTGGAGAAGTAGGGGAGAGCAGGAGACTTGACATTCTTTCAACACCTACATAAATAATAGGCAACCATATGCAAAGGTTTTGTTAGCAGTAATATTATAAACCTTGTGTTTATGTATGTGGATGCCTTACCCGGACATATCCTCATGACAACCGAGGAAAAAAGTGTCTTTCAGTTCAACTTTTTCTGTGATTTGCTGCCTCTTCTGAGGTAAGATTGGCCACACAAACATATTAGATATCACTAGAAGGGCGATATTGAGCACATCAGAACTTAGTTGGGTACCTCAAATAAGTCAAAAGATATGAACCAAAAACAAATGAACATTATAGAGGACATAAATGAACAGGCGGGGTCATGGAAATGTGTGCAGTCCATGCAGGTGATGCTGGGAAAACATATGTATGAGTAGTAGAGGAGAGGAGAGGTGGCAGCTTGCTGTGAGACTGGAGTTTGATTCATTTCCTCTTATGTAGTTTTCTTTTATTTGTTGTATTTAGTTTCCTTTAAGATGTTTTGTTGCTAAATGCTCAATTTTATACAGTGGGGCAAAAAAGTATTTAGTCAGCCACTGATTGTGCAAGTTGCCCCACTTAAAATGATGACAGAGGTCAGTAATTTGCACCAGAGGTACACTTCAACTGTGAGAGACAGAATGTGGAAAAAAAAAATCCATGAATTCACATGGTAGGATTTGTAAAGAATTTATTCGTAAATCAGGGTGGAAAATAAGTATTTGGTCAATAACAAAAATACAACTCAATACTTTGTAACATAACCTTTGTTGGCAATAACAGAAGTCAAACGTTTACTATAGGTCTTTACCAGGTTTGCACACACAGTAGCTGGTATTTTGGCCCATTCCTCCATGCAGATCTTCTCAAGAGCAGTGATGTTTTGGGGCTGTCGCCGAGCAACACGGACTTTCAACTCCCGCCACAGATTTTCTATGGGGTTGAGGTCTGGAGACTGGCTAGGCCACTCCAGGACTTTCAAATGCTTCTTACGGAGCCACTCCTTTGTTGCCCGGGCGGTGTGTTTTGGATCATTGTCATGTTGGAAGACCCAGCCTCGTTTCATCTTCAAAGTTCTCACTGATGGAAGGAGGTTTTGGCTCAAAATCTCACAATACTTGGCCCCATTCATTCTGTCCTTAACACGGATCAGTCGTCCTGTCCCCTTGGCAGAAAAACAGCCCCATAGCATGATGTTTCCACCCCCATGCTTCACAGTAGGTATGGTGTTCTTGGGATGCAACTCAGTATTCTTCTTCCTCCAAACACGACGAGTTGAGTTTATACCAAAAAGTTCTACTTTGGTTTCATCTGACCACATGACATTCTCCCAACCCTCTGCTGTATCATCCATGTGCTCTCTGGCAAACTTCAGACGGGCCTGGACATGCACTGGCTTCAGCAGCGGAACACGTCTGGCACTGCGGGATTTGATTCCCTGCCGTTGTAGTGTGTTACTGATGGTGACCTTTGTTACTTTGGTCCCAGCTCTCTGCAGGTCATTCACCAGGTCCCCCCGTGTGGTTCTGGGATCTTTGCTCACTGTTCTCATGATCATTTTGACCCCACGGGATGAGATCTTGCGTGGAGCCCCAGATCGAGGGAGATTATCAGTGGTCTTGTATGTCTTCCATTTTCTGATGATTGCTCCCACAGTTGATTTTTTCACACCAAGCTGCTTGCCTATTGTAGATTCACTCTTCCCAGTCTGGTGCAGGTCTACAATTCTTTTCCTGGTGTCCTTCGAAAGCTCTTTGGTCTTGGCCATGGCGGAGTTTGGAGTCTGACTGGTTGAGGCTGTGGACAGGTGTCTTTTATACAGATGATGAGGTCAAACAGGTGCCATTCATACAGGTAACGAGTGGGGGACAGAAAAGCTTCTTACAGAAGACGTTACAGGTCTGTGAGAGCCAGGGATTTTCCTTGTTTGAGGTGACCAAATACTTATTTTCCACCCTGATTTACGAATAAATTCTTTACAAATCCTACCATGTGAATTCATGGATTTTTTTTTTCACATTCTGTCTCTCACAGTTGAAGTGTACCTCTGGTGCAAATTACTGACCTCTGTCATCATTTTAAGTGGGGGAACTTGCACAATCGGTGGCTGACTAAATACTTTTTTGCCCCACTGTACCTTCATCTATTCCTGCCTCCAGATCTCCATCAGGAAGTGCAGAGACAGTATGGATGAAGTGAGGGCAGCATGGAATGGAAAGGCAGTTGGTCTAAATGACATACCATATGGAGATGTCTACAAGAGGATAGTGGACTTTTTAACACAATCCTAGAAAGTGAGAGGAATGTAGGAGTGTCAATTTTCAAGAGCAAAAGTCATGTGCAGAGCTATATTAACAACAGAGAGATAAAGTTGATGAGCCATGCCATGAAGATATGGGAAAGAACTATTGAAACTAGATTAAGAAGAGAAGTGAAGATCAGTGAGCCGCATTGTGGTTATTAATGTTGAGTAAGAGCTTGTGGCGTGTTGATGGAGAGGTTTAAGGAAGGTCTTGTCTTTGTGGATCCAGAGAAAGCATGTGATAGGGTGCCAAGAGAGGAACTGTGGTACTAATTCAGGAACTAACTGAGTGGGAAAGAAGTACGTAAGACTGCTGTGGGACGTGTACGTGGACATCGAGATACTGGTGAGGTGTGGAGTAGGGGCGACAGACGGGCTCAAGGTAGTGAAGGTAAATGAGTTTAAATATTGTCCAAAGCAACGGACAGTGCACAAGAGAGGTGAAGAAGACAGTGCAGGCAGGGTGGAGTGGGTGGAGGTGAGTGTGAGGGATGATTTTTGACAGAAAGAAATGCCCTAAACCTGCATTCATTTTAATAGCCAGCAGACTCCTCTAGCTGTTCTGTTACCTAGGTGAAGACTATATGAGTTATTATGAAGATCCCAGTATACTGAATGAAATACAAATTAAATGTGTGGTTGGACATTAGGAGTTACATTTAACATCACCACTAATGCAGAGGCAGTCAGATGCACTGAGGGATCATCCCTCATTAACTTTGCACAAAGATAATCAGAATATAACTGTGTTTTATTTAGTATTCTAGTGTTTCGTGTTTCTTTCATGGATTGCTGACAGTGATCGAGATTAAGAAATGGCTTCTGCTGATGTACAGCGACACTTGGATGAACTGCGTGCAAAACTGGACAACGCGTTTGCTCATTTATGAGAGATAACGTATGCATATTACAGATGGCCGAGACATGTGATAAAGTAGGGTTTTTGATCAAGTAAAAACCCTTTCAGCTTAAAATTATTGTCACATTTCTTTCACTTCAATCATTTCAAGAAATATAAAGGTAGTGGTGCCTTGACACGTGAAGTGGTGATCATCTTGTTGTTTTCCGCTTCAAGAAATCTACAAAATGTGGCACTTGCCTGGGGGTACATGAACACTTTTGTACAACTTAAGTAATATTTACAACCGTCACTGTCTGCTGCATTTATGGAGCATAATGCTCATGGGAAATCTGCTTCCAGATGCCTTCGGTGCTGCAGTTAAACTCCACGAGGAAAATATGGATGTTCTTCAGCTCTGAATCCTCTGCAGAAATCAAGCTATCGGGCTCAGATTGGTAGTCTAATCAGAACTAAAGTCTTAGACTACTTGTGAGTCTCCTGTGTGGTGGGATTTAACTTTAGTAAATAATGAGCAGCGTTCAACAGCAACACCTACAGCCTCTTGAGCATGTAAACATCCCTTAATTTTTTTGTTAGGAAGCATTCAAATCAGGTTTCTCTGTCTCATTCTCTCGCTCCAGCTTGATGCACTCATCCTTTGTGTTTTAGCCTCTAAAAGGTGTGGTGAGCTGGGATGTATGCAGAGTCAATATTTATGTAGAGGCTCACTGCCTCTGACTGCAGTTGTCTGACCCCGTTATGCTCTCCAAGCACTATTTACAGCAGCTGGCACACTGTGGTCCCTATGCAGGCTCACCTGCAACAACTGAGTGAACTCGGGACCCTAAAACGAGAGAGTTTCTTTCCCCTGGCTTTTATTTGTATTATTATGCTACCCACATTTGCTGTACAGGGTCGAAGCAAAGTGCAAAACTGGCTCTCTGCATTCACTGCCATCCGCTGAGCCTCGGTTTGCTCATGAAAGTCCCCTGAGGCAATGTCTTGTCTTGACCTCTTAATTAGTTTTATTTCCACTCTATCTGGAAAGTGTTTGAATATTTCCAGAATATTTGTGTGTTTAACACACAAGAAGGGAAAATAAGGACAAGTTTTCCAGTTCGTGCTTCTAAATAGTTTGTGTTTGACATCTTTATCTGCTCAGCCTGTCAGATTGTTAGATCAGCTCGCACAGAGGAGGGTACTGTTGCTTTGCTTCATCGATCAAATCCCTTTGCTCTTGTAACCATGGGTCAGAGACTGTCCGTTCCCATAGTGACAATCAAAACAAGACTCTGCCGACAGGCATGCAGCGTGAAGCTCGATTTAAGGCTCCATCGAAGGAGAATCACAAATACAAGAGTAGGCTTATGCTTATGTGAGCTCACCCTTAAAGCCTGACGATAACGTGTGCTGTGCTAAGCTGCGTGCGTCTGCTATCTCATGCTGTGTTGTATGGACACTGCAATTACCCATTCCTGACATTTTGTGCAGGTGCACTGTAATCATTTTCCTGCGGCGCTGCGTGAGCTGCGTGAAGTCACGCTATTTTCACTGAATCATTTTGGTAAATAACACTTTGCGCTGGAGTGACCTAACAGTAGTTATATAGCACTTAGGCCATACTTAATGCTGATTGATGGCAGCATGGTGTATGCTGTTATTGCACAGTGTGAAGTATGAACCTACATCATTTACCAAAACCTATTAACCTTTCGCATTCCTGAATCAATCTGTATTATTGAAGAATGGATTATGTAGACCTTTAACCCCCTGAACCCTAGCAAGAACCCCACACACACATAGAAATACACACCTTTCCCAAACAGAGTAAACCCGATTTGGTTTTAATGATAAGACACATTTGCTGATATTTTTTCTCTCCTCAACTTTTCTAACTGTTTTTGCATTTAGCAATACGGGCCATTTCCAGAAGATTTGCAGTGTTTTCCAGCACAGTCTCAAGACTTATTTATTTATTTATTGTAAACATGCACTATGGACCATTTCTATGATTTACCCAGCAGACATGTGTGCAGGACCTCAAATATCTGAGGCGATGACTGGACATTAAAGGTCTTTAACTTGCCAGCTTAGATGGGCTGCCTCCTGTATGCTCTTTTCCACAAGTGTGGGCACATTTGAAGCACTAGAAACTGTAGAAAATATCCCAAAATTGTTCAGTGTTCATGTCTGAAAATATCAAAGTCAGTAACACTGATCGAACAAGTTTCAAATATCTCAGCTACATCTCCAAACAATGTGTTGACTGCATATTTTCCATACTGTGGGTGAGTTTTCTTCACTTGGGGTGCAGTTTACAGAAAAGCCACAATATTTGGTGTGAGCACCCATTCCCTTTGAAGTAGGAACAGGTCTCTTCATGTCACTGAGTTATCAAGGCCCTTTGGTAGCTTCTTCCTTCTATTCATCGAATGAAAGTCCCTCCAGATTCTTTCATCTTTACGGACAAAATGTTCCCAAAACATATTTCAGCAATAACACTGCATTTTCACAGCATTACATGACAAGATTTAAGATCACGGTGGCAAGTCAGAGAAAGAGTCAAACAGGCATGTAAGATTGACTTAATCTGAGGAAATTGTGTGATGTTCTTTTAACATTTTTCTGATGACACTGCAATAACCACACATTTACATTTTTCGAAAGTACAACCAGAACACCTCAAACTGCAGGTAAATGCTCAAACACAGTGCACATCAATCACATCATTACAAAGTAAGTCACTTTCATCCAGAGCAGACCTGAAGGGACCACACCATCTGGATATCTGGATATGCAGGTGATGATCTTTGCGAGACATGATCTGCATATAAAGTTCAGACTGTCGCCTTCATACAGTGGTCTTCATAATTGGCTGGATAGTTTGGAACTGACACACTGGCAAATGAGAAAGCCAGCAGCAGATTTGCTATGTGATCAATGATTACATGATTATTGCAGAAAAAAGAGCTGGCGATGGCAAGAAACCACATTCAGGTTCAAGATCATTAATAGGCTATCTTCCTGTATCTCTAAATTGTTTTCATCTAAAGTTTTCAAAATCAAATTGAATGCTGTTAAAAAGAAGGACATTTTGCAGAAATTCAACATTGACTGGACAGCAGTGAACAAAAAGCGATGTTTTGGGGTGATGACACATTATTATGAGTTCCACTGTGATTGCAAATTGATCTTGATGGCAGTAATCTGTAGTTTTGGAAATGACACCCCATTTCATCAATAGGAAGAGACTGCTGAGCCCCAGGGCCAGAGTGGAAAAGAGAGGAGAGTGCTAAAAACCCATAAAGTACTTAAATAAATTGAGATTATTCACTATCAGAGTAGGATCTTAAGCATAAACAGTAACTTTAGGTGTTAAAACCCCTTCGATGCTTGCACACTTTATTGTGTTTAATATCAAAGAAAAGAAACAGACTTTTTTGGCATCTCAAAACACTCAATAATTAATACAATTTTACCTTCATTTATTAAAAATAATTCTCTTGGAAATTTCTCTCTTGCAAAAGTTGTAAACCTTTGCTGTGATGCTTCATACTGTGGTCAGATGTATCCCGTTTGATTTAATATTCACTGAAGTGTGTTTTAAACTTTAGTGGAGCCCATCTATGGTAAGGTGATGGACAGCAAGTAGCCTAGAGTTTTCTTAAAGGCACAGTGGCCTCTGTAATTGTGAAATTGCTAAAATTAACAAGGCTCTTGTTGGGTTGCAAATTCTGAAGCCAATATGATAACCTTATTATGCCAACGATGTGGAGGTCCAGCTTTTCAGATCCAATCAAAATCAAATCACTCAAAAAGATCCTGTGCAAAAGAGTAGAATTCTTGGAACAGTTTAATACACAGAACAGAAAAACAGTACATTTTACAGAAAAATAATAGCAAAAAAGCAAAGCGATGTGAACCCCGGGGTTTAAGCACAAACAGCACAGACACACGAAATGACAGACAGGAAAAAAGCATCCTGGGCCATATCAGCCCTCCTCATCCTGCTGTTGGGTATTTTTCCATTCCTTCTTTTTTGCTTGATCAGTATTAAATTTAAACTAATAATTATTGTCTCACCCCCAATTATAAATGTAATTTTTTTGTCAATACTTTTCCCCAATCACTTGTCAATTTGCACTTTGTTCCTTCTTTAATCTCTGACACTAGTGTTACATAACTTTCTGGCACTATTCCATAACTTTCCAAGCACTGTTCCCAGCATCCACCATTTTTAATTGGGTCCCTTTGACAGTTTTATGGCCAGAGTGAGTCCAAAAGTCTGCAAAACTACAGATATTAAACAGACTGCAGAGAGAAAACAATTAATCCTCCCGAAAACTTTGTCAAGTTTGCTGCCAGGGGTATGCTACTATATCCGTTAAAAAAGGGGTTTTCACAACTTTGGGGAACGGAGATGGGCAAAAGCTGTCCCAGGTGCATCTTAGCAGGGCCAAGTGTATTTAACCCTTTGTTTGGACGTCACCGTTGGCCATAACACAATCAAAGGTAACTTATTGATCCTAATTACTATTACTTATTTCAGACAGTATTGATCACATATGTTCATATACAACAAGTGGCACAAACTTATATATAATTGTGGATAATATTTGACCTACATATGTGGGTCTTGTGATTTTACACATATGCTTATCACAGTGATTCCATTAAATAAACACTCCAGTGTGTGTGTGTATATATATATATATATATATATATATATATATATATATATATGTGTGTGTGTGTGTGTGTGTGTGTGTGTGTGTGTGTGTGTGTGTGTGTGTGAGTATATGTCCGGTGTATACAGGTATATATGTCATAAACAAATCCACAACACTCTTGCTAGAGGCCACTGTGTGTAAGAAAGCATGTTGGCCCTGTAACAGAGAACCCAACAGTCACACAAACAGAGCTTCAGAAGTCTTCTGCAGGGGTCTGGTTGACCTGCTAGAAGATTATCAGCAGCAATTCTTCCATTAGGCGCTTGTAGTACAGTGGTTAGACAGAAGGCACGCTGAGTAAAATACACATGACATCCTGCCTGAAGTTTGTCAAACAGCAGTTAATGGACTCTAAAAGTACAAGGGAAAACTTATTCAGGATTTATTAAATAAAAATTGAGCTCTTTGGATAAAAGTCCAAAACTAGTTCATGCATTAGATACTTCTAGGCTAGACTTGTAAGTGATAATTATCAGCATGTCCTAAAAACTCCCTAAAAAGCCTTCAGTTGATCCAAAATACTGCAGCAAGAGTACTGACAGGGACTAGAAGGAGAGATATTTCTTCACTATTTGCATCTCTGTATTGGCTGCCTGTTAAATCCAGAATTGAATTCCAAATGTGTTTATACGCCGTGTTTAATCATTAGTTATTATTAATACCTAAAAAGTTCTAGAAACATGCTTTTTAACTTGGTTGTGGTAACCAAATGTCCCTCTTCATGTGGGAATGTACAGCATATGTATCCTTGTCATCCCACAATTTAAATGGTCTCTAGTATTCCATATTTAACATATTTTGTAAACCAAAATACGTTTTAACATCTGGCTTTTATTGAATGGCTCTGAAGAAAACAGCTGTCCTAATGGGTCTGCTGCTGCTTAACATGTAACCTGTTCCTATCTACTGTGCCTAAAGTGGAATAATGATTGTGAGACAAATAGCAAAACAACAGATTAGAATCATCTAGAATATAAAGGCTTAAAAAATATTTCAAACTTTTGCTCTCTGTTATGCACATTGTATTTATTTAGCAAGGTAATAATACTGCATTTGGATATTTAAACTGTGACAGTTTCTCTTTTTAAAGAAAAAATACAAAATCCTGACAGTCTAAATTATAAGTCTTATCTTCAAAGAGTCAGCAGTTAATATTAAGCTAAGCATCTGTACTTTTCAAATTAAAAAGAAAACAGTTAACTCCACACCTCCACCCCTGCCAGTGCTGTATTATCATGGACATGTGGATGCTGCTTTGTGATTTTAGCTGTGGTAACAATAGCACCCACTTTGATGTGATGGTTTCATTGTTCAGTTTTCTTTAGGAAAAGGAAGCAGCCAAAACCAAAACACTAAACATACATATTTGGAAAATGAAAATTGTTATTGTGGATTTGCAATTTCCTTTAAAAGCTTTTATTATTGTTTTTATTAAGTCCTTCATGTTTAATTATTTCCTCCTTTAAAGCCCAGTCTTACAAGGCTGTTCAAACAAGTCTAAAATTAATTAATGCATCAATTTTAAATGTTGATCATTTTATCTCTATTAATTAACACTGCTGAAAACCATCTTATAAATGATTAGATACTGATTTCTAACCGTCCTTAATTTAAAAAAAAATCTTGAAAAAGTACCATATTTTTCATACCAGAAGGGACACGGGATTATAAGGTGTTAGCATAACATCATTTATGTTATGCTAACATAGCTGTGTTGCTAGCATTCACGTAGCACATCATTATATACCAGCTAGTCCAACTTCAGCAACCCTACAAAAGTCACTGCTGTTTACTTTTCTCTCTTCATTTATGTTGGAAGTGATAGCAGAGCTGTCCGTTTTAATTTTTCAGAAATCTCTCAGTCAGAACATGGTATATCATGTTTAGGTGAAAACTAGCGAGCTAACTTCTAACTCCGTTAAATTGTATATGTTCTGTTTTTATGGGTGCCTGGATGTTAAACTTAATTGTTACACCTGATAAAGCAGCAACGCTGATCATTTTATTAAAGATGAAAGAATTTACACAGTTTTTAACTGTCAGTGATGCTGCAGTGTTCGTTTGACTTTGAGACCTGAAGCCCACAGAGTTTTGGACCCAGATTACTCCCTGAAGCTCCTGACTACAGTAGTCATAATGCTCCGGCAATACGGCTTCATATCTTACTAAAGTCGTACTAAAACATTTTTTGACACATTTTTGAGTGCCGTGTACCACATAAAATCGGTTCAAGATCAGTAAGTACAACCAGAATTCATACATAAGGCGCACCGGATTATAAGGCGCACTGTTGATTTTTAAGAAAATTAAAGAATTTTAAGTGTGCCTTATAGTCTGAAAAGTACGGTAGTTATAAAACAGCTTGGTAATCATGTGCAAAGGAACTGTTTGTTTTAAGAGTTGCAGCATCATTTTACTACATTAGTCATGGAGTTCCACAGGGTTCTGTACAGGGACCATTATTTTTTTTATTTCCCGTAACATTATTTGAAAATACTGTATTTTTTTCTTTGCTATATAACGGATACCTAACCACAGACCGTTATTAAGCCAAATAACACAAATCACTTAAACTATGAACCAGTGGTTCATTCCATCTCGAAACAGGACATTTTTAAAACATTCATTACTTGACCGTCTCTGATTTGCCTAAAAACATTATGCTCTAAAGTCCAGACATGTATAATGATTCCTGTGAATTTTTAGTTTCCTATATAGAATACTTTTCTAGATATTGATACTTTTAAAAAGCACTGTCCTCCCACTTCCAAGCCTTTTTTCTTTCTCTTTGAAATCTGAGGCAATGTTGAACATGAAAAACTTTTAAAGATAAAAGCATGATATTTTCACAGGCCTTTCCTACCATTAAATTGAATCAGGAGCTGTAATTTGGGACAGATGCATCAAATAATGTTTGAGCACTGGCTCTTTAAAATACAAACAAAAAGTCTCATATTTGACTACACACTACTAAAGAAACTCCACATTGCAAAAAACAACTAGTGACAATTTCAGAGGAGTATATAGTGGTACAAAATAGAGCATTTAGAATATTTTTTAACATTAAATTATTATTCACAAAATTGTGCAAAATGCTGGAAGTGGGTTGAAAGACCATTTTTCTGTCTGGCATTAACTTTCCCTCCATAACACTGAGGAACCTGGGAGTTACTTTTGGCCAGGATATGTCCTTCAGTGTGCACAATAAACAAATATGTAGAATTTCTTTCTTTCATCTCTGTGACAGTGACAGTGAAAAACTAGTTTGTGCATGTGTTACTCTGAGGCTGAATTTAATTCATTGCTATCGAGTTGTTTAAAAAATAAGTTCCCTGAAAGCCTTCAGTCGATCCATAATGATGCAGTGCGACTACTAACAGGGACAAAAACGAGAGACCTTATTGTGTCTATTAGCTTCCCTTAACTGGCTCCCTGTTAAATCAACAGTAAATATTAAAGTTCTTCTCGTCACATGCAAGGTATTGAATACTGTTAAAGACTGCTAAAATTTTTTAGAATAAATAAAATCAAATTAAACTGAATACACAGGATTTCACATTTCATAAGACCATTTTTTATAATATAATGATGGTGATGTCACTTGATGTATTGTGTAAGATTTATTTACCCACAGAGATTTATCACCTGGCTCTACAATATCCCGCAACTGTGTGGAAAATTTTAGCATCTTTCACCATATTTTTTTTAATACAGTAGCTTCACTCATCAGCTTCAGGCAGACAGATGTGTTGAACAAAAATATGTCATGTTGGATTACAGAAGCAACCTTTTAAACTGACCTCTTACTTACTCTTAACTGTTTTGCTGAACACAGCAACCTTAAGGCTTTAAACCTCTCTGCAAGCGGCAGTTTTTCCTCTGTGTAACCGAGAGTGGGTGGGAAGGCAGATATTTTGAAGATTAATCAATAATATAGTTGTAGGATCAAAGAAGTATTACTCTGTTGTTGGGAAGAGGTTGTGTCTGGGAAGCACATTCTGCTTTTTTTTTTAATCTCCAAAAGCTGCACGCAATAGCTATCTTTTTTCTGTTGATGCAATCTTTCAGTGAATGCTAAAGTGGAAACTAATACTGCATATGGAAGGACAGTTTTCAAATGGAGCTAAATAAATGGAAAATTTCAAAATGCGACACTAATCAGCAGGTGAAGAGCTCTTGAAAGAATTTTTTTTTAAATAGATCATTTGGGAAATCCCCAACAAAAAGTGAAATTAGGTTGTTTCACTGAAAGTTGTTTCATCATTAAAGTGAAGCATCTTACTGAAGAGATAGGGTCTTGGGCCCACTATGCAAAGTGGAGGAAAATGCGAAGAGGAATTCCCTCTTGACCTCATCTACAGGAAGTTACATAACAAACATTTCCTCTCTTCCTCTGGAACGCAAATACATATATATATATATATAAACTGTTTCAAGTGCCAGAGGAACAGTAGCAGATTGTATCTATGTGCAAACAGACCTTTGGCACTGCACTTATAAGACTGAGGGTAAACACTGTAACTGCCTCCTTCCTTCACTCGCAGAGGGAAACGATGCGATTCTCAAGGTTCAAATGGGATTTGCATCAAATATTTGTACAAAAAAAGAAACAACAACAACACATGACATCTCACAAAGTCAAGTCCGTCCTTGACAATAGAAACACACCTACAAAAAGGCCTTGTCACTCAAGTTACACCTGGCCATGATGGGTCTCTAAGCAACAACTGTCAATGCATGAAACGAAGGAAAGGAAAGAGCACACGCTTAATTACGTGCTGGTTGGAATCTGTCTGTTCACTGTTGGGGGAAAAAGGGGGAGACAGGTTACAATGGAATAGCCTGTAATATCGGGACTGGTGCTTTCTTTATTTGGGATGGTAGTGATTCGTTAGTTTGACATCTCAGTGCTTTTACATTTTGTGTTATTGTGGGGTGGACGAGTAGATCCATGTTTTCGGGTCAAGTTAAATCAATAAAAGAGAGACAATGCGCAAGGAAAATGTTTTCACGGAGATTAAAGGCAAAGCTGAAAAATGAGACTTCTCTACTGTTGCAGCAAAACTAATTCCGGTCAAAATTGTAAACAAAAGTGTTGATGACGTGATGATCACTTTTTCCCTCTTTTTTCCTGTGAAGCCGCGCAAAGAAGCGCCCTTTGTTATCGCTCATTTCCGCTCAGGCTGTTTCATATGCATTGCATTCATATATATATATATATTTTGGTTAGATCGCCTGACGTCGGCGTTAAAATGTCTTATAACCTTCAGCAACCAGGACTCTTTTTTTGCACTGCGGTGGTAGCTCTCACGTCAGTTGGCAGCAAAAACAGGAATTCATAACATTATGTTTGAACACAAAGAGGGAAAAAAATATATTTTAAAGATTATTTTCATTATTTTGTGTAGCTTAAAGGGTGGTTTAACGGTCAAAGTGCGTTAGTCACTAGTAATGCAAGTACCAGAAATAAAACAAAAACGGTCCAAATCTAGATAAAAGAGTGACAAACGGGCTGTGTTTCTATCTAGCTGTTATTCCTGTGGTAAGAGCCCTTATTCTGGCTGGATACTCTGTAATATCTGTTGGCGCTGCCTCTGATGTCACTGAATGAGCAGTGCGGGCTTCCAGTGCGCACCTTCGGGGACGCAGCAGTGGCACAGCCAGTGGATTGTGCTGTGCGTTCGCCAACTACCCGGAAACCTTTTGTTTCTCACGTTTTTCCTCGCATCCGGATTTCAGTCCGTGTTTGCACTTCTGATCATCCGCCTTGGTTTGTTCCAATGAACTTTTTTGGAAGCGGGAAGGCAGGTAAGGTGGTGTCACACTTGTGTAATGATGTCCTTGAGCGCGTTGTGTTGGCTCTTGTTCTCTCACACAGATCCCACAGTGTGTGCTAATGGAAAAAAATGCCTTGTTTTTTAAACAGTCGCCAGATATTCTGCTGTCTTGGTCTGCACCAATTTAAGTTGAACGGTCAGTTTACGCCCAACAGCAGCAGCAGCAGCAACAGCAGCGGCGGCGGCGGCAGCTTTCAGCACCATGGAGAGCAACGTGGTGCACATCTTCAAAGAGGACCGGTGTCCCTCGGGCCAGCCGGGGGAGTGCATCCCAAACTTTACCTGGCAACCTTCGGATATCTTCAACTACACTGCCAACGGCACCTGGGATGCTGAACCCGAGCCAATGTCGCCCATCATCCCCATCATAGTCGCCGTTTACTCCATAGTGTTCGTGGTGGGCTTAGTCGGCAATTGTTTGGTGATGTATGTCATCATAAGGTGAGCTATCAGCTTTGAAAGCGTGTTATCTGTTGTGTGAAAGAGCATGATCATCAGCTTGAAACCGAGTGCGTATCTGCAGGAGTAGCTCATAAAATGGGAATTCGGTGCGCACTGATCAACTCCTTTGCAGTGTGTTTGCTCATGTGTTTTCAGAAAAGCATTAAGTTTAGTATCAGCTCTGGGACATACATCAACAGAAATGAGGTTTAAAATGAAGCAAATGTTGGATTTTTGTCGTTTCTGCAACTGTATAGTGCATGCATATAGTGTGTTTTCTTGTTACACACACACACACACACACACACACACACACACACAGATAGATAGATAGATAGATAGATAGATAGATAGATAGATAGATAGATAGATAGATAGATAGATAGATAGAAAGATAGATAGATAGATAGATAGATAGATAGATAGATAGATAGATAGATAGATAGAAAGATAGATAGATAGATAGATAGATAGATAGATAGATAGATAGAAAGATAGATAGATAGATGTCCCTGACGACAGTGTGTTAGTCAGAGCTCATGTGTTCCCTATCATATAATCATGTAAGCTTGACTTTAATACCTCATGGAAACAATGACAGGTTTTTCCCCCAT
This sequence comes from Neolamprologus multifasciatus, assembly GCF_963576455.1. Taxonomy (NCBI): domain Eukaryota; kingdom Metazoa; phylum Chordata; class Actinopteri; order Cichliformes; family Cichlidae; genus Neolamprologus; species Neolamprologus multifasciatus. Next base: position 14,368,640 of record NC_140456.1, on the reverse strand, counting down.
GTTGCTTCCCTTTATTATACTGAACACATGATTTAATCACTCTCGCTTCCCCCCAGATGAAAGAAAATCAAAGAGAATTGTGTTTACTTCTACTCTCCCCACTCCTCCCCCCCAGATACACAAAAATGAAAACAGCCACCAACATCTACATCTTTAACCTGGCCGTGGCTGACGCCCTGGTCACCACCACCATGCCCTTCCAGAGCACCGACTACCTGCTCAGCTCCTGGCCGTTTGGCGAGATAGCGTGCAAAGTTTTCATCTCCATCGATTACTATAACATGTTCACCAGCATCTTCACCTTGACCATGATGAGCGTTGACCGCTACGTAGCTGTGTGTCACCCTGTTAAGGCCTTGGATTTCCGGACCCCCGTCAAGGCCAAGATCATCAATGTTATCATCTGGGTGCTGTCGTCGGCTGCTGGGATCCCTGCCATGATACTGGGCAGCACCAATACTAATAACGGTATGACCATTTTATGCACTGGTATGACCCTACATCTGTTCTTTATCTAATTTTTATATGTTTTTTTTTTTTTGGGTTATATTTCACTGTTTATTTATAGTCTGTCTGCTGTAGAGACAAATTACCTTCTTCTGTACTAAGGAGGCTCATATGCGATTTCATGCTAAAAGCTCTATATAATTTCCAGCTGAGAATTATCTCAATTGGCTACTTCACATTCAATGAACAGGGTGTTCTATAGGTCTGATGACAGCCTATTAGCTACTTGATTTGCTGAAGCTATGACATGGAAATTGGGTCTTCCTTTAGAAAGGTTATAATAGAAGAACATATTTTCTTTCAGCAAATGTCTGAAATTCATCTTTACAATGAAACTCTATTGAGTACGAGACACTTTATCCAAAGACTTGCTCATTAATCTAATTCTGGACTTTAGCTTCCTCAATTGACAACTTTTATGCATCACAGGATCTCTCTCACATTGTCATGTCTAAGCCATGCTGGTGGCAGGACAGGAAATCAAAGGAGCCCAAAAGGATCATAATCATAATCAGAGACACTTTATTAATCCCAGAGGGAAATTCGTTTGCCAACACTTGACTTTAAGTCCCTCTGTTTAGTATTGAAAGCATAACTCCTCTTTGGGGAACTGAATGGAGGTGGGTGGAAAATTAAACAAATAAAATACACAACAAAAGATAAGATAGCATGAAAAAATCTGTCAAACTATGTCTACTGAGAACATAATACACACCATTTTATTAGGTACACCTGCTGAGCTGGACCTCTGTTTGCCTTCATTGTTGCCTGAATTCTTAGTGGCACAGATTCAAAAATACGCTGGAAACATTATTCACAGATTTTGGTCCATATTGACATGATAGCACTAGGCAGTTGCTGCTGGCCATTTGAGCACAGCGAACACATTGTCATTTTCAAAAAATCAGTTTGGGATGATGGTATTGTGTGTTATCCTCCTGGAGGCAACCATCATAAGATAAGATAAGATAACCATTATTAGTCCCACATGTGGGAAATTTGTTAATGACTACACCGTGGTTATAAAGGGACAGACATGTTCAGGAACAATAATAAGGTAGACTGAGGTGTTTAAACAATGCTCAGTTTGTGCTAAGGAGCCCAAAGTGTGCCAAGAATATATCTCTCACATCAATACCCCACCAGTAGCCTGAAACGTTGATACAAGGCAGGATCATGTTTTCATGTCATTTATACCAAACTCTGACCCACCAGACTCACCACTTTTTTCAGTCTGCTAGTGTCCATGCATATTGTCACCTCAGTTACCTGGTCTTAGCTTGCAGGAGTGGTTGAGCATGGTCTTCTGTTGCTGTAGCCCACCCGCTTCAAGGTTTGACATGCTGTGCATTCAGAGATGCTCTCCTGCGAGCCTCAGCTGTAATCGGTGGTCATTTGAATTACTGTCTCATCAGATCAAAGCAGTCTTTTCTTCCTCCTCTGACCTCTGACATCAAAAAGCATTTTCACTCAGAGAATTGCAACACATTGGATATTTTCTCGTAAACACAAGACATGGTTGTCCTTGAAATTCTCAATGAAACAGCATGTTTAAAGTCACTTGTCTGCATGTCTAAATGCAGTGAATTGCAGCCAGGTGATCAGCTGATTAAATATTTACATTAACAAAGGGATAAACAGCTCTATCCAAACAAGTGGCTTGTGAATGTAAAATGTCTGAGAAACGAAACAGTTTTTCATGGTGTTTATGAATGTATTTTAGTGTTTTATAGCCAGACTTTAATGTTTACAAACAGTTTAACTGACCTAAATCGGGTCGGTTAAACTTTAACCCAGTAAAGCCAGAACTGGGAAATAATTTCCAGAAAAATTCAATTTGTTTTTTAAACTGGAGTGTTTAGAGCCTTCTGACAATTAAAAAGAAAAAAAAAAGACTTTACATATCTATTTGCATATATGACTTTTAATCATATTCACTACATCCAGCATTTTTGTGAAATGCATTTAGGTGTTCAGGGGGGAAAAGAAATCACACTGGCGATGGAGGTCTCAAAAACTCACAATAACTCATGTGTCAGATATAATGCGTTTGGAGTTACAGGGTTAAGTCATATGGTTTTTTTTACTGCTATTAATGTCCTGAGAGTAACACATCCTTCATATCCATCAGCTTCATGCTAATAAACACAAGAAAACCATTCACTAAACATTTTTAAAGATGTCAGATTGACATGTAACTTTGAACATGTCAATCTGACATTAGCGTGTCATTTTGAGCATTTCCTGCTGTGTGTTCCTATAACTGCATTCTTCTGTAACTAACAGGGACTACAGAGTGTGCTTTACAGTTCCCTGATCCCTACATCTACTGGGACACGCTGATGAAGATCTGTGTCTTCATCTTTGCATTTGTGGCACCGGTCATCATTATAACTGTCTGCTACACTCTGATGGTCATGCGGCTGAAGAGCGTGCGGCTGCTGTCAGGCTCGCGCGAGAAGGACCGCAACCTGCGTCGCATCACCCGTCTGGTGCTGGTGGTGGTCGCCGTCTTTGTGGTGTGCTGGACACCCATTCACATCTTCATCTTGGTCAAGACGCTGTCAACAAATGTCCCCGAGACCACGGCTGTTATGGCCGCCTACTTCTTCTGCGTAGCGCTGGGCTACACCAACAGCAGCCTTAACCCCATCCTCTATGCTTTCCTGGATGAGAACTTCAAGAGATGCTTCAGAGACTTTTGCTGTCCCAGAACACAAGGACAAGGTGACTGTCATGGAGTGAGCCGTGTGAGAAGCACTCTGCGGGATCATTCTTGCCCTGCAGAAGCTCGGGGAGGCGTAAAGCAAGCCAGGCCCGTATGACTAGCCATGGACATGTCCTCTATGCCCTATCAGAGCTGGGAGGACTCCAATGAGCTGGGCTTAACTCAAATCACTACAGCTATCTGAGATAAAAGCCAGAGTCAGGGCCAGATTTTTAGCTCTGTATCCAGCACGTTGGTCAAATAAGCCAAAAACATGTTCACTTAAAAGATTAGCCTGGTGCTAATCTGTTTTATTCTTACTACACAAATCCCATGAAAAGGCCACAACCAACAAAGATTGGAGTTTCTAATTTTCTGTACGCTACTCTGCTGCAATGAATGAGTCACTGAAGTCACTAAAAAGTATTAATTTCTCACTAAAAATAGTCACCAAGGAATACACTTCAGTCGTGTTGGAGACCACAGAACACAGATAATTAAGCCTTAAAAGAATGAACTGTATGTAATAGTACACAGAGACGACTTAAGTTTTTAAAAGATGCCCAGACATGAATAGGCTTCAGTTCAAGTTATGTAAAAAAAAATTCTTGACAGAAAGATGAACCTGTTGGTAGTTTTGGTATTTAAGTATAAAAGAGTTTAAAGTCCCACTCGCAAGTTTATCATTATAAGTGTGATGTTACTTTTTTATTGTGTTTTTTTTATCTTCTTTTTAAAAAGAAATCATATTCAAAGGATAGTGGGATGCATCATCATTATCCCATGCAGATACCTGCTAAATAGTGATAAGACATATACAGGCAGAACACTACATTAATCAGAAGTCTTTTCAGAAAGCCATATTATTTGTTAGAAAATTGCATCAAAAATATAACACTGACCCCACAAACACAGTCAAGAAGTCTAGGTCTGTGAAGTGGATTTGCAGTATTCCTTGTATCCTTAAGCCTTAATGCAAAAAGAAAATGAGTTAGTTACAAACAGGATAACAACTAAGACAAAAACCCGTCCCTGTCTAGTTGCTGTGAATGTGGAAATTAGCTACAGAAATTGAAATCATTATTTTTACTGCAAACATTAAAGTCGAGTCCCAAAAGGTTGATTCTGTTCATCTGGACGCAGCGTTTTCAGTGGGAGAAACATTTCGTCACTCATCCAAGAGACTTCTTCAGTCTCAGCTGACTTTAGGTTTCCCCAACCTAATAAACAGTACATTTGCACAATGACTGAAACTAGCCCAGTGAATCAACCTGTTGGGATTTAGTAACTTGATGCTTGAGCATGCATCAAGACATTAAAGTCAGGTATTTTGACACCGCAGTCTGTGGAGAACGACTCGCTTTTGGAGACTGCCTCGAGTGGCCAATTGAGAAAATGCAATTTTTGCACCTTTTCACATAGTTGATGGCAACACTGCAAAGATGAAGCAAGATGTTTAAAGAAGATAAACACTTTTTTAACTAGACCTGTAAACTGTCTGGGCTTTAATATTAACATGAATAAGATCAAAGCTCTTTAAGAAACTGGATAAAAAAAGTGACTGTCCCTGATGATGTTGGGAACAATGTGCATTACTGTGTGTCATTGTTTTATAGATGTGCATTGCAGTTTGGCGCTTTGGTGTTAAAAGTGTGTGAATAGTCCTTTCACTTTGACAGTTAACTAATGTAGAATATTTAGTAGCCTCTCAGGGATTAATCCTCTGATATTCACGACTTAAAACGCTGAAGAGAGCGAATCAAAGTATTTTCTCCTTGACCCGCTGCTTGACTTTGACTGACGGCTTCGTTGTCAAAACATCAGTAGGTATTGTTCTTCAGTTGTAGGTTCAGTTTGAAGCTGAACTGTATTAACTGCATCTTTGAACATTTAGAGCTGCGATGCTGCAGTCTCTTTGAGATAACAGGACACAGTGTCAGCCTTTTCTCATCTACTCTGAAACTAGAACCGCATGTAAAAGAAAAAAAAATGGGCAGAGGGCTTTAAGGCAACCGCCATCAGGACAACAGTGTATTGTATCTACACAACAGTGCTTTCAGCATTTAGTGCAATTTAATGTCTATGCTGTAAATTTCCTCTCAACTTGTCACCATAGTCTGGGCTTGGTAAATGTGTGTTTGTGAGTTTATGTGCTGAAATGTGACATGGAGCATTAGATTCTAATGGCAACACATCGGCTCTTTCAGCTTTACATACATTTTTCATCAGCCGCAGACATTCTGTACGAAACAGTTTGTTATTATGGCCATCGCTCTTTCACTGCACACAAATACCGAAAGGTTTTTTTTATGGTGTGTTAAATTCCTTTCATTTTAGATGGTTCAAAGTGCTTCGTAATGGTCTATGATAAGTCTTTCTTTCATCTTTGTAAAACGATTTACTGACTCGTCCTTGTTTGCTGAACTTATTATTGTAGCTGTTCTAGTAGCCATCAGGTCACCCAGATTTAATCAAATAAACTCTTAAATGTAATGTAATATATTCACCTGTTTAAATCTGATAAAGATATAGTGTTATAGCAGAAGTTGTGTTTTGTGCCTTGTTTGTGTGCCTTATCTTCTGCACCAGAGTTCAGCTGTTGTGCTTGTTTAAAATAAAATAGCAGGTAGATTTTAGCACTTACAGTTTAAGACTTGTTATTATTAAAGTACAGTTTATCCCATATGAGCTTAGTAGCTGTAACATTATGTAAGAGGATTAACATCTTACAGAGGATATGTGTTGTTATGATATGTTTCTCTTAATTATTCCTCTAATGCTATTACATTATTTGATGCAGCACAATATCAGCTCATTTATGTCTAATGCTGCTGCTGCTGTGGATGTTTGGACATATTTTGATGTATCTTTGAGCTTTGGATGTCAAAAACATGTTTCACACATGCACAACTAAGTCACAATAAAGCTGAGAAATGTGAGATTCGAGGTGAATACAAAGGAGAGCTTCAGTTCAGTCTTCAGTTAAATCAGCGTGGGCACAAGGAAGTTTTTTTTTTTTTTTTAAAGCTTATTTGTCAAGAAAAGTGGTAGGAAGACTGTATAGCCCACCTCCTCAGTGCTTCTATTTTTCAAGGTATTATTAAGTAAATTCAATTCAGATACAATGTTAATGTTTCCATGGTGAACACACTGAGGGAGAGGCAGAGGTCCATGCTTGTTGTGCTAATTGTATGGCACTTTGTGTAGTCAGCCTTGTGGAAGAATCTGCACTGACTGTAAGTTCAGCCCCTGTGTGATGACTTTAATGATATGTTGGCGCTGCTGTGACCTTCCTATCTTTTTATTTATCTTGTTGATTTGTCTTGATTTGTGTTTGAGCTTGTGATTAAGACGGGGTTATTACTATTTGAAGCTGTGGGGAAAAGAACAAACCAATATTTTGGGTTTTTTAATTTGTTTTTAAATTGTTAACAATATTCTATTTAATAATACATACTAAGTTATCAAAAGTTGGCTTAAAGCCATTTCTACTACAATTTAACTATCCACTTGCTGTTTATTTATGGTAGTAAATTGAAAACTGTTTATGTTGATCTTATAAAGTCAGATATTTTGTGACAGTTAAGAGGTTGGGATGGATGTTGTTGATTCAACGATATATAACTTTGTAATGCTTTGTAATGCAAATCATAATCAATAATTGCAACAGATGAGAAAAAAATAAAGAATATTTGGAACACTGGATAGACACAAATGAAAAATGTTATCCTGCTGATGAGAGATAAGAAAATTGTTTTCGTAGCTAAAAAGGAAAACTTAAATACACTGAGAATGAGCGTGGAGCGACAAAGGCAGCTCCCCAACACCACACAGCCAAGAATGAGACACTTTATTTTTCAAACACTATCATCGGCTGTGCAGGTTTTTATTTACTTTTTATTACAAAAGGACTGTTTGTTTGTTTTTTCATTATTTATACAGTTGCCATTTGTGAAAGGCTTCCAGATGAGGTGGCCCTCCTTACAGCAGCTGACAAATATAATGGTGCACAGATAAAAGGGATTCTGAAGGATTTTAGAGGCAAATTAAATCAGTCAGTCCTTACATGGATTGTTGAAGCTGACAGCTATAATTACAAAGATTACAGCATTTTTCTCGCTGTCTCCCAAGGTGCAAGTGCATTTGCAAGCCATTACATTTAGCCAGGTTCAGTAATAAGCTCTGCCTTCTAATAAGGATTGAACAGGTGCCTACTTATTGCTTGCCTCATAAGCCATATGCTAAAAATGAAAGTGCTGGGAAAACAGAATTATGTGTATTAGATTATATGTAATTATGTCATATTAACAGGCTATTAACAACTGTTTAAAATGGCACCCAGTGAGGACATAGATATGTTACTACATGAAGACTGGTTTTGGGATGTTATGAAAGGTAAATGGAGTGCTGGGGAGGAGTTTTTGAGGAAGGAAGGAGCCAAAATGTCAAAGCAAGTGTCATGCGTGCTGATCCATGATAAATATAACTAGAGACATTTTTCAAAACCTGCCGACCCAAAACAGCATTTAGCCTCCGTCACATTGTGTTTGACACCCCAGACTGGAAATCATTAAATTAATCAAAAAAGAAAAGACATCTCAGAATCCCTCAGATTTGCCTTGTCCATTGGAGTCACCAGTCATCCATTCATCTTTTTAAGCCCTAATCCTCCTCAACTGACACTGGGAACAGATTGGACTGTCCATCACAGCTATACAGCCAGTTAACCTGACATGCATGTCTGTGTATTGTATGGGAAAACCAGAGCACCACAGGAAAACCCACTCAGGCACATGGAGAAAATGTAAACATGCAGTGACTACAGCTGACTAGCAGGTTCAAATTCTTGCTCTGGGTAGGCATTGCTAATAAGTGCACCAGCATGCTGCTCTGTTTGGAGTAATGACTCTATAAAAAGTTACATATGGCCCATTCTTTGAAATAATTTTTAAAAATGTAAAAGTCTAAAAACTATTACAGGAACCAGGAGGAATTAATTTGCATGAGTTCCACCTTTTCTCTACATGGACTGGAATGCAGGACCTGAATACTTGTACCACTGAGAATAGATATGCAAAGCATTAGTAATGAAATTTACAACTTACAAATCCTGAATAAAAGATGCCATATTATAAAGCAGTACCAACCTTTCTATAACTACTCATTTCAATGGAATTTTACTCTGTAGAGAGCAGTTTTTAGTCTTTGGGGATTATACATTACAATCAATAAATAATAACATGCTCTTGAAAGAACCAGATTAAAAGATAAAATCTAAAATCTAAGTAAAACCTACACTTGTTGCCATTTTATTTGCAGTGGGGGAGTAACAAAGCCTGATGGTGGATGCAATCTGTGGGGACAAAAGGTTCTCCTTGGAAGCTGCAGTGCCTCTGCTCACCGCTAAGTGGCAATAGCGCGTCTAAAATCTCATTGGTCACAAGCGTTTGCACCAACCAATGGAAATATTTTGCGTCTGAACCGTTGCTTCCGGGTGTCTTCAATGAAGAAATCTCTTTGCATTTGATGCTTTTTGTGTTTTCTAAGGTAAGCTAAAGGCTGACGTTTAGAAAATGAACCGAATATTCGGACGAGGAAAACCCAAAGCGCCTCCTGCGAACCTGTCGGACTGTATCGGCACTGTGAGTACTGTCAGCCTGTGAGCTTTTGTTGTTTATGTCCATATTGTGCGACCTAACGGAGCGGTGCTTAGCTAGCATGGATACAAAAGGCTTGTCAAAACAGCATCCGTGCCAACTAGCTCAGAGGCTACAGTTAATCAGCACTTTGGGCTGGAATAAAAGACACTCAGCCTCGGTTGGACTGTGAAGTAGGGATGTGTTTGTTAACCACAGCTCTCAATTATGTTCCAAGCTTTTACCTCTCTAATTTTTTTCCTCTAATGCACCCACATACAGGCATGGCGTTTTAGCACAGTGTTTTGTCTGCCAGGACGCTGGAAATCATTACCTCTAATTGATCTCTTCCTCGCTCCAGGTGGATGCGAGGGCTGAGTCCATTGAAAAGAAAATTGGCAGGCTAGATGCGGAACTCTTGAAGTACAAGGATCAGCTGAAAAAGATGAGAGATGGGCCCTCGAAGGTAGGACACATGATGTTAACTTTGGGTGTTTAAAAGGCTAGAAGACAAATACGTCGATGTTATTTATTTATTTTTGCTTTCAATTGCAGAACATGGTGAAGCAGAAGGCAATGAGAGTCCTGAAGCAGAAGAGAATGTGAGTCCTTCACTGTGCAAACATCTGTATGCTTTATCTCAAAGATGTGAGCGTGATAGCCTCTCTGATACACACACACACATATATAGGTAGATAGATAGATGGATATACATAGTGTGGATGTTGGCAAATAAGAGGAAAGTTTTAATATGTTAATATTTTGGAGATTAGGTTGAACAAAAAATTAAGCCTGTAAACTAAAATCATCTAAACAAAGGTTTATTTCACCATATGATTTAAGTGAATTGCAGGTACTGATTTGTGACAGAAAGATAGCATTAATAGTGAAAGGGAATGTTTATAAGATGGTTGTAAGACCCGCTATGATGTGTGGTTTGGAGATCGTGGCACAGGAGGTCAAGCTGGAGGTGGCAGAGTTAAAGATTTTGAGGGTTTGTATTGGAAGTGACCACAGGGACAGCTCAGGTTGAGCAGTTTGGAGGTGAAATTAAAGCGTCAAGGTTGCAATAGTTGGGTGATGTCCAAAGATAAGATAAGATAAGAGATAAGATAAGATAAAACTTTATTAATCCCTCGGGTGGGTTCCTCTGGGAAATTCGGTTTCCAAAAGCACAGCACTGACAGAAGTTACAGAGGGTGAGCAGAATATTATATATATACACACACACATATATAAATACAGAGACATATATAAATAAAATATACGAAGGGGATAAATAGAATAAATAGGAATAAAATAAAAAATAAAAATACAAGTGAATTGCACATTTCAAGTATTGAGGTCTATTGCACCGTTGACTATTAACAAAAAGTATTGCACAAAAGGTAATTGCACAGTGAAGTGAAGAGGCACTACAGCTTAGTTGTTCCCCCCTCCTTTGTCCTCCTGTTTCCCCTCCCTCTCCCCACCAGAGAGGAGTTAAACAGTCTGATGGCGTGTGGGACAAAGGAGTTTTTAAGTCTGTTGGTTCTTGTCTTTGGGAGAAGCAGCCTGTCACTGAACAGACTCTTCTGGTTGTTTATGGCCGTGTGCAGAGGATGCCCAGCATTGTCTATAATGTTCAGCAGTTTTTTTAGTGTCCTTCTCTAGTGTCCTTTTCTCAAAGGAGGTCCAGTTGAATATATTGGACGAAGGATGTTGAATATGGAGCTGCCAGGCAGGAGTTAAACAGGACAACCACAGAGGTTTATAGATTTAATGAAAGAGGACCTGCAAAGGGTTGGTGTGACAGAGTAGGGTGAGATAGAGGCAGATGATCCGCTAAAGGGAGCATCTGAAAGAAGAAGAAGCTCTTACAGGTAAAGACGAATACATCAATGCATGAAGTGTTGAATCTGAAAGAAAACAAAACACGACTCTCCTCCTACCAGATCTGCCAACCCAAAGCATTGTGAGGAGGTAGTAAAAGTGAGTTCTTATATAAGGAGTGAGCAAGTGAACTAAATGAGGCAAATGTGGAGAGACAAATGAAGTCAACTATTTAAATGTCTCACACAGGAATTATTGTGTCATATATCTATCGTAATAATAAAAACTGCTTTGTTTAGGGCTGTAACTGGTGATTATTAACATCATAGATGTCAAACCTAGGGCTAAATATTTTTGGCTCTCTAATTGGAGCTGCAAAATTTCATAACAGCTCACATGTCATATTAAACAATCAGGCTCACCGCCACAGTACCTCAAAGCAAACAAGCTTGCTAACACTGAATGCAACAAAGAGTGTAAGCAAGCTGAAGATCATCATTCGATGAAACTAACAGAACCAAATTATCTGCAAAAAGCAGCAGCTTATTTGATTATAGTGGCAGCTTGCTCACATTGCTTCCATTAAGGCAGACTTGTTCCCAGTGGTGTTTCACTTGGCCAGTTTTGTCCTTTGTCACCAGTTTTGTTCATAACTTTCACAAACAAAATTTCTTGGTGCAGCTAAGAGGTCAAGGGCATTAGGTCCATCTGCAGATGCAATCTATCCTTTTTGCAGATGATGTGGTTCTGTTGTCTTTATCAAGCGACGACCTCCAGCTCGCACTGGGGCAGTTTGCAGCCGACTATCTCACCCTACTCTGTCACATCAACCCTTTGCAGATGGCTGGGGTGTGAAAAGCTCTTGATTTTACTATAACATAGGAGAGTAATAATGTATGTAAAGACTCAAATGTATTAAAGCATCTGTATTGTTTTTACATAGGTATGAAGGTCAAAGGGAGCAGCTGGCTCAACAATCCTTTAACATGGAGCAGGCAAACTACACGATCCAGACATTAAAGGACACCAAAACAACAGTAAGAGTCACACAGCATGACTCCAAGACTCCAACTTTTTAGTTGCTGTTAAGCACTTTTTTCCAAATCACAGCTTTCATACGTACCAAACATCTAGATTTCTGACATACTATATTGTATCGCTAAGCTTTTGATTTTGTCCATTCACTAAAAAAATCTCATTAGAAAGTTCCCTGGTTGTGGTAGTGGATGTGTTCAGATTGTCTGTACCTGATGAGAAAATGTTGTCAGCGACTAAATCCACATGTATTTTTTGTCCCCAGGTGGAGGCCATGAAGATTGGTGCCAAGGATATGAAAAAGGCTTACAAGGACGTCAGACTTGATCAGATTGATGTATGTTTGTCTAAACCAGAGCTTCCCAAAGTGTGGGACCCTGCAGAGCCATTGCAGGGGAGGTGCGGTATGAAAAGGGGAAAAAAAACAAAACGCTTGGACACTGCTAGCACGGGGCGCCCACACAAACGCAAAGCAAGAGATGAAGCATAGCTCAATATGTTTCCAAACCAACTTCATTCTAAGCCAAAGACTAGAAAATATGGTGAAGCATATCTTCCCTTTGGTTTCACCTGCACAAGTGCCGAGTTAGGTCTCCCTGCAGAATTGGTTTTCCCTTTCTCGGGAGCAGCGCTGGGCTGTTCAAATCACGGGCAAACAGGATTCTACGTTCTTGATTTTTAGTTCACAAACACTTGTTGTAAGGATTAACTACTCCTGACATTTTGGAGATTACAGGAGTTTATACAGTAAAGTTACAGCGAGATACAAATAATATCAGGCTGATCCTGCCACGATTTGTCCCCCGGTTCAAATCACGGACAAACAGTAGTTTGTCCGTGATTTTGTCCACAGTTGTTTATGTTTTTGAACCCATTTTGCACAGAGAGGCATTTTTTTAAAAATGTATTGATAGCAATGTTGAATATTATTACACAGGAAAAAAACAACTACACGTAAAATAATTACATCGTGACGCCTCTGCCTTTCTAAATGGAGGGACAGTAACTGCGTGTGTGTATGTAAGCGTGTAAAACCTGCAGATGATTAACAGTATTTCGTCTCTATCTGCCATTCTGCAATTCATCTCATGTAAACAATAACGTGGCGCACAGCGTGACATGAAAAAAGGCACATACCTTTGACGTTGCGTGACGAACTCTGTATTCCTCGTCCACACATAAACGCAAAAAAGGAATTTTAAAAAATCTCAGTTTTTTGTCATTTGAAACGCCGTTTACATGTGGACGAAACAGCTGCGCTTTCAAAAATACCCGTGTAGGCGTGGACATAGCGTAAAAGAGTTAGTCGTTTATTTTATTACTACTACCTGTCATTTATTGCAGATTACTTGTATTTGCTTAATTGTTTACTAAATGTTTGAGGTGTGAAATAAACGGTAATGGAGCAAAATATGGGCGTGTGTGGTTGGAGGAATGTGTGCGTTCGTAGCCAAAAATGGGGAGATACTTGAGGCCAGGAGAATTACTTACTGTATGTGAAGCATCAATTGTAAGAAAAGTCACCTCACATTACATCACATTTCTGCAACACTTACACTGTACTCTTAGTAGCAGCCAGATTCAGCAATTTATCAGCTCTTACTGTATAATTAAACTTGCTCTGATTTCAGAACCCTGCAGTAAAAAAATGGGTTAATAGTTTTGTTTAAATGAGTTCTAATCAACACACTTAATAGGTCTCATTTATTTTCAGTGCCCCCAGCTGCTATGTGATTCTCTCTTCCTATTTGTGCAGCAGTTGATTAAAAACTGATGAAATTAAAATGATGATTTTACATGCTGGATAAAAGTTAAAATCTCACAATTGAGGCATTAAAAGTGAACACAAGTATTTGGACTTCCAGGATTTACAGGACCAGCTGGAGGACATGATGGATGAAGCCAATGAGGTGCAAGAAGCCCTGAGCCGCAGCTATGGCACTCCAGACATCGACGAGGAGGATCTTGAAGCAGGTAAATGTACATTTTGTTGGCAGTTTTTCATTTAGGGTGCATTAAAGTGAACAGTCGCAGTGTTGTGACCAGTGTTGGATCAGTTACCTGAAAAAAGTAATCAGTAACTAATTACTGATTACCCCCCCCCCCCCCCAAAAAAAAGTAATCCCGTTACTTTAGTGATTACTTATTTTCAAAAGTAATTAATTACTTTTGAAACAACCTGAATAGGTAATAAAGTGATAGATCTTTCAGCCCAATTCTACTTTTTCTGCATAATCCATCATACAAAATGTAATCAAATGGAAAAGTCTCTTTTTAAAACTTGTTTTATTAGTTTTAATCTTTTAACTTTATGCATCAAGCAAAAATTAAATTATATGCAACATTCTCTGACTGGAAGAAATTTGTTTAACATTTAAACCTATTTTCTGCATATTCCAGCACATAAAATAAAATATTTTTTGTGTTTACACTCTTTCAAATAAATGCAAGTGAAACAGCAGAAAATAAATAAAATCAAAGACTCAGCAGTCCTGTTGCTCTATTTTCACCCGTATAGCAGGCGGATGTTTGCCCTGGTGCAGGTGTGCCGCAGCAGTCAGTGGAAGAATCCGCGAGTTTGTCTGTGAATTTCCCATTCCATTGCAGCGTACTCAGTGCTTGCTTGGAAGTTTAGGGGGGGTTTTGCTGTAAAAAGAAGTTTTCTTGCCACGCAGTGAACAGCGGACGCTAATGTTTTTGTCACATTTTACGGAATCAAACTCAAAGTAAGGTCAGTACTTCCACGCTTTAAACGCTACACGCTCATACTCGCTGCGTTACTAAAATCATGGTTTTAGTAACGCAGTAACGCAGCATGCTTACGGGAAAGTAACAGTAATCTAATTACCTTTTTTGCAATAGTAATCCCTTACTTTACTCGTTACTTGAAAAAAGTAATCGGATTACAGTAAGGCGTCACTTGTAACGCCTTACTGCCCATCTCTGGTTGTGACACATAAATATGTCCAGTGACATATTTTGTGGGTGGAGCCATTGTGACCAAACATTTTTTTGTTTCGGTTTTGTGGAACAGACTGATGTATTACCTATAGCTAGAGCGACGAACTTCAAATATAGCCATGTAATGAAAATATAGCCATTCCCTATGGTATCAGCATCCATCCAGAAAACATGCAAACTCCACACAGGAAGGCCAGCTGATTCAAACCCAGGACCCTCTTGCTGTGATGCAATGATGTTAACCACCAAGACACTGTAAGCCCAGCCCAGCTGTTATATGGCAAGAGGCAGGGTATATCCTGGATATGTTACCAGTTTATCACAGGACATTTGTGGTATAAGACAATGATGCTAACCACCCTGCCACTGCACTACACCACAGAGATGTCAACTCTCTAGATGCATCTAACTTCCATAGTGAGGAAAAGTTAAACTTTTGACTCTAGTGGGACTCAAACCCGCAACCTTTGAATCACTCCTTAAGTGTATGCTTAGAAGTCCAATGCGCTATCCATTGCGCCACAGAGCCAGATGTGTGACCTTGTCCTTGTTGACAAATCAGATTCCTCTGTGAATTTGAAGCAGCTTCTGTGTTCAGAGTTTCCCTTGAATAAAGGAATAATGACAGAACAAAGTCTGGACTTTCTGGATCCATGAATGCCTCCTCTGTTTTCACACGTCCATCCAGCTTCTTCCATTTCTCTCTCACCAGTCTATCACAGAAATGCAATTAACCTTTCACACTAATTAACCTAACTTGCAGAATACCTGGATGCTCCAGGTAATCCCACAGTCATCTCTTATTTTTGGTTCTGGAGAGTGGAAATTCCCTCTTGGATGCTAAAGTCTCAGATTATGTGATGACATCACATCTGAGTGATTAGCTTCCATAGATAGTGGTGTCTATACAGATTTGTCATTTGAGACAGAAATTTTTCTTGTAGTTTCAGTATTAAGATGTACATGACTTTAACATTAAGAAAACACATGTACCTTCTACATTAAGAAGTTAAAAGTTTGACTCTGGTGGGACTTGAACCCACAACCTTTGAATCACTGCTGAAGTGCTTGCTTAGAAGTCCAACACGCTATCCATTGCGCCACAGAGCCAGATGTGAGGCCTTGTCCTGTGTAGTAGATTCAGTATTAAGATGTACATGACTTTAACATAACAAAGAAACATGTAGCTTCTACATTAAGAAGTTAAAAGTTTGACTCTGATGGGACTTGAACCCACAACCTTTGAATCACTGCTGAAGTGCTTGCTTAGAAGTCCAATGCGCTATCCATTGCGCCACAGAGCCAGATGTGGTTTTTCCTGTTTTACTTTTTGTCAGATGTGATTTGACCATTTAAAAAAGTGGTATGTTGAAGTGGCTCCTATGGACTGAGTTTCCCTTGAATAAAGGAAAATCTGGACTTTGAAGATCCATTGATTCCTCCATAGTTGTCAGCCATCCATCCAACTTCTTGTATTTATCGGATTCAGGGTCGCTGGGGGCACTGGTGCCTATCCCAGCTGTCATAGGGTGAGAGGCAGGCTCTACCCCTGGTCAGCAACAGGTCACCAATCTGTCACCCCATGTGCGACTTGGGACTGTGGTAGAACCCACGCTGACACAGGGAGCACTCCTCACAGAAAGGCCACAGGCTGGAGTGGAACTCAGAGCCTTTTTACTATGAAATAACAATAGCAATCTTCACATGGACTACAGTAACCGATTTAAAAGCCCAACCTCAAGAAAAATGCTTCATGTAAACACACCAGTTGGAAGATTCTGAGAAATCCAGACAATGGCATTTATTTCCATCAAAAAACACAGTTTCTTCTTCTACTATTTCTAGGAAGTTAGACAATTTGGTGCATGCCATTTCAAACATTTGATGCATGTTTATGCACATCATGATCTATCTACCCAAGTTTGTATCAACAACCTGCTATTTGGTTCGTTTTCATGCTTCAATGCTTCTAATACGCTAATGAAATAGTGACTAATGTAATGTAAATATCTACTAAAAGTGTTGGCTTGTCAATGACACACCTTATATATGCAGACTACTTATATTAGGCCTAAAAAGCCAATACTACTTTCTGATGATGCATGTAACTTCTACATTAAGAATTTAAACATTCAACTCTGGTGGGACTCAAACCCAAAACCTTTGAATCACTCCTGAAGTGCTTGTTTAGAAGGCTAATGCGCTGTCCATTGCACCACAGAGCCACATGTGAAAGGCTGTGCTGTGTCATATGTTCTTAAATCTATTTCCTCTGTCAATTTGAAGCAGCTCCTCCATAATTTTCCCTTATAAAAAAAAAAGAGGGAACATAGTCTAGACTTTCTGGATTGTTGCTAGAACCTAGCCCAGCTGTGATAGGGGAAGACACAGGGTACACCTCGGATCTGTCACCAGTTTATCAGAGAGATACAGTCAACCAAGCTCCCATGTAAACATGTACATGTAAACTGTCTTATCTCTTATTTGGTTTTTAAGCAACTGGAGAGTGGAAATCCCTTCTTGTATGCTAAAATCCCAGACCTCAATGCTAAGTTATTAGCTTCCATGTATAGTGATGAGGACTTCTTATTTGAGTTAGAAGTTGCCTTGTAGTTCCGTTCTTAAGAATTACATAACTCTTACATTAAAAAGAGGTTAAAAGTGTTGACTTTGGTGGGACTCAAACCCACAACCTTTGAATCCCTCCTGAAGTGTATGCTTAGAAGTTCAATGCACTGTCCATTGCCAGGTGCGAGAGGATGCCCTATGCCATTTTTTGTCAGATGTGATCCATCCATTAAAAATGTGGTAAATAGTGACTAAAGTAATTTAAAAATCTACTAAAAGTGCTAGCTAGCTATTGCATAGACATGCTTTGTCTATGCCGACTTGTTATTTGAGGCTTAATCCAGTAACTAAAATGCCTTTTCGTTAGATGCATCTAACTTCTATAGTGAGGAAAAGTTAAAGATTCAACTCTGGTGGGACTTGAACCCACAACCTTCAAATCACTCCTTAAGTGTATGCTTAGAAGTCCAATGTGCAATCCATTGCGCCATATGTGAAGGGTTATCCTGTGTCACTTGTTGTGAAATCTGACTCCTCTGTGAATCCGAGGAGCTTCTGTGGACTGAGTTTCCCTTATATAAAGGAAAAAAGAGGGAACAAAGTCTGGACTTTCTGGATCCATGGGTTCCTCTATTGTCCCATTCATTCAACTCCTTCCGCTTGAGGGTTGCTAGAACCTATCTAAAATGCATTTTAGTTACTTTCTGGGAAGGCAATATTTTATGATCCTGTATTTAGGCACATAAAATCTCTTTTTCAGGAGATACACCGGCACTGTTGTTTGAATTCTGTTTCATATCACACTCGTTCTCTGCCTTCTTTGCTTCCTGGGGCTCTTTCTCAGATTTCAGCATCCACGATGCGGAGCTTCCAGGACAGCTCGGATCTCTTTTTATTGGAGCTAAGACCTCTTTGCTAGTGTGTAATTTGAGCAATGATCTGGAGTATTACAGTGACAGTACCACTGTGGTTTCAGAGCTGGATGCACTGGGTGATGAGCTGCTGCTGGATGATGACACCTCCTACCTGGATGAGGCCTCAGCTGCCCCGTCTATCCCTGAAGGAATCCCCAGTGACAGCAAGACAAATAAGGTGACAGTCTACAGAGCTCAGTTTTCATGACATGAAGGGCAGGGTTGTGGAAAATACATGAAAGTAAAATAAAAAGTAATCATAAAGACTTTTTCCTACTTCAAAATGGACCTTTGGGGTGTGACTGTGTATGTAAGCAGACTATTAAACCTGCCACGAATTCTGGTGCCAGTTTCTAATCCTGTGTATGTGTTTGGTAGATTAGCTATAATGTGCAAAACTCTATCGTTTAAACACAAACCTGCTAAGTGAATAACACTTGAAATGTAAGTGTTTTGCTCATGGCTGATGTTTTTTTCTTCTTTTGTGTTCAGGATGGTGTGCTCGTGGATGAGTTCGGCCTCCCTCAGATTCCTGCCACATAAACAAGAAGCAAATAAAAACAGCTGCACTCGAACTGAAAACACTTTTATATGTAGAGTAACATTTATACATGCAAAACCATTTGACGTGAGAACACTACGATTTGGAGGCTGTTCTGGTTTCAGGTTGTGTATCGTTACTTCTACCGTGCTGGCATGTGGCCTTGTAACATACTAAACCTTTTTTTTTTTAAACATAATTCCCTTCATCTTCTCTTCCTTTCATCATCAACAGCTTGTCTGTGTCGTTCATTAGTGTTCCTTAGTGTTCCTTAGTGTTTATTTATTTCTGTTTGTTATTAATTTTGTGTGATTTTTAGTCACTAAGATCGTGTCTGCATTCTCAAAAGTGGAGGTTATTCACACTTGGGCTGTTTAAAATATCTGCAGGGTTATTTGAAACATGCAAAATAAAAATTTTGTTTTAAATCAGCTGTGAGTTCTTAATTTATGGCGTATTTGTTCATCCTCCTCTATCTTGTTTTTAGCTCTTAAGTAGACATTGCTGGTACCACGTTGCCATCAGCCTGTTTTAATTCTCCATGGCATAGATTCAACAAGGTGCTGGAAACATTCCTCAAAGATGTGATTCAACCATGATGTGAATCTCCTGCTCCACCACATCTGGAGTCCATTTGAGTACAGCGAACTTGCTGTCATGTTCAGGAAACTAGTTTGAGATGATTTGTGAGAAACAGCCATCAAAGGATGGATGCTTTTCTGTGGGTGTGGTCATAAAGGGATGGATTTGGTCAGCAACAATACTCAGGTAGGCTGAGGTGTTTAAATCATAAGTGTGTCAAGTCCTTCATGTTATTACACCACAAGCAGCAGCCTGGTCTTTTGAATCAGGCATGGTGGATCCATGGTTTTATGTTGTTTACACCAGATTCTGATCCTGTTTTGCAAACTTCTCTCATTTTTGATCAGAGATTTTTGTAGCTTCAGTTTCCTGTTCTTAGGTGACATGGAATGGTACCAGGTGTGGTGTTCTGTTACTGTAACCCATCTGCTTCAGGCTTGAGAGCTCTTGGCCATACCTGGATGGCAAGAAGTGGACCTTTCATTTTTTCTGTTGCCACGCTATGATCAGTGTGGCCATTCTCTGACCTCTGGCATCACTGAGTCATTTCCACCTGGAGAATTGTCGCTTACTGGATGTTTTCTCTTTTTTGAACCCTTCTCTATAAACCCTAGAGATGGTTGTGTGGAGAAATCCCAGTGGATCAACAGTTTCTGAAATACTCATACTAGCCCGTCTGGCAGCAACAACATACCACATTCAAATTCACTTAAGTAGGGCCATACCAGTGAAACGCCCCTTTCTCTCGGTATAAAGTAGTTTAAGTGCACTACTTAAACTACTCTGAGATATCTCAGTATAAGAAGTGCAGTTTCAACAATGCGTCTTGTTTTTCTCTCCATGATAAAGAAAATCTGCTGTACAATGTAATGTAATGAAGCAAATCTGTCAGCACAACTCTTTGGGCTTAAATTGTAGAAAAAAAAATAAAAAATTCAAATTATGGGAAAAGTTCTGCCCAAACTGTCATGTAAATAGAAATTACAGTTAAAGGTCCAAAATGTATTTATGTTTCCAATTGTGTTTCAGATTGAAGTCTTTTTCTTTTTTAGATTGAGGCCATTTTTCGCATTACTGCCATTTGATTGGCGGACTACATATTTGCATTCACAAACGATGGCCTAATATACCTAATATATACCACATAAGCGACCAGTGAATGTTTGTATTATTGGATCTATCTTACAATATAAAGCGCCTTGAGGCGACTGTTGTTTGGGTTTAGTGATGTGTAAATAAAACTAAATCGACTTGAATTGTAAATATCTTATATAGTTACTTTAAACCTCAGCACTTGCCTTACAAAGGATTTTCACCCTGGTACAAAAACTCTTTTACTCACAGTTAACAAGCAACTGTTCTTCACTTATAAGGACATTATTGAAGTGATTTGGAAACAGCCTGGTATTACCAGCAATCGAGTTACACATGCGCTCTGTGGGACACGAACCTACAACCTTAAAAACGTTGTTAGCGCTGATACAGAAACTCCATTTGCGAAACAGCTAGGTATATCACGACTCTGCGTTTTATCTGTTTTGTGTTCTTTAACATCATGAATTCAGACCTATTTTGGCCATGTAAAAAATCATTATAGAGTTGTAATGTTATAATTGTTGCAATGTCTGCTCCCCCACTGGCCACGTCTGTCATCACGTTTTTTAATCTCAATGACACTTTTTACCTGCATAAATAAAGGGTAAGTAAAAGTGAGTGCAGCTTTTACCTAATGTTCTTTTGGCTCAAAATGATTTTAAATATTCTTAAGAGACATGTCTGAGATATGTTTCACAGATAATAAGTTAGCAGGTCATTTACAGTTTAAACAGCGTAAATATTTATTTTAGCCCTTGATCCTCAGCTGTGGTAGACGGGGATGAGATAATGTGAAAGACACGAAAGCACCGATGAGCTGCGCACATAACCAAAGACATATTCAGGAGCATCATGTAAGCATGATATCAGCAATTAACGAGTAACCGTGACTAGTAACGGTATTGAGACGATTCGGAGGACAGATGGTCAGGTTAAAAATGCGACTCTGGTGGGACTCGAACCCACAACCTTTGAATCACCTCTCAAGTGCTTGACTAGAAGTCCAATGCGCTATCCATTGCGCCACAGAGCCGGTTGGGAAAGCACCTTTGGCGCAACATGACCTGACACGTCATACATACAGACATTAATTATACAGAATTTAAAAAGCTTTACTGTAGGAAAACTCTACACACTTAAGCTAAATGTATTTACGTCTGTCAGCAGAGTTTCATCGAAGTGTTATAAGAACTCAAGTTGCGCTGTAGATTTCGGCTCGCGTTTTATCACTTTTGTGTGTAGCTGTTGTGTTTGTATTTGCTGTTCCGCTTTTTTAAACAAGTAAATAAATAAAAAGTCAGATAAAATTAAATAATAAATACAATAATAAATAAGTAAAATTGCATTTAAAAAAAGTGAAAGAAAAGAAAAAAAGGGGGTACTTCCGGTGTTCAAGCTTAACTGGTGGTCGTGCTGATCGGTGAAGAACCACAAAAGTAGTAGGTCCAGATGTGTCTAGTCGTAGATTCGTCACATACATTGACACCTCTTGTTGTAAAAGTTTTGAATGACCAAAGTTTTGTAAGGTCGCTCATCCAAGTGACTTCTTCAATCTCAACTGACTTTAGGTTTCCCCAATCTTATAAACAGCACATTTGCATAATGACTGAAACTAGCACCACTGAAGGAACAATGGGCTAGAGTAACGAAACCGCTCTCCCACTGAAAAGCTTTTGGGGATTTACCTACCTGGATGATTGTGCATGCATCAAGATATTCTCATTGTTGTATCTACTCTGTATGGTAAAATATAATTAATCCAATTTATTTCTGATGCACTCTTGGCCATATTTCTCTTGAAAAAGACATTTAGGAGTCTCAATTACACTTTATTCCAGCATAAATAATGATATGTAAAAGTGACTTACAGCTTCTTTGTTGTGACAGGAATGTTCTTTCAGGCTCAAAATTACTTGATACCATTGATGAGAGACGTGTTTGAGATATGTCTCTCATGAATGGATTATAGGCCAACAATTTAAATATCAGAAATCATTTTTTAGCAGATAATCTTGCCTTGGTCACCTGAGAGAGGGTGTAGGATATTGAAAGACCCCAAATCCCTGATGACCCCGGGCAGATCCCCAAAGATGTATTTAGAACAGCAATGTGCGTGTGTATCTGCATGAACTGGTGATTTTATTTATTTATTGTTAATTAACTTATTACATATAAAATACTTTTGGTAAGCCACATTTTTAATCCAGTCCAACATTACACACACTGGTAGCCCTGGGCTATTTTTCGTGGATTTTCTGCGAGAGGAACAGATAGAATAACACCACTTAACGCTATCACCAGTTAAACTGTAACACCGGAAGTAGTTAGCAATAAGCAACAGTTAGCTTTGCGTTTGATGTTGTGATTAAAGGACGCCGGAAAGCAAAATGTCGGAGCAAAAGATAACTATGACAGTCGCATACGGTAATAAGATTTCGGCTTTAAACTACACCATAATCACCACAAAATATAAGTAAAAATTGGGTTTCGTTGTGGCTAAAGCTAGCCAGAAACGGCTCAGCTTCTGTAGCTCTTCTCCACAGACTGTGTGGTTATGTAGCTTTAACTTAGATCCCGCTGGTTATGTGTTGTTCTTCAATAACAAATCAAATATATAAACTACTGTAAATATCAGCATTTATTAAACACGTTTATGAAGAATTGTGTAGCTGTTGTAATTAGTTTCGTTTGAAGACACGTTACAGCACATTTGGGAAACAGGAGGGCTGCTGAGAGAAATTGTATTGTTGCCAATCGCTTGTTAAATGTTTTGTAATTATTTTTCCTCACACGACAGTGAAACATAATTTTGCAACCCATCGTTAAAAACTGAACCAAACGTGCGCGATAGTTTCTGAGATATGCCGCATGTTCTGTAATTTGATGGGTGCAAATACTTTTAAAGACTTTTTTATTATTGTTTTTTAATCCTGGTAGGTGACATTTACTTTCTGAATAACACCGATACAAGACAAAAGGGTGACAATGATAACTCTCAATCCTTAATAGCTTGAGAGCTGTGTAATATTTATTTATTTTCCTATTTCAGGATCCTCTAAGCACAGCATCACGCTAACAGGACATGAGGATGGAAAAGGACCCACTGTTAAAGACCTGTCAGATGCTCTCGCTCAAGTCACGGGAGTCCCACCTGCCTCTCAGAAACTTATCTTTAAAGGTAGACTTTTAGTCTTCTTTTTTTTACACACTCAAATGAGGCCTAATGTCATATATCTGGTTTTAAAGTAGTCTTTTTTTTAATTTTAGGGAAGTCACTGAAAGACATGGAAGAGAGCCTTTCCAGCTATGGAATAAAAGAAGGCTGCAAACTCATGATGATTGGAAAGAGGGTAAAGCACATTTATACATGTGCTACATCTCTGGTGCGTGCCTGAATATGTGCATTTGCAAAACACTGATGATAATCTCTAAACAGAACAGCCCAGAGGAAGAAGCTGAACTGAGGAAACTCAAAGACATTGAGAAATGTGTGGAGCAGATGGCCAAGAAGCTGGAGAAGGTAGACGGGGAGTTGACTGGACTGAAAAATGTAAGCAATCATGTCTTTTTGTTTTTTGATAATATATAGGAAAATAAATAAATATTACACAGCACTCTTTTGTCCCATCTTCTAATGTATTACTGTCACCCCTATCCTATCACAGGGATTTCTTGCCAAAGACCTCCAGGCAGAGGCCTTGGGTAAACTAGACCACAGAGTAAAAATAGCAGCTGAGCAGTTCATGAAGATCTTGGAGGAGATAGATGCTATGGTAATGCTATTTTAAGCGTAAGCCTCTATTTTGAGTGTCTGCTTTAATCGTGTGTGTCATGTATAACAAACCATCAAATTGCTCCTCTTTTAACAGAGTGTTCCAGAAAATTTCAATGACTGCAGAATGAAGAAAAAAGGACTTGTAAAAACAGTGCAGGTTAGTGTTTGATTATTTTTCTCTCTGACAAAACAATCATGCTTTATTTGAAAACTATTGAGAATCAAAATAAGTCTGATCTTTACCATATGTCCACAGGATTTCCTCGCCCAGTGCGACAAAATCGAGGCTTGTATATCAGACCATCTATCAAAGATCCAGTCAAAAAACTTGGCTTTGGCAGAATAGTGCAGTCTCTTTTGTCACTTATTCTATACATTGCTCTGTGAGCAATGACAAAGTGTGCAGAAAGCTTCACGTGTGAAGCAGATCCTGGTTTATTTATTGCTGGTGTGAAGCAAATGATGAAGTGGAAAGAAGGATGCTGATTATCAGGAACGATGTTGGATACTTAACACAAGCAAATCCTCCTGGTTCAAGACAGATACAAAGTGTCGACTGAGAAACTTTAACCATGAACTTGCAGGAAATGGATCAGATGCCATTTTAATTAGCTAAAAGAGCTGACAATGCCAAATATCTTAAAATGCCCCCTGTTTATTGCCCTGTATGTCTAAAACATAATGAGTTTTGTTCCTCATTGTGCACAAGCTGCAGTGAATGATTTATGATCAGAAATATGTAGACATTGTTTAATTGGGGAAGTTCCAAAAAGCAATATCCACTCAGGATAGTGGATTGTTCCCATTGGGCCACAAGAGGGTTATTATGTTGTGTGATAAACATTTATTGCCCTTATGGGTCTGAATGGGTCACTGTTCCCTGGCTTTTACCTGCCATGCTGTCTTTTGAGAACAAGCAATCAACTAGCGACCTTGTATAAGGCGTACCCTGCCTCCCACCCCCATGAAATTTATTTGGGTTTTAAACGGATTGGCCCAGAGCAATAACAAATTATATCTTACCACCTTCTGCAGCCCTAGCTCATACAAGTAAAAAAAAAGAAAAGGTTAGTACTGCAGGAGTGTCCATATATCGCAATCGCATGTACTATATTCAACATCAAGAATCTTAAGAAATCCAGTGGCTGATCCTGAGTGTTCATGTATCTTTGAATCTTGTGCTAAGACTGATGCATCACATCGAATTCTTCGGTTTTAAAATAAAACTTTTAAAAAAATAAAGAGCACTGGTGATTCTTCTCAGAATACATTTTAATTTCCACGCTTATTCTATAAAATACAGCTGATTCATTTGCAATAACAGACATTAGGTGTCAGTTTATTTCCAGCTTTATCCATGGGGGTCTTTTTAATACATCTCCACTAGCTTATAGAGACCCCCTAGTAGTGATCACAGATGTGCAAATAAGCTTTCAAAGTAGGATTGGTTGGAGGGACCCAGAGGTCAAAAAAGCAGCTTAAATAAATGAGCTTCAGTAAAGTAGACCACAGTAAAGCTTTGTCATGAGCCAAATTACAGGACATAGCTTTCCTAACTTGAATAGAAACTCTTTAAACATAGACATGGAGTAAAGAATGAACCCACTAGTCATCCTTATCCTTTGCACCGTGTTTCAGAATACGTGTGAATGCTACATAGTTGAAATTTCCTTTTTTATCAATGGGCGCCTCGCGGAAGAGCTCGTCCACTTCTTCATCTGTAAACCTGTCACCCATAGTGGTGAGCAGCTCCCGCAGGCACTCCTCCTGAATCACACCTGTGTGAAGAAACAGTTTCACTCTTGCAGGTGCTTCCTGATGTTAGCACTGAGCAGATATCTTCAAATTAAGCACTTACTACAAAACAATGTCTCTACATGCCACAGTCTGAGACAAATTCACATAAAAAGATGCGAAACTTAAACAGTTGAACACATCAGCTCACCTGTGCCCTCCTCGTCGAAACAAGCGAAAGCGTTACGGATCACTTCCTCTGGATCTGTGCCGTTCAGCTTCTCTCCGAACATCGTCAGGAACATGGTGAAGTTGATTGGGCCAGGTGCTTCATTCATCATGGCTTCCAGGTACTCATCTGTGGGGTTCTTACCTGGGAAAAAGCTCAAGGTCAGAGTGACTCTAACCTGCTAACCACATTTAATGGTTTGTTTTTAGAAAAAGATTGAAATCTTTTAACTTCTGAATATGAGCCCCAAATAATGCAGTTTTAACTCCATAAGACGTTATCACTAACTAAATATGTGTAAATAAATCAAGTTTACCTAATGAGGCCAGCATGTCATGCAGGTCTTCTTTGTCGATGAAGCCATCCCTGTTTTGATCGATCATGTTGAAAGCCTCTTTGAACTCCTGGATTTGAGACTGATCAAACATGGCAAACACATTGGAGGTGGCACGCTGAGGACGCTTTTTGGTGTTCTTTCCCTTGGCCCTTTTGCTAGACATGTTGGCAGGCTGTTAGTCCCTCTCCTGTAATACAGGAACATGAAAGTTGTCAGCTTGGATCAAGCAACACGTTCAAATGAAAGATTCATTCACATTTTTTTCTTATCTTGACTTCATTACTGATGCTCTCCATCTGGCCAAAATTCCTTGGTTACACTGGCTATTAAGTGTCTTTAGATTATTGACTGTGCAAGCTATGAACTGGAAGGTTAATGTAGGTGAGTTCAGGCAATGCATTTAATACTAATGTAAACTTACTAACATGGTTACAAGATGTTGGTAATTCAATTTTCAGCCAATTTGGTTGACACTACTATCACATTGTCATATAGCCTCCTAATTTACCTTTTTTTTTAAAAAAATAAAACAGCTAAATATTATACACTCAGTGGCCACTTTGTTAGGTACAACTTTACATTAACACAAGTATGTAGTCAACCAGAACATCACGTGCCACCAACTCAGTGCAGTCTCTTAACAAAGCAGACTTGGTTAGGAATGTCAAATATAGTTCAAACTGGATTTTCCCCACACAACCATTTCTGTGGTTTACAGAGAACACTCTGAAAAAGAGAAAATATCCAGTGAGCAGCAGTTCTTTGGGTGAAAATGCCTTGTTATTGGCAGAGGTTACAGGAGAATGGACAGACTGCTTCAAGTTCAAAGGGAAACAACGGTAACTAAAATATCCACTTGTTACAACCAAAATAATCTGTGAACACACAATGCATTGAACCTTGAAGCAGATTGACTACAGCAGAAGAAGACTGGACTTCTAGTGCCACTCCTGAACAGGTTACAACACACTGACTCACTAAAACTCTAGAAGACTGGAAAAATCTTCCCTTTTCTGATGAGTCTAGTTTTCTGCTGTGGCTTTTAAATGGCAGGGTCAGAATTTGACATTAACAAGCATGGATCTATCCTGCCTTGTATCAACAGCTCAGGCTGATGGTCGCAGTGTATTGGTGTGGTGGATATTTTCTTGGCACACTTTGGGCTCCTTAGTACTACCTGAGCTTCATTTAAAAGCCACACCCGATCTATTGTTGCTGATCGGGTCCACTCCTTTACCAACACAGTTTTCCCATCTTCCGATCTTTTTTTGTCTTTGTTTCGACATCATGGATGTGCACCAGAAAAAAATTTGTGATGGCATCCTGTCTATATGGACCAGCATACCTGAGAAATTCTGCAAGCATCTTATTCAATTTATGCCTTGAAGATTTAAACGAATTATGACAAAAGGGGGTCCAATCCAGTAATGGGTGAACCTAACTAAAGAGTCTGATGAGTTTAGCTCAGTCTATGATCACTTACAACGGATATATGCACTCGGTACTTGTTTTGTGATACGAAAGCACTTAAGTTGTCATTTGTTTACTGGATATTAATGTTATTAGATCAATATAATTTCAAATTATGCTCACCTGTCACGCAATAACATAACAATAACGCAAATATAGGTATTGACATTTGTTTACCTCACTCTTATTTGAGCTGTAGCACACACGCACTACATAGCGTACTGCAGGAATCACACAAAATGCGAAGAAAACCCCTTAATTATTTGCCAGCTTTGCCAGCTAGCCCCTTGCTGACCTAAATAACTGACTGACCAGGCTAGCCTTAGCAAGCTAGCAGAGATTTATTCACAAGAAAAAAACGAGTCCTTAGTCCTCAAACTCTGCAGCTTCATAAACATAAAATATATCGCCTACCTTAGAAAAAACGTATAATTTCTAGGCCCAAAAAGCTGCACACACAGCTACCACAGCATCCACAAGCTGATGAAGAGGAACATCAATGTTTTATTTCCTCTTGCCTAAACTGACCAATGAGAGTGAAGTTGGAAGAAACCAACAGTCTGGAATATTCCACGCCTTGGGTTTGTTTACGTCCCTCTCCTCTTCTTGTTTTGGATGAAATGACCTACTGCTACTGCTTGTGGTAATAATAAATCTATGATTTATACACTGATACGATTATAAGTACAGCCTTAATTGAATCATGTTTTTTATTTGTCCGGACGACTAATAATGTAGTCAACATATGTTACCACTAGGTGGCAGCAATTACTTGCATGTCCAAGACGTTTGTTTGAATTAGCCGAAATGGTTAATGAGTCTTTGTCTTCAATATTTAATAAGGAAGTTGAACCACTAAATATTTTTTTGCGCAGCGGAATAATAATGGATCGATTTTAAACAAATAAGCTAAACTATAATCTAAGGGAAAGTGAAGTTTAAAACTTAACAGCATTGGTGTTAAAGTTGGTTGGTGGATGATATGATTGTACTAGGTTAGCAGGTTTTTGTTTTTTAAGACTGAGAACCCGTCCTCTATTGTATTTTCTTTTATTAGTGGCGTTTTTTTCTTCTTCCTTTTTCCGTTTGTGGTGCAGTTCATACGCCTTTTATTACAGTGAACTGGGTGAAACCACTGGAGTCCTGCATATGCCCCTGAAGTACAGTACACAGCGGAGGGCCAGGCCAAAAAGAAGCTCCTCAGCTCAGCTGGCCTATCTCATGGTCTCATGGTCTAAATTTAAAGCTGCCCCAGCCTTAAAAGGTCCTGACGGTGTCTTGTGCATTCTGCCGAGTGGCAGCATTATTTTTGTTCTGTGGACTACCGTCCTGTCCACTGCCCCTCACCCTGCTGCTTTGCCTGGATCTCAACTTGCTTTAGCTACTTCTGGATTAACACACCTTTTCTCTTATTTTCAGCGATTGTGGATTTTTAAATTGTGGTGAGTGAGTGTGCATATTTTCTTAAATAAGCTGAAGTACTTATGTACTCTGGTTATCATTTAAAACCATGACTCCATAAGGCCCTAGGCCGGCTTCCACTGTATGATTATGTATTTATTTTTTACTTAGTTTGTTTATAAATGTGTTTTAATTAATCAGTTTTATTATATAGCCTACTAACAGGGTTTTGTTCATTTTAAGAACTAGTACTCTGGTATATTAGCCTGCATGTGTCATTGAAGTGAAGTGTCATCCTAATCTCCCAATTAACACCAGCCTTACCTTACAAAACTTTACGTTTTTATCACCTGGACTTGTTAAAATGTTTTTAATGCATTCTGTGCCTTCATGGCTTACAGTCCAGTTCAGTGTGTAACTCTTGATGGCTTAATCTGCTTGTAGTAGATGTTGCTCAAGCACATAAAAAGGAGAAAATAGTTTTGTGTAATTTGGGAAAAACTGCAGATCATATAGTTACTGTTGCCTGCCTCCCAGCTGGAGCTGCTCTTCTTTTTAACCTGAGCCATATCTGAAATAACTTAAGTGGCTTCACATGGGGAAAGGTCAGCTGGATGATATTATTATTATTATTATTAGACAAAATATCAATATTTCATTCATTCCAATCTGCTTTATGTTGTCTTACAATAAACATAAAACCTTTGAAGTTGGACTTTTATTTTGAAGAAACAAACATCTAGGCTTTAGGAATTTGCCATTGTCACAATATTCTGACATTTTATAACTCGGATATATGAATAACTAAATAACCCTCAATTAAGCCAGTACTGAACATAGATATTTGGTAGCCTAATTACACAAAACCTGCAAAATCAGTAAGTATATTTTAAC
Organism: Neolamprologus multifasciatus; assembly: GCF_963576455.1. NCBI lineage: Eukaryota > Metazoa > Chordata > Actinopteri > Cichliformes > Cichlidae > Neolamprologus > Neolamprologus multifasciatus. Next base: position 14,338,442 of record NC_140456.1, on the reverse strand, counting down.
TTGCCATCTGTCCACATTTGGTGTCCAGTTCATCACAAAACATTTAAAAAGCCCACTGCAGGAAATGATCTGACTGTAAATTTACATATTATTGTTCAAGACTTCCTTCCGTCTTCTTCCTCCCTCCACCCTAAGCGGTCACGACAGATGGCTTTTAACAGGTTTCTTCCTGTTAAAAGGGAGTTTTTCTTTCCCACTATCGCCAAAGCGCTTGGTCAAAGGGGTAATATGATTGTTGGGGTTTTCTCTGTTGTAGGGTCTTCACCTTGCCTTGAGGCAACTGTTGCTGTGATTTCACAGTACGTGAATAAAGTTGAATTAAATTGAATTAAATTGAATTGAAAAGTCTGAAAATCATCAAAACCACCAGTTTATCACCTGCTGCTTCATTTAACACAAAAGTAGATCTTAACCAGAGCTAACACATAAGCTGCTTGCCCAAAACAAACAAACAAAAAATCACAATAACAAGTTTAAAAACATATTTTTAACAAGCAACCAATTCTCTTATCCCTTAATCCCTGTTCCTACTACCTTATTACTGGCCTCTGCACTAGACTAACCTCCAGTAGAGAAACCAGTCTTTAATAATAACAGTCAGATTGATTCACAGAGCGGGTAAAGTAAAGGACAGTCATTATAAGTTGGCGGAGTGGCCGTCAGGATGTCAGCATCATTACAAGTGACGCAGAAGCTGCAGCATCAGCATCAACATCAACATGAGGAGAAGCAGCAGAAGCATCTCTATGAGAGCAGCTATTACCTGAGCAGCAAGTCGTCTGTTAGCAAGCAGTCATTCTCAACTTTCAAGACCACCAGCCATCGGTAAGAGGATTAGAGTGAAGGGGTTGCAGGGTCCAAGGTTGTAACCTGCCACTCCTAGTACTTCAGAAATGATGAATGTTCCCCTTCAAATATTCAGCATTGTGCTTGTGGTCTGAAGTGGGTTTAGCAGCAGGAAGGAGAGTGCGTGCATACCAAAAAGGGTTTTCATCGAGAGCAGGTGCTTTTTTATGCTATCATTTATTAATTGATTTTCTTTTTTTATCGTAATAGATTTTAAAAAAAGAAAATATAGCACTTTTTACTGTTAACATACTGTTGTAGCATGGCCTTTAAAGTTTTAAAGTGTATTAAATGGTAAATCATGAGGGTGACAACGTATTTTCCTTCCAGCTCTTTCTCTACATACGGTAGGTTTAATCAGGAATTAGACATTTAATCATCTCTGAAGGAAAAAATGTTTTGTAATAGTTGTTCAAATAGGCAAAAGCTGGAGAAGTGTGTAAGTACAAGTACAAGAAAGCAATAGGGTTCAAGGCCTGGAGTCTTGGCGTAGCATGGGGACCATTACACATGACTGCCAGGTAAACAGAAGGATAGATGTAAAACAACAGCCACTCTTCCTTGTTTTTTTTATAGCTCAGATTTGTGAACTGACTTTCATTTGAAATCTCATCTCTAAGTGTCAAAGCAGACATGTCAACATCGAACCTCCTAAATTGTCCAGTTATATGAGAGTAATCCACTTATAAAGTCTATATCTTAAAGTAATGTTTCTAAGTTCGTATCCAAAGGCTTTTTCTCATGTGTTTGTGTTTATACATATACATGGGTTTTGTCGCTATAAGAACATCTATTTAAGGAGGCAGGTGCATAGGAGAGGGACAAACTGATCCAATGTTTGACACAGACTCCCACACGCTATCTAACTTGGACAAACTCTATTTATTTGTGATGCTTTGGCGCTAGACTTTCATGAGGCATTTTGCCAGCAAATAAATGTACTTTTGCAAGTTAAACATTGTGGGAGAATGTTTGCAATGTTGGATCAGACTGTAATGTTTAGACAAAATAATTTCCACCGTGTTAGAGCTTTTATATTGATGTACTTTTATCTATTAATCCACTGAAGTAATACAGAAAAACAGTGAATGCAACAATACAACAACAGCATTACAATACAACAACACTGCTAAGACATTTATTTCTTCAATGAGATAATTTCTTTTGTTCTGTTCATTTGTTTTCTGTTCTGTTAAATTGCATGGTATTGTTATTAGGCCACAAGCTGAATAAAATATGCAATTTAAGGATTTCAATTTGATCAAAAAGGTTAATAATGGCAAAAGGTTTACAGCCTTAGCTTGACATCTTTAAAACTACACATTAGTGAATATTGTAAGGACTTTAAATAGAGCCTGACTGATTTATTGACAGGTCGATACTGTTGGACAATGTTAGCTGTCTGCTGCTCTATCAGCATCACCATTTATAATGACTGATAAATAAACATTTAAAAAAGGGAAAGAAGATAGGAGAAACACCCTTCAGCCATATTTGAGTGTTGATGTTGCACAGTTTCTCCACCAGAGGGCACTCTGTAACTTCTGTTAAGGCAAGTCTTTCAAATCCCTTAAACACAACCAGCGCATGTAAATAACTACACGTAACAAATACTGGAATTAGCCAATGTATTGGAATATCAGATTTTTAAACCACCAAATATCGGTATTCCTCCTAAATAGAAATATATCAGTCAGGTTTATCAGTTATCAGTTATCATATATCAGTTTTTAAGCCAGTAATTTTTCTTGGGCTTGTTTTTGTTTATCTTTTGTCTCTGAAATTTACGAACATGCACCTTCCCGTACCAACATGCAGTATGGTTAGCATTTCTTTGTCATTTAAGCTGTGGTGCTCAGTGTACATGCTGGAACTGGGATAACTTTCTAAATGAGGTCAAGGAAAGAATTTCAGCTGTAGTGAAGGGCTGCCAGTTATATTCCTGGACAGCCAAGCTATTTTTGAAGATGCGACTTGAGCTGTTGCCTATAAGCCAACTGTAAAGACCGTGTAAAGAAGTGATGATATTGTAGCTGGTTGCAGGCTGGCTTTCACAGTAGTCTGATACATATTAACTCATGGGCCAGTAGTACAGCATAGCTGCTGTTGATTTTAAGCATCTGTGTTTTGTGTCTTGTTTATTTACTAAAAAAATAAATCAATTTGTACTTTAGTGATACTGATTTTCAGACTGACATTCTGTAGCTTGTCAGTCGGAAAAGAAGTGCTCTTTTTCAGCCATCAAACTTTATTACCTTTGACTTTGTTTCACACTGAAGCAGGCGTCCTCTCAGCTCACCTGGTGAGTCAGCAATAGAAATAACTTCCTGACATTACAGCATCTTTTGTGAGACTCCCTCCATCTGTCTGTCTCTGCTGTGCATTGAGCACCTTCCACAGATTGTATCCTGCTTCACCAGTACATAACAGACTTCATCAAAGCCACGCGTTCCTGCTTCCTTTTCATGCCAAATGGATAGACTAGCGCTGACTTGGCAGAGATCATGAGTGAAAGTGAGGCTTTAAAACGAGTCTTATGTACAGCAGTCCCAGTTCCATTAAAAAAAAGCCTTCTGACAATAGTGAGGACTAAGAGGCTAATGAAACAGACTGTAAATGGGTCAGGATCTTAGGGAGCGGACCGGAATACATCTTCCTCTCTGAGTAACTGGACTATAGCACCAGCTGAATATGTCTTTATGTAACCACCATATTTATTTAAATGTTTAGTCGTCAAGTGAGCAAAATGCTTCATGCTCTTCATGGTATTCTTAGATTTCTCTGCAGCTCTTAGAAGTCTTTCCCCCCCTTTTGTTTATACATGCAAAGTGTGGTGTATATATTTAGTCATCAGTTTATAAAGCAATTCTTCCTTCACAGCAAATAATCTACACCAAATGACAAATGACTAGGAAGGTTAATTAATAGCAGTAGGGGTACTTACTGCAAGAGGTACTAGAAGGGATTTTTTTCATGTCTATCAACCACACATAATTGGTGCCTGGTTCTGCCGGAGGTTTCTTCCTGTTAAAAGGGAGTTTTTCCTTCCCACTGTCGCCAAAGTGCTTGCTCATAGGGGGTCATATGATTGTTGGGCTTTTCTCTGTATCTATGAAGCGCCTTGAGGCGACATTTGTTGTGATTTGGCGCTATATAAATAAAATTGAATTGAATTGAATTGAATAATTCTTAAAGAATAAAAAACTGTAATTAGTCTACTGATGTTAAATGAAACCATGTTTTATATTCAATAGTCCCATTTTAAACACTGTGGTTAGCTGTCATAACCTATCGCTGACATTAAACTTTACAGACGGCGATCAAACACATACAAATGTTCCATAGCTGGCTGTGAAACCACTTTCAAAAATTTACTGACAGACAAAAATTAAGGAAATGGATTTGTGTAGCAGCAATGCAGCCAAAAAACAAGTAAAAAGAGCTGGGCCGCGTATTTGTGGTAGACCTCTCTTTCTGTAATGAGTGATCAAAACAATGAAAAAGTCTGCCTGGACTGGTCTGAGTTTGAGTTTTGAGTGAAACTGATCAGAAACATCAAAAACAAGCACAATATTGCCCTTCTGTCTTTGTCAAAATCCTGGTTTGAAATCTAGGAATGAAGTGTTTTCCAGGTACAAGTTTGGTATTTAGTAAATGTGTTTCTATTGTAATGTGATTCTTAATATTTTCCACCAAGAATATTTTTGCATTGGTTGTAACTGGGTAAAGAAAACATTATAAAAGTTTGTGTGATTGGAAAAAAAAGACTGAGAACCACATTTACTATTATTGTTTGTTTGTTCCAAGAAAACAAGCGGATGCAGAAGTCTGATTCTGGCTCAGGTTGTTTCTCTGGCACTCAGCTAACTGGCATTTTATTTCTTCTGAAGATGAAAATCAATTTTCTTTCTTTAAAAAAGAGCCAAGGAATCTTCCACAATCACTCAGCACATCATTATTTAATAAAATAATAATAATAAAAAAATAATCATGCAATTTATTTGGAGCTACTCAGTTGTTGCTTCAGTAAGATCAATTATGCCTTTTACCTCTTAGCAAGAAGATCTCTGTGAAGACAGAGAAGGGGCAGGAGGTGGTTAAACTGAGCCCATTACCCAAGAGAGCCAAACGCACCTACCTGGCAATGGACAAGGACAAAGAAGTTATCGGCTATGTTATTCCGGTGTTTAGAGCCAAGTGAGTATGCAATCTGAGTTTGTGGATATTTCTTAGAAAGTAATCAGTATAATGTCCGAGATTCATAGTGTGCTCTCTGTTCTCACATCTTGGTTGGTTTGTATTGTTCTAGTCATGATGTAGTTCGGGGCTTAATGGAGGCCCAGGAGGAGGAGGTCACAGAGGAGGGCATCAACTATGTGGCCATGAGGAACCTGTTTGTCAGGGAGGCCAGGGAGGCCATGGAGGTGAAAGTGGAGAAGAAAACCAGGTCAAAGCATGTCAGGGAATCTGCTGAACGCCTGGAAATGAGCAGGACGGTAAATCCTTTCCATAGTTTTGTGAATGCAAAGGTTTAACCATTTTCACATGACCCATACAGGCGTTGATGGGCTTCATATAACAAACTTCCGCTACAGATGGAGGAATGGTCGGAGTTCCGTAAGAAAATGAACCCAGACAGCCTGACACACCACCCAGAGTTCGTTGTCAAGCCCCGTGGACAGACTGTTTGGGAGGGCAAGGATGTCAAGTTGCACTGCACCGTGGCTGGATGGCCCAAACCCAGGATTGCCTGGTACGTTCCCTTCTTCTCTGAGTCACAAAAAAAGAGGCTGATGAAAACAGTCAGTCATGCGTGTGTCATAGAGAAGTTTCCATCCAACACGTCAGTCGAGTTTATTTTGCACAGTTGCTACATAAACACCTACATGCACCATGGCAATTAAAAACTCTGAAGACAAGAGTAAAAATAAACGTTGGCTTTCTGCTGCTTTTAAGGTATAAAAACAACGTCCTCATCGATGCCAAAGCCCACTCCGAGAAGTACACAGCTGAGAGCAATTACAACATGCACTCTCTGGAGATCAAGAAGTAGGTAATCATTCAGCTGGCCTCTGAATTAACAGCACACACCCAAGATAAACGGTATTAGTGTTTTATTTTTTTTTTGCAGCGCTGAATCTGTTCGTGGCGTTAATAGTTAATCGTGCACCAACATTTTGTTTCCAGCTGTGATTTCTTCGACACTGCTAAGTATCATGCCTCTGCCCTCAATGTGAAAGGGGAAGCTTCTGCTGTGGCCTCTGTGGTTGTGAAAAGTAGGTAACTCGTTCAATGTTTTTTTCCACATGTCCCTCTCTGCAGCAGCTCCAGTCGATTTCAGTTAGCGGTCAAAGTTCAAAGTAGAGGTTTAAAACTCAGCAGTGTCCTACATTCACGAGCGTCAAAGGGGCATTTCACCCCTCTGGCCTGTAGATCTATTTTTTCATCTATACTCTTGTGTTGAGTTGCCAGTTTTGGTGCTTTCTGCCAAAAAGATGTCTGCCTTCTCCTGAGTGTAAAGATAGTAGCCAACACTTTTGGAAGAGCCAAAAATTACATTTGAATTCAGCAGCAGTTTTGTTTCCCAGTAGTCTGCTGTTCAAAATGTACAAACCTCGTTAGGGGAAGTTTTAATAACTTTGTTGTATAATATTTCCCCATAGGGTTCCAAGAGGGTGTTGAACCAGGTCCACTCGATCCTAAACCACGTGAGATCACTTTATATATTATAAACAAACATTCTTTTTTAAATTGTATAAAGTAAAGTAGCTCTAACCACACATTTCTGTTCACTATCAGTTTTATTTTAGCTTTTTTAAGAATTGTTTTTATTAGAGATGGTAAATTTAGCTATTTTTGATTAAAGTCAACATCAGTTAAAGCGCCACATATTTTCAAATAAGCGTTAGTGGAGTTCAAAAAGAAAACTGCGAGGAGGTTGAATATTGGACTATTGAATAAAAATGTCTGCTGGGTGTGAGCCTTTAATGCTGAGATCCTTTTCTGTGTCTGTAGATGGTTTTAGCCCTGAGCATGGTGTTACCTTTGAAACCACCATTATTGACAAATTTGAAGTGGCTTTTGGCTCTGAAGGGGAGACGTTGAGCCTTGGCTGCACTGTCATCATTTATCCCACTGTGAAAAAATACCAGCCTGAAGTCGTGTGGTACAGAAACTGTAAGTGAAAGAATAAAATGGAAATTGCGTGTTATTGTCTTTCTGAGTATTAAGGTATCAAACCCCACTTCTTTTGGTAATCTCCTGTCTCATCAGCTGTCCCATTAAAGCCCTCTAAGTGGGTGCACACTCACTGGTCTGGGGAACGTGCCATACTCACTCTTGCCCACCTTAACAAAGAAGATGAGGGCATGTACACCCTGCGCGTCAACACCAAATCTGGCTATGATACCTATGCTGCCTATGTGTTTGTCAAAGGTAAAGGGCCTAAAATCCTCATCTAAAGGTTGCTTTTTTGCAAAAGAAGTTACTTTTAGTTTTGTTTTAAACCAAACTGTTGCAAGTGTTATGTCCAAACTGCTGCATCATGTCATAGATGCGGTGGGGAGGTGTAAGTTCTGCTGTGTCTTTAAGTGAGGTGTTTGGTTTTTACATCTATATATATTTATATGTGTGTGAGAAAACCAGCTCCAGAGACTGTTTTCTGGAAATCCAGCATAAAGATTAAAAATATAGTGATTTAGTGATATAAATGTATCTTAGTTGCCACTCATACTGTAAACAAGTAGGTCAGAAAATGGAAACTGGATATGTAATAGAGATCAGCTTGTTTTAAAAACAGCACCACTCACAAGTAACTCTGTGTGTGTGTGTGCGTGTGTGTGTGTCTCACTATGCCAGATGCTGATGTAGAGGTTGAGGGGGTTCCCGTAGCCCCCCTGGATGTGCGCTGTCATGATGCCAACAAGGACTATGTTGTGGTAACCTGGAAGCAGCCAGCGGTGGAAGGCAGCAGCTCCATCCTGGGGTACTACATCGACAGGTGAGTCAGCCTCACCTGTTTACCGGTTTACATCATTTTGCTACCATTTTATACAAAATTGTAAAAACAAGAATAGTCCGCTTTCGTGGGGGGCATATGATACTGTGTACAGCATATGCAGTGAAACTGGTTTAATTTCGGATGTTTCTGTGTTGGAAAAACAAAATTAACACCTGGTTTACAGCATTCACTAATCTAAATGTTTCCAGGTGTGAGGTGGGCACCCATCACTGGGCTCGGTGTAATGAAGTCCCAGTCAAGTACGCTCGCTTCCCTGTCACAGGACTGGTGGAGGGGCGGTCTTACGTGTTTAGGGTGCGTGCTGTAAACAAGGCCGGAGTCAGCCATCCATCCCGCGTCTCTGAGGCCGTGGTAGCCATGGATCCCTCTGACAGAGCACGCCTCAGAGGTGAGACACAGACACATCACCTGCTGACACACTTCAGCCATGTAAACGAATTAACCTTCTTTTTTTAAATTTAAATTGATTTAATTCATTTTTCCAAACAGCTGGACCCTCAGCTCCTTGGACTGGAATGATCAAGTTCACAGAGGAGGATCCGACAGGTACGGCACCTTTTTGCTGTCTGGTTTCAGAGAATTTTAATTTTTGTTGTCTTTACAAAAAGGTTTTAAAAAGCTATTGAACCTCAATATCTTTCTCATTTTGGCCAAACAGGTCTAATATATGGACTTGACCATCCCACTCAGCTGCTTGCACATCTCTTAGGTTTATAGTACAGTAACAGTCAAGCAACTCTGCTACTCTGATTTTAGGCATTTTCTCATATGGCTCAAACACATATGAGATGTGGGCTCCCTTTCTTTGATTTTAACCGCTATAGCCATCACACGGCTTCCTAATTGATGCCTGTCTCATTAATCAAGGGGAACTGTAAGCTATTTTTCATTAATGTTTAAGGGGGTTGAATGTGCTATTTTTAATCAGAAATTCAAACTTCACAAAAAATTCAGAGATGTCAAAATCAGGAATTTGCACGTGTCTGATTTTGAAAACTACCACCCCAATCTTTGTAATAGGTTAGGTTAGGATATGGTATTTGTGGTATTGGTTTATTATTGTCTCAGTTCTTTTCCCCAGTTTTTTAAACAGCTGCTTCATTCCTGTAAATTTCAGACTCATTACTGTAGGAATAAACAACCTCATACATCCAATCAGTCAAACATCAGCATCAGATACCTGGTCAGTCTTATAACTTTAGACTATATTTAATTCATGCAAAGCTTATATAGTAAAATACTGTTGGTACTGAGAGAACAGTCTGAACAGATCATGTGGTTTTGCTATTAGCGCTCCGTTTTGGTGTCAGTACAGTCACTTCAGCACTTACCTAGTTGCAGTTGTTGTGTCTAAATGATGAGTATCTTCTTGCCTCTTCAGTCGGTGTAGTCCCAGGAGAACCAACTGATGTTGTGGTTACTGAGGCAACTAAAAGTTATGTGGTACTTGCCTGGAAGCCTCCAGCCCAGAGGGGTCATGAAGGAGTCATGTATTACATTGAGAAGGTGAGAAAAACATTGAAAACCATAGAAATATATGTATATATATATATATATATATATATATATATATATATATATATATATATATATATAGCCATATGAGTCAAACTACTGGACTGATGAGAAGAATCAATTATATCGTTTGTTATATTTAAAATGATTATGGCAAATAAAACAAAGTTTCTAATCACTTAACTAAGTCTTAACTCTTCTCCTTTGAAGCTCTTAAACTATTTACTGCTGATAGCTACAACAATTTAACTTGTAAATGTGAGGGGTCGACATATTTTGCAGGTACAATGCAAAATGAAAGCTCCATAGTAAATACACAAGTGTAAAAAATGCTCATTTCTAATTGATTTCCTTTGGTCATACAGTGCATTATGCAAAACAAACGATAATGCAAAAGAAAACCGAAAACAAAAGAATGTTTATATTTTACCTGAATTCCCCATAATTTGTCTCTAAACAAATACAATGACAAAGACCTACAGACTTATTATTAGAATAGTGATATGTGAAAGCAAGCATATGGGGACATTATATAAATAATCGTACCTCACCTGTTTCATATAGTCAAATTTCATATCTGTTTCAGTCTCTAACATTTCTCTGGTTCTTTGTCAACTGCAGCGTATTTCTGGCACTGACACCTGGCAGAGGGTGAACACTGGTATGCCAGTCAAATCTCCTCGCTTTGCCCTGTTTGACCTGGCGGAGGGTAAATCTTACAGCTTCCGTGTACGCTGCTGCAACTCTGCCGGCGTGGGTGAAGCCTCTGAATCCACAGGAGAAGTCATAGTTGGAGATAAACTGGGTGAGCTGGCAAACCAAGTGTGTCAAAACTAATGCTGCATATAAAAAGACCTGCTCAGGACTGAATAATAGTAGCCCTAAAATCACAATGTCACTGGTTTATTTTACAGTCTGCTGCAGCACCTTTCTGCATTATAGGATGTTCTGTGTTTTCCTTTTCCTCTAACAGACCTGCCATCAGCTCCAGGCAACCCGGTTGTCACCAGGAACACTGACACGTCTGTGGTGGTTTCCTGGGGGGCCTCCAAGGATGTGCAACACTTGGTGGGCTACTATATTGAATGCAGTGTGGTGGGCACAGATGTCTGGATGCCTTGCAACAATAAGCCTGTTAGGCAGACCAGGTGGGCAGGTTTAAAGGTGCAATTAATGCATGCTCTAAGACATGGAGGATACTGATTTTGCCATGTAAATATGTCATCTTTTTATGTCTTGTTTATAATACTTCCACAGGAATTAAGAGGATAAGTAGCAGTCTCTTTGGACTGATGAACCTAAGTGGAGATGTTTGACCATAAATGCAGAGCTCCACATCTCTAGAAAACCAAGCACATGGTGCCAGAATAAACGCATTATCCCAACTCTTAATATTTTGGAGGGTTAATGATTTAGGTTGGATTTGTACCCACAGACCTGAGCACCTTGCAGTCACTGAGTTAAAGCTTGGCTGAAATTGAGTCATGCAACAGGATGATCCCAGTGGTAAACAAAGAATCAAGGTGTTGCAATGGCCCAGTTAAAGTCCAGACCTCAACCTGAGTGAAGTGATGTGGCAGGACCTTCAGAGAGCTGTTTATCATCATCATCGTCATCATAGTAGTAATAACAATAAAATATAAATAAAAGAAATAGTAAAAAAAGGCCAGTTACCCACTGAGGTCAAAGGCCAGCAAATAAAAATAGGTTTTTAATCTGGATTTAGCAAGAAGGTCCTGACTTCGAGTTTGTTTGTTTGTTTTTTTTAAAGCAATGTAACTTGAATGGCTTAAAGTATTTTGTATCAAGATCAACCTTTTATGATATTACAAAAGATCCCACCTATTGATTAATACTAATGCTGTCATAGATTGTTCATAGAAATGAGTGAAATGCAGAGAATCTCTTTTTTCTGTTTAGGTTTGTGTGTCATGGCCTGATTACTGGTGCAAACTACGTGTTTAAAGTGAAGGCAGTAAATGCTGCTGGATACAGCCAGAGCTCCCCCAATTCTGATGCTGTAGTTGTACAGGCTGCCATCTGTAAGTGTCATAATTCTTTCTCATTGTTCACTTTGCCCGCAGTATTCAGTTCATTTCCCCCTTTGTCCCCCCTTATCCATGTATAGTCTTTCACCACTCCTAACTCAAAATCCTCTTTATGTTTTTTTATTTACTTGCTGAGATTTTATTCTGATACAGTTAATCTACCAGATATTTGCCTGTAAATCTCATGTGTTAAGGAGTTATGTCTTCATGCCTGCTTAATAAGAAAATCCCAGAAAGTTGATTCTGTCCATTGGAACGCAGCATTTTCAGTGGGAAAAACATTTCATCACTTATCCAAATGACTCAGCTGACTGCAGGTTTCCCCTACATTATAAGCAGTACATTTGCATAATGACCAAAACTAGCACTGTTACCTGAAAACAAGGCATAAGCTCAGTTTCATGATCTGCTATGACCATTACTCAGTGGCCATGAGTACTGTACAAAGAGACTCTTGTACTCTTGGGGAAAACCTGCAGTCAGCTGAGAATGAAGAAGTCCCTTGGATGAGTTATTAAAGGTTATGAATTATATGTTTATAAAAGTGCAGTTGATAACTTGCATGTGCCTGCATGACAGTCTCATTGCTACCACTATATTTGGTAACTTTCCCATCCTTTAACTTTTGTATTTACATATTTTTTTTGTGGCTTGGTTAAACCAGTCAGGTCATGTTTTACAATGTTTCTAATTTGTGTGAAGGGTTTGAGGGTTTAAGCATATAAGTTTAATTTTGCTTGAGTTCTGCTGTTTGATAACTCTTTAGGGGTGCCTGTTAGTGCCTGGCCAAGATGAAGACTAAACTATTGTGTTCTTAAAGAGCATGATCTTAATGAGTCCTGGCTTTGAAGAATTTCTTAGTGTGAAAGTTTCACAGCTGCTTGCGTTTAGTGTAAGTATTTCTTTTTCCATTATTGTGATACTAAATAACAAATGTGTGTTTCTTGCGTGTGTAATGCAGCTGCATGTATGATGTTCATCTGTACCGTTGCAGCTAACATGATATTTTAACACTGATTACCACTAACACCTGTATGATACTTGGCTAATGCTAGTCTGTATGAAATTGTGTGCAATTATTAATTTTCCATGTAATAATTTGGGTTTTAATATTTCAGTGTTAACTGTTTTGACTCGCTTCTCACAATTAAAACTGACCGGCCTGTTTACTCTCATCACAGCCGTACCTGGTAAGCCCACCGGTGTGACCCTGCAGGAGGCCATCAAGGACTACATGGTCCTGGGCTGGAACGCGCCTGCTAACAACGGAGGAGCTGACATCAGGGGCTTTTTTGTGGACTACAGAACCGTAAAGGGAGGCGTTGCTGGAAAATGGCATGAAATGAACCACCAGGCACTGACTACAACTTCCTATAAAGTAAGTTTCAAGTTCCTTCAGGCTCACATTCATAAAACATAAAATGTTATCACTGCATGTAATGAAGCTGGCAGGCACTTTTTAGTCTCTAACTATTTGCATTTGTTTCTTTTAGGCGGAGAACCTGAAGGAGAGGCTCTTTTATCAGTTTCAAGTCCGAGCAGTGAACATGGCTGGTGTGAGTAAACCCTCTCTGCCCAGTGCACCTCTGGAGTGCAAAGAGTGGACCATTACTGTCCCAGGTATCACTGACCACATGTTCACCGAAACACAGAAAATTGAGCTGGTAGATATTAGTAACAGAGGGGTTAAACCAATAACTGACTATCCACTGAAAGGAAACACTTTAATTATGTATTGGGGTTACTAAAAGTTAAAGCATTTTTAATCAGTGGCCTGACCGAGAATACTATGGAAATGATAACTAATAATCACACACTGTCACACACTACAATTAAGTGAAAAAACATCCATATCATATGCTACCAGATATCTAGGACAAAATATTTATATTTTCTGGGTAACTTCAGCGTACTTTTAAGAGCAACCACACTGATTAAAAGTACTATTCTCTTTATCTAGCAGAAATGCTTATCTGGTATGATCTTTTTTTTTTTTTAGTTGTGCTATGTCCAATGTTTTACAAGACAGAGACTGATGCAAAATTGCTTAGACAACAGTCAGTTAAATCACTTTATATTGCTTTCAGTTCTCAGCATTATCATTTGGTGCTAGGCCAGGTTTTTGTCTATATAATTAGACCTTAGAAAAGAAAAAGCAATCTAAAATTAGCCCCTGATATTAATTATTTAAACACTTTTATCTTTAAGGTGTTCCTGTTGGTCTTCATGTACTGGAGGTCCGTGACACCTCTGTGGTGGTTCTGTGGGAGCCACCGGTGTTTGATGGTCGCTCGCCTGTCAATGGCTACTACTTGGACGTCAAGGAGGCCTCTGCCGGTGAGGAATGCTGGAAAGGTGTTCATGAAAAGGTCAACAAGATGAAATACATGAAGGTGAGGAAGATGCATATAATTCAGTTTGAACAAAATTGATTCATTAATATCTTAATGTCAAATACGACGTGTGAAATACTAGTTTTAATAGTTGGTGGTTGGACTCTTTCTTACCCCCGCCTGTTATGTGCTAAATCAGGTGACTGGACTGAAGGGTGGCGCATCCTATGTGTTCCACGTGCGTGCTCAAAATCTTGCTGGAGTTGGAAAGCCCTCTGCAGTCTTAGGTCCAATCCTGGCCCAGACTCGCCCTGGTGAGTGAGACTGTTATGTAACTGATGCAGTCAGTCACAGAGTGTTCCTATCCAGTCTTAAAAAAATGTGGAAAATTTGTCCTCACACATGACTTGACATTCTTTTGCAGCTCTACACTGATGGCCAGGCTCTTTATTTTGATGATTTACTCTTTTAATGACTAAAATTCTGAGTTTGAGGGCTGAAAATACTAAAATCGGGGATCCTCTCACCATTTAATATCTCTCTCTTAGGCACCAAAGAGATTTACGTGGATGTTGATGATGACGGTGTGATTTCCATGGTCTTTGAGTGCTCTGAGATGATGGCGGGCTCTGAGTTTGTTTGGTCCAAGAACTACAAAGAGATCACAGACACCTCTCGTCTGACTATTATCACTGAACGGGGCAAGTAAGTACACATTATGTACCACTAATGAATAGAATAGAATAGAATAGAATAGAATAGAATAGAATAATCCTTTAATTGTCCCACAAGGGGAAATGTTCACTACCAACATTTTCCCCCAGCATTAGAATCCATGTCACCAGATGATATCAGCTAAAAAGAGAAAAAATGTCCCCACTCTCCTCCCTTGCTGTGTCATCATCTGCAGATCCAGAGCTATCTTCAACAGTCCCTCTCTGGAGGATCTGGGTACCTTCTCCTGTGTAGTCACCAACACTGACGGCATTTCCTCCAGCTACACGCTCACTGAGGAGGGTGAGACGCCCTTTGAAGGCTGTCTCAGATTACATGGTGCGGTACTTCTGTCGGTTTACAGAGGTCATGACATTCATCCATTTTGTTGTTGTTTTCTTAATTGGCAGGTCTCAAGCGTCTTCTGGACATCAGCCATGATCACAAGTTCCCTGGTGAATATTGCCACAAAGCACAGATGTTATCAAGACCAGAATTTCAGTTTTATTTAGTAATAAATGTAGATGTTGGTTTAAATATGGTTTGAAAATGACTTCTTTTCTCAAACAAAAGCAGCCTACAAGCCTGTTTTTAACTCTGATATTGCTGATACCCACTGCGACTTTATGCCCTACATCTATACCTACATGCAATCCTAAAAAAATAGAAGTTGTTCTGCAAGAGCTTTAATAAATCTGGTGCTCTCTAGTTATTCCCTTTAAGAACGAAATGGCTATGGAGCTGCTCGAGAAGGGTCGCGTGCGATTCTGGACTCAGGTGGAGAAATGCACTTCCAACTGCCAAGTGGAGTATGTCTTCAACGATGTTATCATTTCTCAGGGAAAGGTAGGAATAATGCTGCAATAATAATGCCGACACCTCCCCCCAGTTTTAAAATGAACGTAACCTTACTGCTGATGGATCAGAGGTTTTCTGTTTGCCTCACTGTTTTCAGAAATACACAATGAACTTCGACAAGTCCACCGGTATTATTGAAATGTTCATGGACTCTTTGGAAGTCACAGATGAGGGGACGTTCACCTTTAACCTGGTGGATGGCAAAGCTAAGGGCACAACCAGTCTGGTGCTAATTGGAGATGGTAAGCAGCTTTAATGGCTGATACAGTTTTGACTTCCATTTTGATATAATAATAACTTAGATTAGCCTAACTTATAACTTTAAGGACTGACAAAATGGCATAAAAGTACTGAACAGTTAAGACGAAGTCAAGAGAACAGCATGAAAATGAAGGCTGTAAAAATACACAATGCAAATGTCAGTGTAAATATAGACTTCTCCCAGTCTGCTAGGTGTATCGCCAGTGCTGCAGTTTAATTATGTATCCATTGAGGGGCAGCAGAAGGCAACGTTTACTTACAGTTGTCCCTTTTCATTTTGTTATGGCACGCATTTTCTAATACACTTGTGAGTGAATGAGGGGAAAAATAAGGGTTTAATCTGTTTTTTTTAGCATTTATGTTTCTCTTTGTCCAGAATTCAGGGAGCTTCAAAAGAAGTCAGAATTTGCAAGGGCAGAATGGGTCAGGAAACAAGGTAAGAAATCTCACGCCTCTTTCACGTAAGCCTAATGATAATTAAACAAATAATTTTTTTGTGTAATCATTCCATTTATTTTCAGGTCCTCACTTTGTCGAGTACCTTGACTTCAGTGTTACCCCTGAATGTGATGTACTGCTGAAATGCAAGGTAATAGAAACGAATGTGAATAATTACAGCGCCGTTGATATTTCTTCAGAGATGGAGCACATAGGTAAAGCGACTCCTTCCTGTCTCTCTCTTTGTTTCATAGATTGGAAATGTCAGACCAGAGACTGAGATCACTTGGTCTAAGGACTGCATTGAGATTGCAGAGGATGATGAGGATGCTAAGAAAATCGAGAGGCAGGACGGCGAGCTGACCTTTAATATCGGAAAGGTCAGCCATTAGATGGAGGCCGTATGTTGCGAGGAGTTGTGAGCTTATGAGTAAAGAGCTATCAGGAGTGCTGATGCAGCTCTGCTTCCATTGTACAGCCTTACCAGCTGCTGCGCTGTCTACCAGCCCTCTCTGACACATACATTCATAAATGATGAAACACTATGGAAAATATTCACCTTCCCAGGTTGTAGTAGAGTGCTGGAGTCAGCACATTAGCGTGTTCCCTGTGGGGATCTGAATAGATGCAGTGGGTACCGAAACTGCTACAATTAATGCT
Organism: Neolamprologus multifasciatus; assembly: GCF_963576455.1. Taxonomy (NCBI): domain Eukaryota; kingdom Metazoa; phylum Chordata; class Actinopteri; order Cichliformes; family Cichlidae; genus Neolamprologus; species Neolamprologus multifasciatus. Next base: position 14,321,748 of record NC_140456.1, on the reverse strand, counting down.
TTCTCTGAATTTTCATACTTGGAGACTCGGCGATTGTATTTATACCCACGTAATTCCATTGTACATGTCACGCGCTTTTAACTCATTCATTTCATTCTAACAATAATCAATATAACTTCTCTGGCCACCTTACATGCACAAAAAAGAAAAGAAAAAAACTCTTTTTGATAGAATTTTGATCTGGTTTGACACTAAGGACCCAGTGCCAGGGAAGCTACATTGATATTTCATTGAGACTGTGTAAGCATTACTCATTAGAAGAGGGTCGGTGTCATTGCATGAGCTCCTGTCAGCTGCATTTGCAATAACTGGCTTATCTGTCTAATTCACAGTGGGTTATTAAGCAAGAGAAACAGAAAGAAAAAAAGAGAAAACCACCTGCAGAGGACGTTCCCCCGCCACCAAGACCTAAAGTCTGGACATAATCTTTCTGCCATAAGTTGATACCTGATTTCTCCATGTGTCCTCCTTGTCTTCCCATATCCATGTTTTTCTCTGTCCTTTTCATGTTTTCCCTTTAACGCCTGCAGCATCACGGGCGGGAGAAAAGCTTGCCTTTTCGGTTTACTTGGTCCCTGTCTGGCTATTTGATTGTCTTTTATCTGTCCCAAAAATAATAATGCACTCCCCTCACTTTGAGGTTAAGGGGATTTCATTATTGCTTCAAGGATACTTATGTGACTTTTAATTTGAATCTTAGATCTCCAAGCACGACGCGGGTGTTTACGAGGTCTTCCTGAGGGATGAGAGAGGCAAAGATAAGAGCACCTTCAGTCTGACAGATGCAGGTAGTCTCCCTCATAAATTTTAGGAGCTGAAAATCAAGTGGAAAAGTGGAAATGAGTGCTGCGGAAAAGCAAAAGTAATATCAGCGAATGTGACATTAATTGCTGTCGTCATGCTTTTCCCCAGGATACCAAGCTGTAATGAATGAGCTGTTCAGGGTTATTGGTGAGTCATTAAAATTCACACTTTCCAGGCAGTAATGAAGCACAACACATAGACCACGCACTAAAGAGGCCCACAGAAAGAAGCAGAATGTGCCTATTCAAAGTATTTTTCCTGAGAACGAACAATTAACATCTAAATATTTCATGCTTTACTGCATACCATTATCCGATATTAGCTCCAAGAGATGCAAATAAGTGCCTGTCTTTGCTCTTTTCTCCCTCCAGCTAACTCTTCCAGCGAAATCAAAGTTCTCAGTACCGAGCATGGCATCGTCCTCTACTCCACGGTCACATATTACCATGAGGACCTGCGTGTTGGTTGGCTCCACAAGTATGTGAAATTGTCCTGGTTTGCAATCTTTTATTTTATTTTAAGACTCGTTCACTTGTAAAATACACAAAGCAATACTATCATGAAGCTACATTTAAAATCAAATGCAGCTGATAACAGTCTTTGACCTTGACTCTCAGAGGTAGGGATGGGTATCGAAAACCGGTTCTTGTTGAGAACCGGTTCCCAGTGTTTCAATTCCTTGGAATTGTTTGCCATTTTTGAAAACGATTCCCTTATCGATTCCAGTCGCCCCGAATGACGTCACCACGTTGCGGAGCGTCATTTACCTGGCAGGAAACACGGCGCCTAAGCGGCTCAAACGCTCAAAAGTTTGGTTTTGCTTTACGAGAATGGATGACAACAGGGCAACTTGCAATACTTGCAAAGTAGATATTTAATTTAAGGGAGGAAACACTACAAATATACAAAAGCATTTGCTCACAAAACACACGATGACCTTAAATGAATGTCGTGTTTTTAATTCCGCTCCGGACTCGTGAATCTCAACCCAGCAGCAGCGGTAACGTTTGCACATCCTCTCCCGTTAATGCGGCAGGTAAATAATCAACTAACAGTGCATATTATGTTAGCGCGATCTGCCTTATTACAAAACCTGCCATTACTGTGCATTTAGATGACCATGATGAGAGACACAGACTGTTAGGGAACTGCTGTGTGCAGACAGGAATAGGACCCAAGGTGCAGACACTCGGAGGCAAAACTTAAACTCAAAACCGCTTTAATGTTAAACTCAAATATAACATAACTGGAAATATCAAAAATAAACTTACACTGGAGGACTGGGGAAAACACACAGCTAAATAAACGGTAGATCGCGACAATGACAAACTGAAACACAGGGCTTAAATACATAGAGGGAGCAATCAGGGAATGGACAACAGGAGGGAAACACAGCTGGGGCAAATCAGAACTGACGAGACAAGGAAGCGTAAACTGAACACACTGAGATAAGACAGAGACCTTCAAAGTAAAACAGGAAACACATAACACAGACTGAACAAAAGACACAGACTCACATGCAGGCACTACAACAGAGGGAACAGAGATGTGGGACCAGGGCAGACACAGACACCGACTGGACACGGGGATATAGCAGACAGGGGAGACAGCAACCAAGGATTACACAGAAACAAACCATAAGACATGACTCTAACGAAAACCCAAAGACTAGAAATTATAAATAATATAATAAACTCAAAAACCCTGGTTCAACGACCCAGGCATCCTAACACAGACAGAGTCTGGCTCAGATGCTGGCAGTTCTCACTGCAGTCTACCGTTAGCGTCTCCTTTCAGGCCAGGATAGACGAATGTCACCGAGCAGTGACTAAGTTTGTGGTCAAAGGTTTACACCCATTTGCCACAGTAGATGATTTTCGGTAAGTGAATATGTTTAATTGTAGGCAGGGACATTACTGGATATTCTTGTGTAATTGCTACAGAATAATTGATGTTATACTTTGTTATTGCTACAGAAGAATATTTATTTTATTATTTTACATTTACAATTTTTTTTCCTGGGGACCCTGTGACACCCCATTGAAGAGCCGTAGGCTGTGGATCTCTTAAGATCTCACTGTTGGGTTTGTAAGGCCATGTTACTCCTAAATTTCTATCTTGTTCAAAGAGAAGATATAAAACAAAGTTCTAAGCTATTAGACCTTAGTGTTCTCCTTTTTTAAAAAGAATCGATAAAGAATCGAATCGTTAAACAGAATCGAAAATGGAATCGGAATCGTGAAAATCTTATCAATACCCATCCCTACTCAGAGGTGTCCAATTAGATTGATCTCATACTGTTAACAACACTGTGCAAAATTATCTGACCAGCATTGTAAAATGTTGCTTATAACCATACAGTCTGTACATGAAATTATGAGATAAACCTCTTAGTGTGTGATAAATGCATGTGTAAATGATTCAAGTTAATTCTAAGGAGCTTGGAAAGAAAAGCGTCTGGACTTCTTTAAGTTGCTTGAAGACGTTTCACCTCTCATCCATCATTGTTCTCACCATCACCATCTTGGTGTTTTGAATGAGTGTCACAAGTGAGGGGTGAATAACTTATTGTAATTACAGCTTATACTGAATAATCCTCCTGAGTCTTAGAATGACCAAAAATTTAAAATTTAACTATTCAGTTTGAACTATTCAACTCGGGGTCGCAAGGGGGCTGGAGCTTGTCCCAGCTGTTGTTGGGCAAGAGGCAGGGTACCCATGGATGAGTCACCAATCTGTTGCAGAGCTAAAATAGAGACAGTCAACCATTCACACATATGGGCAATTTTAGAGTCACTCGTGCATGTTTCTGGACTGCGGGAGGAAGGCAGAGTACCTGGAGAAAATAATGAAAGGCACAGACTGGATTCAAACCCAGGACCTTCTTGCTGTGAGGTGCCAATACTAACTACTGTGCTGCCCTTCAGGCTTAAGTGGAACTGTGCAGTACAACTGTCCTTTTGTAACCACAAGGGTCGCCCCCTGGTGGCTATTAAAAAGAATGGATATTAAAAGCACTTCTACAGTTGGCTTTGCTTTTCAGACCCAGCAGCTACATCTATCTTTTATACTGTCCATAATCGTCACTGGGGGAAGTGATGCGGAAGGAGCTGCAAGACAGCCATAACAAGACCTGGCTGAATTCTCTAAATCCTTTGGAAAGGTGCTCTAGTGCTTCCTTCATTAATTCCTTTTGTGTGAGATACTGTGGAGAATCCTGCATGAAAGGAAAGAATATAAAGCTGTCTCACAGTCAGCTGCATGTTTTTTCTTTTATTAGAGGCTTAAGGCCAGCCAAGCTGCTGATAGTGAGGAGATGTATTTCCACATCTGAAAATTGTTGTAGTAGGGTGTACACGAAACTTTGTGAGATTGGAATTTGAGAATTGGATGACTGCTATAAAATGGGTTCACCTGTTGTACTTGATGTTAGTTGATATTAATTGTATGCTTATCTGCAACTCGTGAACTATTATTTCTCCCCCAGAACAAAGTCGAGTTTTTGTAACAAATGTAACCACACTGACCAGTCAAATAAGCACTGCAAGTACCACTTTATTGACACCGTGTCACGTTTCAGAAATGTTAATTTTATTTAAATATTGTTTCAATTAAAATTTGTAAAGTTTGGTTAACATAGCATTCATGCCATAGTTAGCTAAGCCAATTACATTTAGTGTAATATTTATTTATAATTTCAGCTATTTCAACTAATTTCTCTGTATTACCTATTGCTTTTAGAATTAACATTTGTCATGGTTGTGGCTGTGTGCAGGCTGGATGAGGACCCTATCGCAAACTCACAGAAGCAGGAATTAACTCAAAATTCACAGCTTTATTGCTGGACAGAAAAACCATACAAACTAAACTGGAAACGATAACATGTTACACGGAGAAACACACGGCCATGGATGAGGGAGAACGCAACACAGAACTGAGGGAGACGCAGACATAAATACACAGAGGGTTAACAAGGGAAGTGGGAGCACACGGGGAACACAGGTGACACTGATAATCATAACAAGACACGGCAGGGGTAAATGCAACACTGACGGGAGACTGTCAAAGTAAAACAGGAAGTACGCAGAGGTTCAGACAGGAGGAGAGAGAGCACGGGGAGAGCACAGACATAACGGGCCGGGGAAAACATGGAATAAAACACAAGGAGGGGAAACCAGGGCTCACAGATACACAGAGGGTAATCAAATAAGGAACATCTTAACAGAACCTAAGAACCACGGCATGAATAAAGAATAAAATACAAAACACATGAAAACCAAGAATACTGGGCCAACATGGCCCAGGACCCTGACAAACATTAATCTAGCCATCCATATATATCTCTTCCAGGATTCATCTACAGTTAAATTAATTGCTTTCATGAAATTCTTTAACACTTCTCTGCTTTTTTGTACTTTAGTTGTCATTACTACTTGTGTAAAATATCACAATAGTAGTCATAGTACTGTTTTTTGTATAAGACCTTCAAAGCTTGTCTGTGCACTATGGCAACACTTTTTGCATATCTGAGACCTGCAGTACACAACATGAGGTAATATTGTGCCATTCGCAAATCAAATTGAAAATGAAACAGTAAAAAAAATGGCTAAAACCATCAGCTCTCTTGTTGATGTACATGATTATATATGTATAAATGGGGATATAATCTTGCCACATGTGACATTTAAAAAACAAAACAAAACAGGGATTATTATGCAAGATTGAAGTGTCTGCTGCAAGTATTGCTCCATACTTGAGTCATATTCCTTGGTGTACTGGATTGTATACATTTTCATTTCAATAAATTAGGAGTCAGGCATTATTTGATGTCTGTGTTCTTGATTCCTTCACCAGAGACGGCAAAATTGCTGCTTCAGAGAGAGTTAAGTCCGGAGTCACTGGAGACCAGCTTTGGCTTAAGATCAATGAGCCTACTGAGAAGGACAAGGGCAAATACAGCATGGACATCTTTGATGGCAAGGACGGTGTAAAGAGAGCCTTTGATCTGACTGGCCAGGGTGGGTAAAAGTTTTAAAGTCAAAAGGAGCAAGACGCTTCAGGCGCAGAAAGAACCACATCCTGTTAACTTTGTCTATCTTTTGTGCTTATGTAACTAAATTATGATTGGTGATTTGTCCTGGTGCAGCATGGGAAGAGGCATTTGAAGAATTCCAAAGGCTCAAGTAAGTAAACAAACTCATCTGACTCCATCCTTCTTTTGTGTAATTCAGCTTTTCTGTCTGAAGAGGATGTTTACAGAAATAAATAGCAGCAACCATCACAAACTCAAAATAGACATGAGGGCTGTTTTGGATGCACTCAAAATACATTTGCTGGTAGTGAACATACTTAGAAATAACTACGATACCATTTTAGAAAGCTTCTGACAATGTCTGTGTCCTTCCTTCCTCCCTTAGAGCTGCAGCAATCGCTGAGAGAAGTAAGTGCTTATTTATTCTCTGGTTTCTCCCAAGGGACACCACTCTATGAAATTATGTAACATCTTTTGGGATATTGCTTAAATTTTAACTTGGATATAGCGTGGTTAAAGGATAGATCTCCTCTGTAGCTGAAATATGAAAGTGAACAAAGGAAATTTCCAGCTAAAACACACTTCACTACACGACTGAAAAATGCAGCATTGGTGAGTATAATGCTCACGAGCTCTCCTTGATGTTTGACACTTGCACCTGTATTTCCTGTTTAGACCGCGCTCGTGTTGTTGGAGGCTTGCCAGATGTGGTTGCAATCCAAGAGGGCAAGGTAAATAAACAATTTTTCACTCTATTCATGAAGAGTGTCACTCTCTTATTCTTTCTGTTCTCTCTTAGTTTGTGTTATTCTATGAGTGTGTCTTACCTCTAAAATCTGATAAGCTCTCTTGTTGCATATGTGTGACACCCATCAATCCCCTGCCAACTTATATTTACTCGTTAGTCCCTGAACCTAACTGGCAACGTTTGGGGCGAGCCTGTACCTGAGGTGTCCTGGACGAAGAACGAAAAGGAGCTGGTATCTGACGACCACTACAAACTCAAGTTCGAGCACAACAAGTTCGCCAGTATCACAATCGCCGCCGTCTCCACGGCTGACTCTGGCAAATACGCCCTTGTGGTGAAGAACAAGTATGGCACAGAGGCCGGCGAGTTCACCGTCAGCGTGTACAACCCAGAGGAAGAGGAGAGCAAGGAGGAGAAGAAAGACTAAAGGATGACACAGCGTAATAACACAAAGAAGATTAACAACAGGGCAGTCTCAAAAGTATTTTACCCCGGCATGTGCCGGTGCAACACAGCAAATAAATAAATCATGAATTAAAAAAAAAAACAATCATGGGTTAAAGAGTTTCGGGCATTTCTTATCAAGGATAGGGTTATGAATGTGAAACAGAATAACTGTTTGCTTGCAGTTTGTGCTTGATGTGTTGTTTGGGGGATAGTTGACTTGACAATTTTATTTTGAAAACAGCTTGAAGACCTCCAAAAGCACTCTATTCTGATCATTTAAAGTTTTACATTTGAGTAATTTTAGGCATTTCAGACCACATCACTTTGGGTTTTCCCCACTGTAAACAAAAAAAGGAAAATATTATGTCATTAACTTTATACCAGCTATTGCAATCAACTTATAAAGTGATATGATGGCTAAAACTGTGTGTGTATGTTATGTCTGTACAGCTTGCGAGCTACAAGTCAGTGATCATATCTGTTTGTAGGAGAGGTGGAGCTGAAAAGCACTGATGCCATGTAAACAAGTACACAGCAATCAGAACAGGTTCATTGGATGTGTCTAACACACTGTACAAACGCAAAGGAGTACAGGCAGAACTGGAAAACTTGGAATCACTTCTGAACACCACACACTATGAAGGAATTCCGTTGATAGTGGGCGGGAATGTTGTTTTTCAGGTACAATATAAAGAAAACCCCCATGTGATAAACACTCATGTACCATGTGGCCTGAGGCTGAATACAGTATCTATGTTTGTGTCTCTTCAAGGCACTCTTGCAATAAAACTGCACCTGCTTGTAGAGAGGGTTGCCTTTGTTCTCCATAATCTCCCGTCTTCAGCTCATTGATTGACAGAAATGCCCTCAGTACAATTAATAATAAATAAAGATAAAAAAGGATTTGAAAGATTGATGATGGTCAAATAAAAAGAACCTGTTGTCATTGTGTGTAACCCAGTTCCTAAAAGGTCGTTAGGAGGGAGATAAGTTAACTTTTACCCAGATACAAACCTTATTATGATAATAACTGCACATAAGTTATAGTATTAAATACACTGCAGGGGCTGTAATTTTGGCTGCAAGTGTACTGAATGAATTTATGTACGGCACAGACAAACCGAAAGTATCCCACCAGCTGTGTGAGTGCGCCGCCGCTGTGCGGCTCCCTGTCCCATCAACTTCAGCTCTCTGCTGGCAGCCACCACCAGTCGGTCACGGTGGTCCAGACACGGACACGTCAGAAGGCTTCTGAGGAGTTTCATGGGTACAGATATGGGGACTCCATGAAGACACCATAACGTCCTTCATCGGCAGCATCCCGCAACCAGAAGGTAAGGGTTTAGTGATAAAATGATTTCGAGCCCTGTCAAAGCGGTTCGCAACTGCTTTTAACATCTTATTATCTGAATCTGCCTTCGGCTAACCATAGTTAGCACCTAACCTTGCTAACAGTTTTTTTTAGCTGCTGTGGATTCATTTAATTAAAACACCAAAAAGGCCGGACTGTGAATGTATTTTATCACATAATGCAGAAATATATCGACTTTCCATTTGAAAGCGGTGACCTAGTGAGTGACTCGTGTTTCACCGTTTGCTGTTACGGTAACGTAAACCCAGCGATAACACGGTGGCTAGCTGAGGGTTAACAAGCTGGCAAGCAGCTAGCTGACAGAGCTCCGTCTCCATTCATTTTTTCCTCCCATGTACTATTTTCACCCACTGTTTATAGCTTGGATTTGTACCAATGTAAAGCACGGTTGTACAAAACAGCTAAGATTTATGGTTTCGCTTTTCATTTATTTCCGCAATGACATCGAAGTATGTATGTACTCGGGACGTATGTCAAGCCATACACCAGCTTTAATCTGCAAAATTAGCATTTTTTTATAGCTATAACAGCTCAGGCTGACATTAAAACGGAATGACTCAACTGACTAACATTGGAGCAAGCTTGTGTATCGCATAAACTCATGTTTTGTATTTAGCGTTGGCTTGTAAGCAGCACTGACTCCTCAGATAAGAAAACACCTGCTTGTGGGTGGCCTTTGAAAACACTAGTAACCAGAATCTTGGTAGTTTTCCAATCAACTTAGAGACAACACTTTTCTCCCCCAACGTTTTAATTTAAATGTGTAATATTAGAAAACCCCATACCAATACTGTTATTTAGTCATTCTGAGTTATAGGTAACATTAGAAAATCAAGATACAATCTGACATAAATCTTGCAAATAACCTTATTTTCAAAAATGTTCAGTTGCTGAAACTATTTGAAAGGCAAAATCTTAGTTACATTAATGGTCAATTTGGAGTTATAGTTTGTAGCTTTTAAATTAAAACGGTCTAAACATCAGAATCAGGTATTAGTAGTATTTTTCTTTTAATGCAGATGCTTAGATTAGTTTTGGCCACAACTCAGATTCTTTATTGATTCCATTATTAACTCCTGTTCAATTTTCTGCAGGGTGGAAATGTATGTTTGCATTGATTTACACTCTCAACACTGTTTCAGATCAGAGTCTGGACACACTGTAGAAACAAAAGAAGGATAAAGTATTTCATGTGACTCAGGTATGCAGTTACTCCACTGTTGCACACTGCCACACTGTAGTGTGACTTCACTACTTTGCAATTAAAAATAAGCTTGGATGCTTATGCTTCCAGTAGATTGTACAATTTCTAACTACTTCTCAGTTCCCTTATATGTAACACAATACAAGTTTACCGGACCATAGACTATAAATGCAAAATAACTTTGAATGAACATGTTTCTGTGTGCGTTTGTTATCGTCTACACATTTTGAAAGCGTTCAATCTTCCTGATAGAATTAGTGTTGGTACTTTGACCACTTGTGCTTTGTGTATCGTCAAATTCACAGGGATTTTGCAATTCACTGGAAAATAATGAACTACACTTTGATTGTGACCAAAAAAATCTCCTTTTCTCATGTAAAAGTTCAGCTTGGCACTCTGTGGGGTTTGGTTTATGTTGCACATAATGAGCAGGCTGGTTTTGTGTAACTTAATACTTGAAAGTGTGTAACATGAACTTTGTGTGGTCTAGCAGAACTGATTTCTTTTGTTACCCAGTCAAAGCAAATGTTGACTAGATCATTCCAGATGAAAGCCATAATTGTGGAGTAGACCATAATACAACATGTCTGTGCTTGTAATTCTTAATTGTTCGAGTTTGTAATTTGAAGATTTCTTATTTGTTAAATGACACATATAATTTTTCTCCATATTTTATCACTAAAAGAAAGTACTCATTTATTTTCCGCATGGCTGTTGTTAAATTCTTGAACACAGAACAGATCCTAGCACAGGGGGAGGAAGAGCCCACAGCCCTCAACTCAGTGGGCCTGTGTTTTCTTTGGTCATGTTTACAAAAAGCTTAGCAGATGGGACAGTGGGGCTGAGACCTCTTTGGAAGAGCCTCATGCTTTATGCTCATTTTAGGAGCAAAACCAGGCAGGCGAATGCTGGAACCCAAACTAGAGAGAACCTCCTGATGATAAAAACGTCTTCATCATGGCTTGAACTACAGTCTCATCAGTGTACAGCTCTACTGGATTTATTACTTATTTATTTGTTTTAGTGTGCAAAGATTATGATGTTGGTGCTGTTTAAAAAAAATTCCATCTGTTTTCTGAGCTCACGTGACAACTGGCAACAAAGAAATCAACATATTGAAGTCCAGTGTACTTAGTGTCCTACTTTTGATGAGCTATCCACAATAACAAACACCTGCAGCAATGAACCTGACAGGTATACGTGACTGACTGTAAAAGAACATCTTGCTGGGGATTGCTGTTTGGTTTTGCCTACTCTTATCAGGGGAAAACATTGCATAGCTGTTCACAGAAATTAGCATTCTCTTATCAGCTATAAACCACAAGTCCAAAGAAGCCATCCCATTGGCTAAACCCTTACTGCCATGTCAGCTGACTGGACAAGCATATGTTCATATTCTGCAGATAATAAAAGAAAAATGACAATCTTTATTACTATTACACAATCGCAGCTGGCTTCAGGTAGTGTATCTGTATTTACTCCTGGGAGGGTCATTGCAAGGTGATTAGGTGGACCTTATTTGAGATTTGATTCAGGATGACAGGGGGATATTATCACCATAATCTGAGAGAGGAAAACATTGGTGCTAGTCTAGTCCTGAGGTGGATAAGGCTGGAGCTGACGCTCTGTTAATGGTGATGAAGAGACAGAGATCTTGGGGGAACAGGGAGCTCCTGGGAAGCAACACAGAAGACAACACAGACAACAGTGAACAGGATGAGCCATCCTCTCAGAGGTCATCTTGGTTCCTGGTGAGTCAGTACTGACAGGTTTCCTGGTTAGTCACAGCTTGGGCCTGAAACTAGAGGGCCAAATAGGCAGTTAGTCATCTTCTATTGTTTGGTTTTGTCAGGTTGCTTGGCGTGTTGGCTTGTTACTGTAACTAAGCCTAATAGTTTCACACATGATTGCCTTGATTTATAATTTGGTGTTAAAAGAAGTAGGCAGTGAAGGGGACAAATACAGGATTGTGATCCAGTCAAAATAGTACAGATTGGCTCATGAGTCTTTCATCACCTGTCTGATGTGCTAATTATGTGTCATCTGAAATACCGAGCCGTCCTGTTTAATTTCTGACTGTAGTCTACTTTTGCATTGCCCTACTTGTGGGCTGACCCTGAAAGAAGGAAAAATAAATGTGTAGAAGCAGGTTGAAGCATTTGCCGCACATTTTCCAAATGATCTCGTGATAATTTGCTCAGTGTTAATCCTACATCAGTCCAATAGACAGGGTGTACGTGTACTCTGACTTTCTGACACCGGAATAAAAGTGAAAGTTAAATATCTACAGTACTATAAGTCTCTTTAAAGTGTTATTTTGGTAAAAAGTTCTTAGTTTCTAGAGATGGAGAAAGTAGATAAAGACACAAAAATCAGCGAACCACATTTGTACCTTTAACCTGTAATATGAAAGATAGTGCTGGAGCTAAAGTGTATTGTATTTTTAAGTGTCATACACAAAAATATAGGTTCACTGGTCCTTCATATTATAAACGCATACCTAACGCTTCAGTCATACAAGCTGTACTGAAAATATGTCAGGTGTGTAAACCCTGGTTGTTACTATATTTATGCGATTATCCCAACAGAGTGTAGTTGACCTGTTTTTCACATTCTCACTGTGTACAAATTTGGGGTGAAGTTCGAGGAAACACGAACGCGGAGCTTCCTGTTTCTTGGCTTCCTGTTGGTATCAAATGATCTGAACTTTCTACTGCTCTTTGAACTTTGTGGTGGCTGTGATAGCTGCTAAAGTGTCTGCCTGTCTGATTATGGTTTAAAGTGAATACTCTGTGCATATACTCTCTACTCATCATCCTACTCCGAATGAATATACCACAGTTGTTTGCCATATTCCATGATGCCATCCTTGCACAAATGTCCCTATTATCTACCCCCTTATCCCCCTCCACACCCTCCACACCCCCCATCACTGCTCTCATGACTAGATTCAGAACAAAAGGTTAGTGTAAGACAGAACATGTCAGGTTATGTAAACCCAACGAAGTCAGTGAGGCAATGTGTTTACAGGCCTCAGTAAACTAGACCCTGACCCAGGCAAACCAAAGTCATGTTTAAGTTAATCGTTACACACACTCACAGAGGGCAATCGAGGGCAAATAATAGGCCCTATAATAATAAGGGCAAATAATCTAGTTTAGTAAAGGGGCCATAGTGCACCAAGGAAAGTTTTTGTAATTATGTAACGATAGCCCTGCCCTGTGTACTTTTTCTTTGGTCAAGTAAACTGAGCACTTTGCTTGTTAAGGAATTTACAGTCCCGCAAATTGCTTATTCCAGATGATTAAAAGCATTATGACAAAATGTACAGCATTAATTCTGCTCATATTAAAGCCACAGAAATGTGGTTTTAGTTTATGATTTGATTTTGACAGTAGTGTTTAATGGATGTAAACAGGAAGTCAACTGCTTCCATAGCAGCCCTCCTCCGTCTAATGTTGTTCACGTGGGACAATGGCCAGTTATAGGACAACAGTATAACTCTAGCAGTCTGTATGAAGGTCAGGAGATAAACAGACACCACAGGGTAAGCAGGAAGGGAGGGAGCTTTCAAGTGGAAAATTTGTAGATTTCATAAGTGGTTGTGTCTTCTGGACTCTTGCTGAATAATAATCCCCTTAGCTTGTCTTTCCATTTACTCTGTTAATATTAGTTTTTTTGTTTTTCTCTGTATAGGCGGACACCATGAACTACGTTGGCCAGCTAGCAGGTCAGGTTCTGGTGACTGTCAAAGAACTGTATAAGGGCATTAACCAGGCCACATTGTCAGGCTGCATCGATGTTGTGGTTGTCCGTCAGAGAGATGGCACCTACCAGTGCTCGCCATTCCATGTGCGCTTTGGTAAGCTGGGTGTGCTGCGCTCCAAAGAGAAAGTGGTGAGTTTTGTTTTTCTTTCACTGATGTGTCAAAGCATTAAGCTTATATAGATTCATATACAAAGCTCATATATTTATATAGATAGATAGATAGATTCATATAAAGACGTGTCAAACATCAAATATCAAAAATTGGTCTGAAAGCATGTTTATATATCACCAAGTTTTTGTGTTTTGTTTCCCCACAACATGCCCAAATCACTTGACTGAACTGTTGGTGGTTGAGTTGCATTGTGGATAATATATGTATCAAGTTTTAACATTGGATTAACATTGGATATTAAAAATGTTCTCTGCTCCTGATTATAATATTCATTTTTCAAACTGATCAGTGAGGTTTTGCTAATGTGGACGTTCAATGCAAATGCTTTAAAAATGTAACTATAAAGTGCGAGTGAAAAGATGCCAACCTATTTAATCAATGGAATGCGTTTCATATCAATTCCATCATGCGCAAAATGGCATTAAGGACATCTCCCCCAGGACCAGTGTTGGGACTAACGCGTTATTAAGTAACGCGTTACAGTAACTACGTTATTATTGTGGTAACGAGCACGGTAACTAGTTATTATGCCAAAATCAGGAACGCGTTAGTCGTTACTGGGATTTAGATAGGGTCGTTACTCGTTACTTCGTGTGGTGGCATCGCGGAGCTTCCACAGATTCAATAACATTAGCAAGTGGTGGAGGCACCAGGTGGATGAGAGAAAGGGGAGGCAGAAGGAAAAGAGACCCGAGGCGGCCGCCGGTCCAAGTGTGAACTGAACTTCAGGTAAGAAGTTCTGACCTGCAGTCTATCAGGGTCAGATATAAACCAAGTTTAGGTGGAGTTTGTTTTTGTTATTCTGACTTTTTCCGTACTGCGTACCAGCTAGCATGACGCAGTTTCTATACAGCTGGGTGGGTGCTATGATGTTACTGATGTTGAACTTTATTTTGTTCATAAGTTATTAGAGTTGCCAACCGTCCCGTCTGGTATTCAGAGAAAATATTACGCGTTTCTTATTGAGGTGAAAAGGAACAGTTTGTCCCGTAATTCAGCTACAATGAAAAAGGCACAAAGCTGGAGTTATTCTGTGTCCTTGCTGCACAGCTGCCTCTTCTTCTTTCATTCTCCCCCCTCCCTCTCCTGTTTCTACTTCAATCATGAAAACTGATCAATGATCAGCTGATCGGCTTTTCTCTCTCGTTTGTTTATCGCCCACTTTGCGCCAGAAAGAGGAAACCAGCCGATGTCGCGCTAAACAACAGCACGTTTAAGCTTGATCAGCTGTTGTTAGAATTTATTTAATATTAATTTCTAGTATCAGCTGATGTTTGCTGGAGCCACAGCTGTAAAGCTGCTGGTCATGATGGTTTGGATATGTGGTGAGAGGGAAACATGAAGATGAAACCAGGAGATGTCCTTACTGAATCATCAGAGCTGAACAGGTGATGGAGAAACAGGTTTACCTTTTAGGTGACATGAATGAGTTGAAGTTATAAACTGTTTCTGAGAGACAGATAACCCCAGGATCCTTTTTTAGGTAGCTGACAGCTGGTAACTGTGCAGGTGCGGATCTAGCAAAGTTTTGCCATGGGGGGCAGGTAGGGCATTAACAGGGAGAGGGGGGCACAAAGAAATACTTTTCTTTCTTATTCTCATTTAAAATGTCTCGCTTTTAATAAATAATTATCTGAATCTTACAACAAACGATTGATAGATTGATGCATATATACCATCAGAACAGTGAACATCACTGTCACAGCAGCGTTTGTTTTCATTCAAAGGCTTTATGATTTTTCCTATAATGGTGGGCCGGTCAGTCAAAACGCCCGGGCCGATTTTTTGTCCCAGTCCAGCCCTGTATGCAGCTCATCTGCAGTCTGGTGTTACCTACATCTTCCTATTCAGAAGGCAGAATTTCTGAGTTCTGAGTACAATCAAAGTACCACGACTGCAGTTTTTGTGTTGGATGTAAAAAGCGCACATGACGCTGTGACGTAGGCTAGAATCATGGCGGCGGTCAATGACGGTCCAGGCGTGGGATTTCTCTCGTGGAAATATGCACATTATCTTTTCCTTTCTATTGGTAGGTGGCACAGTGCACTTGTGGCAAGTAAGCAAGCTAGAAGACTGGCAAAGTTATGGAAGCAACACATTAACAAGAGAATTCTGAGTAAAACCAAAGTTACTTTCCCTGGTAACTAGTTACTCTGAAAGTAACGAGTAACTTGAAGTAACTGAGTTACTTTTGATAGAAGTAACTAGTAATGTAACTAAGTTACTATTTTAAAGTAACTTACCCAACACTGCCCAGGACACAGTCATAATGTCCTCCCCTTAACAAAGCTCCTCCACACTGGGATCAAAAAAAGCATATGACTCTCCAATCCCAGTGTGGGTAATTAACAAATACTGAGCATCGAAATCACAGGCTATGAATCATTCAGGGAAATCTTTTATGTTTGCTCAACATAGACGGGATGCTCTGGGCTTTTCTCCCTCATTGATGGTATTTGTTACTATATCATCTTGCCTGGGAGACCAGATCCAATTAATCATGGATGATCAGCACTTGAGTTCACTTCTCACTTTTTGTAGCACCTCTACATTGGTCTTATAGCAGGGAGAGTAGGTTGAGTGTATTAGTGTATTGTAGTAGGGAGATGTAGATGCAAATGTTATGGCTCACTATTATGTCTATATTATTGAGGGTTTTTTTTTTCAGTTTATAGGGTTATATTAAGTTTAAAAAAATGTTGGTATTCAGCAAGAAATTGGTAATGGATGGAATATATGATGTATTTATTTTAAGTGTTTGTTTCATAACACAAGTAAGAATGGTGAACTTGTCTTAACATCTATTTTTAGTAGGACTGTTATTGAGTATTACGAATAATCAGATTATAAAAAAAGTCTCAACACAAATTCTTTGCTTCGATGAATGTAGCGCGCCATTGTTACCATGGAAACGCAAACCCGAGCGATCCACCCACATTTACGACTGAAAACATTCCTGTAATACAAAAGTTTAAGGAAGTTAAGCCTGCATACACTGATAACACAACAACACCAGTGATGATGAAGCTGGAATAGTTAAACTAGGAGTCTTTTTACACACTGCAAAGAGCAAAGAGGCGGAGCTATTAACGAGACGTGAGCTCTGTTGAGAAAAAGAAAATCATAAACAGCAGCGATATTCCTGAGATCAACATTAATGCCTTTCCTGGGAAAAAACTAGAGGGGGGGGGGGGTCATTCACAAAGCATCTGATCAACAAACTCTTGATGTGAAGAAAAGCAAACTTTGTAGCAACTCCATCCACCGTCGTTTGTTTCACGCAATGAAAAATCTGCAGTAGGTCTCCAGAAGTAAGGCTACATTAAAAAATGCAGAGGAACTGTTAACGTAGTCTGATTCCAGAATAGTTCAATTATATAACTTGCTGACGACTAAGGGCTTCCATGTTTTACATGGAAGCGAACAGGAGAGAGTCTAAAGGGGGGGCATGGTGTGTACTACACCACGTTTATTTCAAGATTTTTATAACATTTATTCACAAGTGAATACATATAAAATAGTGTCTCAATGAATTGCAGTAATATTTAAAAACGGTGAATCATCGTTAATATCATTAACGTCTGCACCATCACTATCATCTTGTTTTCAGCAACACAAAAACTTTGCATCAATACACTGGTCAAACTTCAGCATGCTTCATTACAGCCACCACATTCTCCTTTAAAGGCTTGCAGACACAAACTTACTCATTAACTTGCAGACTTAAACATGCAGAAACATGTACAAAAACTCATAAAGCATTCCAAGAAGACAAACTAAAGATATATTTTTTTAAGCCTTAGTTTTATGCCTCTTATTTGAGTATTTAAATATTTTTGCATTTAAGAAAATGTTTATTTGAAAAACAAAAACAAATCCTTTGTATTTAGGTGTCATATTAAATTTTTTTTTTTTTTTTTGACAAATGAAGCAGATGGCAGATGAAACAAAAAACAAACAAACTGGAAACCAATTAGATTTTTTTCTCTTATTTATTTTTCACTTTTGAATATATCTCGATAATAAGACAAAGGTATTTCTTATCAGTTACTTGATGGAATAATTGATAGATGACTTGATTACTAAAACAATCAATAGCTGCAGCTGTACTTCTTAGTATGGTAATGTTGTGCACTAGCTTAGAGAGCTTATTTACTTGCTGGTGAACCGGAGTGGATAATGATTTGCGGGGGGAACTGACACTGTCTCACCACCTACCCAGAATCCCGATGGACTTAAAGGGGAGGAATGAATGAGTGGTTTCTATGGCAACAGCAGCTTTACAACTTCTATGTGTGGGAGAGGGAGGAAACGTGAAGGAGGCCTGAACAGGGGCTGTTGTGTAACAAACAGTTATGTCTGTCCCTGAGATCAGTTATTAGCACCTTGTGCTTTTGCGATAAATGCAGTAAATTGTGTGGTCTTTGGTACTGACATGCAGATATTTTAGAGAATTATGAGTGGGAATTCAGCTATAGCTGTTTGCCAAATACTAATTAAAATTTGGCTGCTGATAGTGTGCCTGTTCCGGTACATCAGTAACTTTGGTTGGCAACCAGAAAAGTTTTTCAAGTACTATGTGGTTTCTAAAAACATTAGAGATGTTAATTAAGTGCACTTACACATATTATTTTCTTGTTCTTCTAATCTGAAAAGTGAACATCAAGAGTGAAATAGACTTGTGTTTAACAAAGCAAAAAAACCCAAACCCCAAAACATCTTAATATCCTGCCTTAATTCAAGCATTTGTAAGTGGCCGTGCCTCGCAATCATTCCAGTGATGGAGCACAGTGTTGGCAAATCCACATCTCAGCTATTCAAGTGCATGTAACCTGTCACACACTGTGAACAGCTGAAGAGGACCCTCATTTATTCTAGCTCATTATTAATTGGGTATTGAAATTACCAGCCACTGCCACACATAAATTTCCTCCAGCACCCCTGAAGGGGTGAAATTAAATCTTGAGGCTGTAGAGAACCCACAGCAACAGTAAAGGACAGCATCAAAAGGAAATGTACAACCAGACGGATAGCACAAGAGGGAGAAAAGCTGATTATTTCTACAGCCATTGGTTGTAAATTAATATTGATGATTTGGTTTCAAGTTGCAGAGCACTTGTGAGTCAGAGTCTGTCTCCTCCTGTAGTCTCTGCCAGACGTGACCTGTTTTTTTTTTTGTTTTGTTTTTTTGTTTTTGGTGTCAAGTTTCTGAATGCCCCCCTGGTCCACTGGGGTTTATCAGGCAAACATGAATGGCCTTGTTCTGTTGGCAGGCTCCACAGAAAGAAAGCCCAGAAGACCCATACGCTTATTAGGTTTTCTAAAGCCTCTGGAGGAAGATGGGTCTCTGAGTGCATACAGACCATGTATGTGATCTTGCAAAATAATGGAAGTATAATAAAACAACCAGTGTGATGTTTTATTTTTTATTTTTTTAAAAGTCAACTAAAAAGGGTAATATAAGATTTTTATTGATTGGTTGATACACAGGGTGATTGACGTCAATGAATAACTGTTTTCAGTGTCAGTGTCCTATTTTATTTTCTGTTCTGTACTATTGCTTTGGCAGTTTTTACATTTGAACAGCAGTGCCAATACAGCCCTCTTCAAAAATTGCATACTTAACATTGCTGGCTTCTTCAGTCTGTTAAAGTGTTGGCATTTAGACATCGGTCACTTTATGTTAATGTTTATCACATAATCTTCTTGAAGACTGTAACAGAGAGAGCGAGTTAATCAATCTGTGGGCATATTCAAAAGCCACACTGAGCTAGTGAGATGACAAAAGTGTCAAAAGCATGAGAGAGGGTCTTAAGTCAGTAAGCCATGGTCTTGTACATGTCTGTCAGTTAATGTGCCTTCATGCCGTTGAAGCTTTTGCCGTGTTAAAAGTAAAGCACAATTGTTACTTGTGACTTTTATAGGAAAGTGAGCAGGAAGCTCATTCAGATAAAAGTGACAAATTGTTCAGAAGATGTCAGACTAATAAGAGAGGAGCACATGTTTGAAAGGGAATTATGTGTCTTCTTTCCAGATCGACATCGAAGTGAATGGAGAGCCTGTAGACCTGCATATGAAGCTTGGTGACAATGGAGAGGCCTTTTTTGTGCAGGAATCTGAGCAACAGAATGTAAGCCATAAGCATAATTAAAATAAATAAATAAATAAAGTAACAAAACTGCTAAAGGCTAATGACACAAAGTTTCATTGAGACATTTTTCCTGATATATATAATTTGTTACTTCTCCTTTTTGTGCAGTCTTGTTTTGAGTTTTAATGTAGCAGAGTCATGAAATATTTCATGTTGAATGAAAGAAATGAAACTCCAGACATATTTTGAAAACATCTTTCACTTTGCTTTCGTTGACCCAACACAACAACAGTCTTGCCTTTGCTTAACAGCATTCTTGAAGTAGAAATGTAGTGCAGTGTTTGTAGGAAGAAGTGATTACTCCACCATATTGCATAGTTAACCTTTGCTCAGGCTGCTATTGTGACATCTCAGCAGTGACTTCTACCTTATTCTGCAGAACCTGAATCGTAGTTTGAATTGTGTTTCAAACTACGATTATCCTTGTTTAAACATATCTTAATCCTCATGTCCTGCTTTCCTATTTCAGCAGATTGTTCCTGCCCATTTGGCCACCTCCCCAATCCCAACCGAGAGTCACCTGTTCTGGATCTCAGAGGTGGAGCACAGGGCACCAAAAGATCTGGAAGATGACCCTGCAGACCCAGAGGACCCTCCTGAACCTCCTGCTCCAAGCACTGTGGCCACAAAAAAGAAGAAAAGACGGAGAAAGAAGCACAAAGGAGACCCCCGTAGAGAAGAACTGACCCCGCCATCAGTCACTACTGGTAACGCTGTTGCTGCTAATGCACCCGCTGCTACCACTGCTGCTATGTCTAGTACTGGGCAAAATGAGGAGATCTTTGAAATGGATCTCAGCTCTGACGAGGAAACTACAGTTCATGTATCAAGGTATGTTTATTCAACGCTTGTAGCCAGATTTGTGTGAAGAGATCAGTTAATTATTATGCTTCTTCTGCACTCTGAATTTAGATCACCTTCAGTGACTACAGTGCGTGACATTGACCCTAAATTACCCGCAGCCAGACACAGCCTTGATGGTTATCCAATGTCTGATGGGGACTGGCCAGCTGATGATGGGTATGTGCTGACATGAGCCGAAAGTCGTTAGCAAAGATAGCACAGACGTGTAAATAGCACCTGTTTTACTAATACTTGGCATTTCTTTTTACACCCCTGCAGCCATAGCTTGTCTCAGGCCTTTACCCCAAAGAGTGACTCAGAACTGGTGATGAGACCTTCAGAGAGTTTGCTCAGAGCTGAGTCTCACATGCAGTGGACATGGGGAGAATTTCCAGAAACCACAAGGGTAAGCACTTCTTCCCAGTGGAGTTCAAACCCTTGCCAGTTGACTCATCATCACAATAACATTATGTCCAATTTTTTAGGTCACCAAGAAGGAGAAATCAGAACCACTGAAAAAAGTGACCATCACCCCATCAGAGAGCACCCATTTCCGTGTCATCCTCAGCTCGGAGGCCATGGAGAATGAGACCGAGGTTGAAAAAGGAGATGCCACCTCCTCTTCAGTATGTAACATTGTCAAGCCCGAGCCACGCACCCCCATCACCACTGTAACACCTGTGAGTCCAATATCGTCTGTTAGCACCATATCATCTGTTAGTCCAGAAGCCCCTACAGAACCCCTTGATATCCTGCAATCAAGCATAGCAACCTCCACCGCTTCCAGTAACCAGCAGACAGATTCACCATCAAAGAAGAAAGGTATGTTAGGTGGCTGCAGATTGGTGCTTTTTAAGGCTTGTCTTGGTTATGAGTTTGTAATTTGTAAATATATTGTATGTAGGTGTTCCGAAGAGGAGCCAGCATCAGGGTCCTGAGGATATCTACTTAGATGACTTGAATGTACTTGAACCTGATGTTGCTGCACGATATTTTCCTAAGAGGTATGATGGTTAAAGATCTGTCTAATTACTTAACCTTTGTAATTATAAAATAAAAGCCAAAGCGATTTCTCCTCTGAAGTATCACTGACAGCCTGAAAGACCAGTATCATGACATATTGTAACCCTTTTCTTCTCCTTCTCTTTCTTTTTCTCCAGTGAGACTGAGGCAGCTGCTAAGCACTGGATTGACTCTGAGATGCACTCTGGTTCACAGTCCCCACAGTCGGTGGGTAGTGCTGCAGCTGACAGCGGGACAGAGTGTCTCTCTGACTCAACTAGTGACCTCCCTGATGTTACTCTTTCTCTGTGTGGAGGCCTGACAGAAAATGCTGAAATATCCAAAGGTACACGAGCATGACACTCACAACAAAATGTATCATAAAGTGAACATTTTTGTCTTAAGCCAGTAAACATTCAGCTAACTTTGTTGCACCTTCTGGATTAGCCACATAAAGTGTCCAGCTACTGTTAGAGGAAGCTGTTCTTAAATACATATTTGTTCAGACGTGTAAATGTCGTACCCAGAAGTACTTTCCCTCTCATCAAATTAACATGTACTTTAACTCTTCAGGAAATGTGTCTTCATCTCTGAATATGATGTCATAACCTTGTTAAACAGCAGGAAAAACGTTGGTCATCCAAAGTCAATATGCTATTTTTATGCACATTTCTTTTAGATATGAGAGTCCTGTCATTTCTCTCATTCATTTTAATGATAACAACATAATTCTTTAAGGGGAAAGAAGAACAAAAAAGCAAGAACATGCTCATTTCCTCTGGACTAATATCATAACAGGATGTCCATATTTGGTTAAATGTTGTTGTTAATTTGCTCTGCATTTATTGCATTACGAACGATGATCACAGACTACCTCCGCAGTCATTACAAACTGTTAGAGGTCTCTAGGTTATATTAATCCTTTGGGATTTAGGCTTTAGAAGCTCTCTGGGGTTATCAGAAGAAAAAGTTTCCTGACCTTTATGTCTACTAAGATGTTATTTCTCACCACCACTGACCTTTTCAGCAGCTGTCTTTAATTAGTCTTCTTCTCCCCTGTTTATTTCCAGAAAGGTTTATGGAGCATATCATTACCTATCATGAATTTGCTGAAAATCCAGCAATTATAGACAACCCCAACCTGGTAGTAAGGATAGGAAATAGGTATGTAACTGTTTTTACTTCACATTGGAAATGCACTAGAGAAACATTTCAAACGTGTGGTCAGGATTACACATTGGTAATTGTCTTTGTCTTCAGATATTATAACTGGACCCTAGCTGCACCTTTGATTCTAAGCCTTCAAGCATTTCAGAAGAATTTACCAAAGGTAACGTGTGTTTAATTTTTTACTCTTTGTACTGTTCATTCATTCATTGTCAGCTGGCAGCTATCTCATCACTAAATGTCTTTGTTTTCCTTTTTATGGCAGGCTACAGAGGAGGCCTGGGTGAAGGAGAAAATGCCAAAGAAGTCAGGCCGCTGGTGGTTCTGGCGTAAGAGGGCGGATAGCACAATCAAGCAGGTGTGCCTGTTGTTAGTACAAGTGAACAAAACAAAATTCGAGGTGGTATCTGCAGTTAGTTTCTGTTCCCTCTTCATGGGCAGTGTCCTGTTTTCATATGGATATTTTTTTAACTTGGCTAATTGGAGATTTTATTTTTCTGCCTACTTCGTCCAGTCAGAGACTAAGCTCGAAACTAAGGAGGAACCACATTCAGGAGAGGAAGGACCCTCCACATCTCAGGAGAAGCTGGCCTTAACGTATGTGATACCAGAAAATCAAAAACTATATTATTATACATAGGGAGGAGCTTATATTTTGGTTTAATGAGGAAGAATAATAATAATGTAACTAAGATAACATTGAATTTATTTATACTTCTAAGGATCTTCAGGTCGAATCTTTCTGAAACATGTTTTTCCACTTGTCTGTGATAATTAACTACCATATCTGTGGTTACTGCACTGTAGGCCTAAAGCAAGAGACTCATCCAGTGATGAAGAGTCCAAGGAGGTGAGCGCAGCATCCTGTCAAGAGAGACTGCAGCCAGTGGATGGTCAGCACCATCCCAGCCCACACACATACAGAAAGTCACTACGGCTTTCCTCTGATCAGATTGTAAGTTCATTTTACACCTTTTCCTTTCTCACATTGACAAAGCTTTCTCTGGATTTGTTATAAATGTCATAAAATATTATTTAATTTCAAATATAAAAGTGTCTGATTTTCAGAAGATCAGCTTATTTTTTTGTTGAATTCTTAATGAGATTTGTGTCTCAAGTGTTTTTATTTGGCAGTTTTGTGCTCCCTCTGCTGGCTAACTATGAACTGCAACTAGTGTTTGCTCCATTTGTAGTCTGTAGGGGGCTCTAAAGACCTGTAGATGGTCATTGTACTGTGGCAAGAAAATGATGCTCAAGAGTAATGCGTGTGCTGTTGAAATATATATAATTTTTTTGTTTGTGTTTCCAGGCTAGTCTGAAACTCAAGCAGGGGCCAAATGATGTGACATTTAGCATCACCACTCAATACCAAGGCACATGCCGCTGTGAGGGTACAATCTACCTGTGGAACTGGGACGACAAAGTCATTATCTCTGATATTGATGGCACCATCACAAAGTATGGCCTTCCAGTCACTCAGAAAATCATATTACAGAACACAGTTGTAATAGCAAGCTAGCTGCTATGTTGATTATGGACAGTAATAGACAGGGCAGTAAATCAGTCAGTTATTGTAGCATCCAATTACATTTTCCTGTACATATACAGTAATAAGAAAACATTAGAAGGAATTTCCCTTGGGTGCTGTACCTTAGTTGCATCCTTTAACGACAATTAAAAATAATGCGTACAAATATTGATTTTAACATATAGGTGGGAAGCAATCAGTGAAGCGACATTTAGATAGATCTTTTGTTGCATCGTGTTTCAGTTCTTGTAATAAAATGTGGATCTAATTTTATAATTATATAGTTAAAACACTTAAAGCCATCTGTTGCAAACTCGCCATGGAAACATCCATTTTTGCACTAAAACTAATTATTATACTAGCAAGATGGAATCTATAGTGCAGTGTTCAAGCGTTTCTATAAACTGCCCGCAAACTTTAAATACAGCTCCTTATTTATTATCCACCAAATAAGGTGGGGAGCAGGTAAATGAACACTAAATGAAGATTTAATTGTTGCATAATATTGTTGGGTTAATTTAAAAAGGAACCAAAGCTTAAAATAAGATTCCAGCTCAGAGTAGCTTCACTGCCATGGACACATTTAAGTCCTTCACAAATGGCATATATGAAGCCTGTAATCCAGTTCTATTTGTGTCAAGCTCTGTTAATTACTTTAAAGCTAGTCATATCTCTTCTGAAACAAAACTGATGCCTGCTGCCTTCCTGACGCCCACCCTGAAGTTCATTGGTGGTCGACATCAAACGGCTCCAAATTGACTGCAGCTTATTATCTCTGTGACCCTTTAGGCCAACCCCTGACATGCTGCTTTCTTTGGCTAACAGGGTAAAGAGCACAGGGACTATAATGAGGACATTTACATTTCAGTCTGTAAGGACACACAGCCAGCTGAGGGTGAGACTGTGTCTCCCCTATAGGCCAGTAATGCTCGTTAGTGGAGAACAGCCCATAATGTTCTATATTTATGATAAAACGGTGTTATCGTGTCTTATGTGACCTCTTTTGAACAGTCAGTACTCTGCTTTCTCTTTCTCTACTTGATGTGTCTGATTGAGTTATTTCTATCTTATAGTCAGTGATATTTATATTTTTGTGTGTTTAAATGTTTTAGGTCAGATGTATTTGGACAGATACTTCCACAGTTGGGGAAGGACTGGACCCACCAGGGGATTGCCAAGCTCTACCACTCTGTAGCTGAGTAAGTGCACAGCAACACTGATTAATTATGGAAGACGCATGAATGGTTGGTCAGTGGTTAGGACTGTCTGGGGTTGATTCCCAATCGGCTCTTTGTGGAGTTGATATTTCCTCCCAGTGTTTGCGTGGGGAGCTCTGAGGTGGATGACTCAGTAAGTTTAACTGTAGTTTAGGCAGAATTATTGCAGAAAGTAAAAACACCATTAAACCGGCCCTTGCCTTTTCTGGTTTTATTTTTATACTTAAATCTGAAAAAATGTATATAGAAAATGTATTGCATGAATGAAGTCAGCTGTAGTGAGTATGGATATTGGTTTTGGTAGTAAATAAAAAATAAAAAGTTTCCTCTGCAAGATTTTCTTTTTTTAATTGAATTGTTGTGACTTCTCCACATTATGAGCGCAATCAATATAACTCATCCAATTTAAGTGCTAATCTTAGTAGTTGCCATTAAAGTCATGATAATGAACAATTATTAATGAGCACTGCTCTTCCCATTCGCAGAAATGGCTACAAGTTCTTGTACTGCTCAGCCCGGGCAATCGGCATGGCGGACATGACAAGAGGTTACTTACAGTGGGTCAATGATGGAGGCACCATCCTACCCCGAGGACCTCTCATGCTTTCTCCCAGCAGCCTCTTCTCTGCTTTCCACAGGTAATATATGTTCTAAATGGTTACCAGTCTCGTTAGGGCTGTGCGATATGACCAAAATCTCATATCCCGATATAAGAATTCTATCGTCCCGATAACGATATAAATCACAAAAATTTAACATTTTCTGTAAATTCTGTGAATCTCGGGCAGCTCGACTTGCGGGAAGTGTTTCCAGCTGTGCGTCATGTAGCTGGATTCGAGTGTTTTAACCGATGCATGAAACGATACATTTTTAGACATAGGTTCTAACAGCCGCCGTTTTCTTTGTATTTATTACACGGCGTGCTGCGGGGAAAAGCCTGTTCTAACGTTTGAGTCTAAGGTTCTTTTTTTTTTTTTTAATCTTTTTTACTTCTCATCCGTAAATAATCTGCTCTTTCACGTGATTCAGTTTATTTTGAAAAGTCTCAACAGGATCTTGAGTTTTATTGTGAAAGGTTTATGTGGAACATAAACAAGCGGACACGCGATGCTGTTACTGTCGTTGTTGCTAACCACAACGCATAAAAACAAGCGCTTGTCCGTCGGTAGTGTGGTTATATTAAATATAAGACAAAGAGAGAACTTTACGAAATTAATATAGCCACTACAGTGACCATCAAAACGGTGAAAAAAAATTGCTGTAAACAGTTTATTTTGCGACACCACGAAACAAACGATAGCGTAAAATGAAACGATAGACGTTTTTATATTGTGATCCGATATATATCGTTATATCGAACAGCCCTAAGTCTCGGTATCATGAAGCTCATTATATACATTAAATGATTTAATTTTAATCCTCCTTATCCCCAGATATTAATGTTGTTTTCAAACCACCCCATATTTTTCACCCCTAAATCTTTTTTTTCTCTAGAAAGTTAATTTCACTTTAAATACCCTATTCTCAGTCTCAAAATCCTCCCCACTCTCCCGAGCCTCGTTCTTTATAATAAGTCTTTCATATGCCATGGTTATTAAGTCTACAGTAAACTCAAGTTCATGAATTCCTATCTAAAAGGCATTAACTGTGTTGGTATTAGTGCCGTCACTTCTCTAAAGTACGCTCATGGCCAGCATTTTCTCTGTTTTGGATTATTCTATTCTCTTTATTTCCCCGTTGCTGTCACAGTCTCAATTGCATTTTTAGAGACATGATTTGTGTGAATGATTCTTTTGTTAAAGTGAGGTATAGATGAGGAGATCCAGAAGGAGGCTGCTAGCTTTCTTTATTTTTTTGATAATGTGGGATCATTTGACACATTGAGACATCTTGCAGCAGAACGTCTATTTTCGACTCATTTTTCTAAATTTAAATATATTTGACAAAATAAATATTTAAGGTTCAGTTTTAGAGGAGTTTCACAAATTATTGAAATTATTTCCTTCGTGGTTGTAAAGGTAAAATATATTTCAGAGTCTACTAATGAACAAGACTACAACAAAAATACAATTGCTGACACATCTTAATATTTTAATTATTGTAGAAGAACATCATCCGAATGACCCATTAGATCCACCTACTGTCTCCCATACATGATCATCTGTCAGCCTCCTCTAGCTAACTCATGATACAGTAGCCTTCATGTTAAAGCTTGAGTATGTAAGATGTGCTGCTAAGCAACCAGGCATGCTGCAATTGTTGTTTTACATTGGGGGGGAAAAAAATCAATCAATAATTTAATCCCACACACCCCAAAATTCACTGTATGATGAATAAAATGACTTTAGAAAAAGTTCCAAACTAACAGATGTGATTTTTTTTTTTTAACAGTTACATGATTTTAAAATGACCCCTTTCGGTATTTCTCCCATCAAACATGTTTCCCAGCAACACTGGTTTCAGTGAATTACGACTGTGTTAATATAATGTTAATTAAACAATTAAATACTCTTGTGATACTTGCTTGTTATGCCTCGTAGGTCAGATATTATCCAAATTTTAATACAGCTAAAGCAAGTATCCTTTTCTCACTTTCACAGAACAAGTAAAACTTTCCTGTGTTGTTAATGGTTCCCTTGATTTCTTTTATTCAGTGTATTAATCACATAGCAGGGTTTTTGTGTGACCTTGAAACCTGTTCAGAATGGCTAGTGTCTCAGCATAGCAACCTGCAGCATTGTTGATAGTTGTGTGGTGCAAAGACTTGTAGATATTTGCATTATTTATGTGTCCCTCTTGTTTTAATTTGCTTAAATTAGAAACACCCCTACCATCTGTGTATTTGTTTTGAGTCATAATTTTAAACAGAAATTGCTGAAATGCATTTGGATTTAGGCCGTGCTATTACACGATTTGTAAAGAGGACAAAAGTCATTTATAAACAAATTCTTATCTATATGTTTGATCAAATTACCTCTAACTCAAACTGGACACACGGGAAGGATGTGTATGCCCTCTATTAAAACTGTCTGTCTGCTTCAGAGAGGTCATCGAGAAGAAACCAGAGATCTTCAAGATTGAATGCCTTACAGACATCAAGAACCTGTTCCAGCATAACAAGCAGCCATTTTATGCCGCCTTTGGGAATAGAGCTAATGTGAGTTAATGCATGTTTGAAGATGTCAGACTTCCAGACATTAGAGTGCTTGTTTTTTTTTTTGGTTTGTTTTGTTTTTTTAAAAGTGCGCTTTTCAGAGGTTGATGCAGTTGTAATTCATTGCAAGAGCAACATGACACTTTGGCAGACACTTTGAGTTTGCAGACATGAACGTGTGAAATAAGTACTGGGCTGAACCTGAGCTGAGGTCATTGTCGGAGTGTGATCGCGAGTGACTTCATCTGTGGACGAGAGCTCAAGTTGGGCACAGCATCCCGTCTTCAGCTGCATAAACACTAACAGTCACATGAAGGGTCAGCTATCAAAGCCCAGTCTGCCTCGGTCTCTCCCCTAAACAAAAAAATAAGACACAGACAAACACACTCACTCTTCCTCTGGCCAAACAAAAACATTTACTCCAGAAATTTACTGCCATTACATGCATTAGGTGGAACACAAACAGGAAATCTGTGGTTAATGTTATTAACGTGGTCATTTCAGTTTATTATGTATTATGTATGAGAGGCTACTTTCCGAACATTACATAATCAAGAGTGTTCTCAGATGGCTGTTAACAGCCCTGTCAGTAATTTTTCAGCCCATAAATGACAGGTTTATTCACATGCTTTGTCTTAGAGGAAGCAAAATGGGTTTTGTGTGTTTGTAATTAATCCCAACTCAAAATAAAAGCCTGTGCTATGCTTATAAACGGAAACATTTAAAAAACTTAACTTGAACTTTGAAGCAGTCGTATTTTAGAGGGAAGATTGAGCCTTTAATCTTTATGTCTTCATACAGGATGTGTTTGCCTATAAGGAAGTCGGCGTTCCAGTGTGCAGAATTTTCACAGTTAACCCAAAGGGAGAGCTGATCCAGGAGCAGACCAAGGGCAACAAGTCCTCGTAAGTACATTAATGGTCTGTGTTTGTCTTTCGCAGCAAAAATCCCCAGCAGGAAGTATAGGACGTTGCTATCATTGAATGTTTTTCTGTTTTCTTTATTTTCTTGTTTTGCTTTTCCAGCCATTACTGTTTCCTTCACTCTCACATTACTGTAAAAAAATAAAAGCCTACAGTCACAGAGAGTCTTCTTTTGTACCCTGCAGCAAGCAAAACAGACAAAATTAGAGAAAAACTAGGGAACATAGTGGTGCTTTTAGCAGCTCAAGCAACAGATATTTCCCACAGGATCTGATGGAGAACAAAACAGAAATAAAAAGAGAACTGGCCAGAAACACACCTTAAAATTGATTCTAGTCTGCAATGTTTTCCTCAGGTGGCCTATGTTTTTTGTTCTTTCTGTATTTAGATTGATCAATACATTTCAATGTATTTCAAATCTAAAATCCATTTTTTAAATATTTGTTATTTTTCTTTATTTTTTGTTCATCACTAAATACCTAGAGTGTATATATTTTTTAAAGATTTATATATTGTATCTGTTCTCTTGCTCACTCTGTTTCTCTGGTTTCGTTTTTTCCCCCTTCGCAGCTATGGCAGACTGAGTGAGTTGGTGGAGCACGTGTTCCCTTTGCTGAGCAAAGAGCAGAACGAGGCCTTTGTAATGCCAGAGTACAGCTCTTTCTGTTACTGGAGACAGCCGATACCAGAAATCAATCCAGATGAACTGCTCTGAGTCGGTGTGTATTGATACCCAGCTATACAGTAACATTCAAATAAACTGTGCACCTGAATGCACCTCCTAAATACATGTGAAGTGGAACCAGAACTGTTCCTGCTAATTAGACTTACACAACACACAGATACAGTAACCGTGAACTCAGAAAAGTTGGTAAACTGTATTTACTTGAGAGATGAGTGGAGATTATCAGAACAGTAAATCCTGATGAGTGTTAACTTAGCGTTTATCCCACGGAGACACTCCACTTATACCTCTGTGTGAAGGCATCCTGCCCAGTGATAACTTTCTAGTCCATGTTCTTGTGCAGACTTGGCAGTTGAAGATCCAGCTAGTATCTCGGTAAACTTGTAGAAAGCCATAAACGACGCAGGCAGAAGTCCCTCACGAGGAGCTAGGTTCCGAGCTGAAGTAATTTAAGTAACGCCCTGAAGAAGTGAAACGTAATGTTTTAAATGGAAAAGCCACACATTTAATTAAAACAGGACAGGCAATTAACACTGGGCAGTTGTTATTCGGCAGTCATATTTTACTGTAGGTGCTGTGTTTGCCCAGAAGCAAGTAACCAGCCTTTAATTGGAGGCTTTATTCTGTTCTAAAAATACAGTCGTGATAGAGGTTGGCAAATAACAGAATAACACAAACACAGAACCGTCCACAGCCGTTAGATTTCAGGAACTCGCTACAGTAAGTGTTCAGTTGTCCTCTCGTTCCTGACTCTTTCCTGACTGTGCAACAGATTTCACACGGCCGCTACACAGCGAGCCGTGTTTGGTACTGTTAATATCCAAGGTCGTACCTCGGATATGCTTTCACCAAGTATGTGAAGATGCACAGTTTGCTGTGACTTAAAAAAAACGAAGCAGCTTCATGGTGTATTGTCTTGCTGTTGTTTTAATATGTTTGTTCTGTTATGCAAGCTCTGGCAAATCACGTGTGTTTAGTTAACAATGGAGTCATTATTTATGATGATCAATGTATTTAAGTTATTGATTTCTATTGTGAGGACTTTGCTTGTCTGAAAAAATAATTGATCACCAATGCAATATTTCAGATTAGTATTTTTGTGAGGCTGATCACAGACTAACATGCACTTAACAGTAACTGCTAGGCCTTGTACAAGCTTTCTTTGGTCACGTCTCCAGCAACAAGCCTGTATTTCTTTTATTAACAGTGAATTTTTCAACATGTAAGGCACGTAGACGTTCCTGAGCAAAACCTCAGTCTGTAGTATTACCAGATGTGTGTAAATGTGAGAGAGGATGCTTGAGATGGAACAGTGGATATAAGCAGATTTGAGAAGAGCTTAAAATGAAGGATTTTGCTTTGTGAGGTCCTCCGTAGGATGGACTGCAGGATGATGGTAGTGTGTGTGTACCTAATCACAGAGTGCTGCTGCTGTTGGGGTGGCAGCATCCTGCACCCTTTGCTTAGGTTCCCTCGGTGGCTTTATCCAGCGCACTTTGTCAAAGTTGCACCCAGAAACTCAAGACTTACAACTCAGCACATCTCCCACCCACATGCACTTCACCGACAGTCGAAGTAGACAGTAGACCAGAGTATGCAGTTACTGCAGAGGTTGAGCATAAAGAGTTTGAGTTTTACCTTCTTGACTATTCAGTTAATCTGAAATTTGTCTATTAGTGAGTTTTGAGAAGCTTAGCTCGTTTCGAGTAGCTTTTTTGTGTATGTTTTTAAGGCAGAGGAAAATGATGATAATTTGGGGTAACAGGCAGCAAGGTAATATCAGCCACTCCTTAATGTGTGTGCTTGAGTGCGTGAGAGACAGAAAAGCCTGATTCCCGTGCCTCTGGTGACCAGAGAAGGATAAACTGTTTTTGGAGATAAACAGGAAATACTTGACTGTACAGGAAGTGTTTAAGGCACTTCCCCGGCATTATCTATGTATGATTTAAGAAAGGAGTTTTGGTCAGATGGATCATATCTCCAATGCAAGTGTAACTGACTGTGTATGCCAGTGTGGACTAAAAAAGCAGGAGCAGCCAAGATCATTTCATAAAAATAAGCACAATTTATGGTGACAGCTACATGCACTGCTGATTTCTTTTCTTTCTTTTTTTTGAGGAATACAGTGTGCCCTGCTTTGATTTGTTTGCTTGTTCTCTGCAAAGTGGTGAAGTCAAATAGATCTATCTTAAAATCAACAAGAAATTCCATTCTTTCTATGAAAGTAAAGCATCTTGTGTGAAAGAATCACACTTCATCTTCTCTGATCCTGGGATATGTGGTAAATAAACGTTTGAATGAGTATATATGCTGACCATCACATTCTTCTCTGATGCCTTTTTGTTTTTTTCTTATAATGTGTATGAGCTGTTGTGTGACTTAAGTTTTGTTCCGTTTTTGTTTGGATGTAATGCTTGGTATTTGTGTCCGACCAGCAGAAATGCATTAAATGTATGCTGTGTTTCATTTGTATAGAAATGTGGTTTGAAGAACAAAATCAACTGTAAGAAGAATAAGGCCTAATGAAGCTAACATGTGGCTTATGGTCTTGTTTGTATGGAATAAAATTTCTAAATGAATGCAGTTATGTGCGTGCTGTGATTTTTCTTTTCTGCAGTCTGAGTCCAAAAGTTCAGCAGTAACCAGAGGCAAGTGGAGTAACTCCTGCCCTATTGCGTACTCTGAAGTAACAGTACATTAATGAGGGTACTGCAGGTTAAGTCCCTCAGGTCATTTTAGAGGTTTTGCTTGGTTTTATTAAATAATATAAAGATAAGAAGAATCATACAAAATGGTAATCCAGAGTGTTTATTTATTCAAATTTTAATTAAAATATCAGTTTTTCCTTTTTAAGGGTTAACAAAGGCTGAACTGAAAGCTAAATACTTCTTACAGTTTGATGCTGGAAAATTTTAGTCAGTCTCAGGAGTGAGAAAGGGGGAATTTATTTATCATCCCCACCCACTTTACATAATCACCAAAAAAAAAAGGAGGGGGCTCACTAACCATGTATTTTTCAGTAGAAGCCAGCCAAGTTTGTACTATTAATAAAATCTTGTGTTGCTAAGTCTTTCCTTTCCTCATTAATCTCTCTGTGCAGATTTCCTAATCACCCAGAGCACTTTTAAGATGACGTGAGTTCATATTTACAGCTAACCTACAAATAGGCTCCAATGATTGTTGACCATGCTGTATGCCAAGTCTCTGAATGCTGCTGCTAAAACAAAATTTACAAAAGTGTTAATTTATACTTTTACACAAGACATTTACAATAGGTGGTACAAACATTCATCTTGATAAATATATTAGATACAAATCCTGCTTCTTGTTATCAGGTGTCTTTGGAAAATTGCTTACAAATTCCATATAACAGCTTTTTTTAACTGAATTTATAACTAAAGATCTTTACACAGGTAAAACAGCTGCATCACAGCAAATCATTTTTTTGTTTTAAAAATGTGGTTTCAACACTTCAACATTTCCTCCAGTCCACATGTCTGGGAACAAAGTAGTCCTCGTCGTTACTTTCCACCTGAGCTCCAGCTATCTTTTGGCTTGTGGCTGGTACAGAAAGGTGCCGCTGTAGGTGGACAGGATCTCCCTGGCTTCGGTTGTGGCCAGCTGACCTTCGGTTCTTACCATAGCCACTTGGTCTCCTTTCCTCAGCGGTAGGATTACATTAAAGGATGCTGTACCCCCGCAGCCACAATTACCACCAGTCAGGCCTGAGCTCTGTAGCCTCTGTACGCTGCGGTTAGACACAGACAGCACGGCCTCTACACGATCGCCCTCCTTTGCGGTCAGCACACCTGAAATCAGGTATCGGCCATCCAGCGGTACAGTAAAGATCCCTGAGGGTGAGGACAGGAATGATTCAGCCTGGGTTCAATCAATAATGTTACTGATTAGTACTCTCTTGGTTTCTAAGTCTCTTCCCTATTCATGGACCTGCAATGAATTGATCCTAATGAGTTTTGGCTCTGTAGCCAAAGCCTGAATTATCCAATTCCTCTGTGTCACAGGACTTCATTGTTACCCAATTAAGAATTAAAAACACATCAATTAGCCACACTGCTGTGCTGGGTGAGTCATTCCTCAGTTATAACAAACACGGGTCCTGCAGTTTATTTTGAATCATCTTTATATTCACAGTCCTGCTTCAGATACTCATGAGAGAATACATTTCGTATTAATCCACAACTGAAAATAATCCCTAACTAATGTTTTATTTATTTGTTTGTACAAAGCACAACTAAGTGCCCAGGCTCATAATAACAGCACATTTTTATGCAAAAAGACAACATATCTGCGTATTATCAACGTATCACAACGATACCAGCAAATGTTACAATGCTTTTAATATTGTATCTGTTTTTTTTATGTGTGGATCTACCTGTGCTGGGATTGTAATGTCCTCCGTCATTTACTAGGACTCTGTTAAAGCGAATGATTCCAAAATCTCCAGAGAAACGTTGCTGAGTGAGGCCGGCAGAGAAGGAGAAGGTGTCTGCCAAAGTGCTATTGTCAACTGAAACTGGATGCAAACAGACAGGAATGTCGTCAATCAGTGTTTACCATTTACCATTTCAACTGATGGATAAATGAATACATGATTGCTGCATTTAAATTGATCTGAATCAATATGTATGTAATATGTATCTATCACAAATTAAATTCTTTTTGTAATGCCTTTAATCCTTGCTGAAACATGGACAGGAGATTTACCTGGTGAATCAGCTGGAGCTCGATAAACCGGGTTCCAGGGCACCTTTACTGCTGTAAGAGCTACAAGGCATACACAGTACATATTAACTCATTATGTATTATTACATAATACATAATATATCATGTATTAATATTATTATTATTATATCTTTATACTTATAAATCTGTCATTGGTGTGCGTGTACATATATATAAAGAAAATACAAAACTTTTTGGTGAATGCTTGCAGACTCACTAAAATCCTTGCACAATCTGCCCACACACCCTTAAAGAAACACATCCAGTTCCCACTCCCTCGCACTCCCCGACTAGAAATTATTCACAGTTTTTCCAATGCCTCTTTTTACATTGATACAGTAGAAGAAACCTGCAGATGCATGTGATGTAACTTGATAATGATCTGGTAAAATACCTTGGCGTCTGGCTGATTGAGGCATGAAAGAAACAGGCTTCAGA
The DNA here is from genome assembly GCF_963576455.1 of Neolamprologus multifasciatus. Taxonomy (NCBI): domain Eukaryota; kingdom Metazoa; phylum Chordata; class Actinopteri; order Cichliformes; family Cichlidae; genus Neolamprologus; species Neolamprologus multifasciatus. The sequence continues at coordinate 14,286,350 of NC_140456.1, read as the reverse complement.
GGAGGATAGCCTGCAAGAGCAACAGATGACAAAAATATTATGTTTTATTGTCATCTGAAGAGACGGGGTCAATCAGTAGTATTGCCAAATACAGTTTGGTTTTCCATCTGGATCTTATGGCACACTGTGTGAGAGATTCCAAGAGAAGGTATAAATCAAAACAAAACTTCAAAAACTCTAGACTTCGTAATTGTGGATTTTTGGAAGCATATTGTTTTTCCCAGCTGTTTCAAGACAATGCCATCTAAAATCAGATTTAAGCATCCGTAGTTTCCACAAAGACTGACATTGAAATGTATTGATTATTAACCAAAAACAGACTGAATTAAAAACCAACCTATGACAAGCATTCAGATGGCAGTAAAGAAAAAATATGCAACAATAAAGAACTGAAACGGTGAAACAAATCTCACATCCCATCCAAAAGCCCAAAGATGTGGGTGAATTTTAAGTTTTTTTGTTTTAGAAGTAAGGGGGGTAAGCCTAATTGGCATTTCCCTGGCTAATTCTCCCACACTACCAGTAAACAGTAACAATATGACTAACGTAGGCTGTTCTCTATTCCTTTACTGCCAAAAAGCATTGAGGCTAGAACAAAGCCTTTGTTTTGTTTGATATTTTATTTAATCTTTCTACGTACAGCTTAAATAATTAAACCTCAAACTGCCTAAATCTATGTTTGGCTTCCTCTTCCTTCCGATTTGGTTTGGCACCTAATGAAAACCTTCACATAGATGACAAACAACTGTCCACGCATTATTAATTCTTCATGGCACAGATTCAGCAAGGTGCTGGAAACATTCCTGAGAGATTTTGATTCATATATACATGACAGCATCACACAGTTGCAGCAGATATGCTGGCTACCATTCCACTACATCCCAACGGTGGTTTATTGGATTGAGATCTGAGTACAGTGACGTCACTGTCAGGTTCAGGAAACCTGTTTGAGATGATTTGAGCCATCAATATTCAGATAGGTTGTGGTGTTTAAATAATGCTCATTCAGTAGTAGGGGGTCCAAAGTGTGTCAATACACCACCAGCAGCCTCAACTATTGATACAAAGCAGGATAGATCCATCTAAGTTTCCAACTTAGACTTGAGTTTACTTTGTTTTTCCTTGGTTTTGCTTTTTTCTACTTGCTGTTGCTGCATTTTTTTGTCTTTCTAACCCTGGCCCAGCATTAAAATACACTTGGCCAGGGTTAGGAAAATATTGATTTTTGATTAAAAAGCTCCTTGACTGCAGTAATCCTTCATGTTTCAAATAGTGATGTGGGAGTGAGGCACCTTTGTTGGGTCTGTTACCCTGCATGTAGCAGAAGCAACAAAAACAGCATGGTTTTTTGCCCTTAGAATTGGTTGTTGGATTTGTATTTCATATACAACTGAATTAGTTTTGTGCTGTAAATTTGAGTGGCCTTGAGTTAGACTTAATTAGATTGCAGATTTTCATACACATCATAAAATAAGGCCTGCACCTTCATAGTGGATTTTCAGCTGTATGCTTAAGACGATACCAGAGGTCATCATGGACCTTAAGACTACTCGCCTGGTGCTCCTGCAAACCCTTTAACACGGTCTCTGAAAGAGTCCTCAGACCCTCTTCGCACAGTCACCCTGCTTCTGTATCCTGGAGGTCCCGCCTCTCCCATCTCCACCACAGAAATCTCGGGCACAGTCGGCACACCTGGTTGCCGAGGACTGAAAGGCTGTCTTGGCGGGCTGATGTTTATTCTGTGTGTGTTTGGCTGCACTGGTTGGCCTGGGCTGTATGGTGTTCTGGGGTTGGTCTGCACAGGGTCGATGATGATAGGGATGTGGATTTGTTGGATTCTGTTTCTGTCTGGCAAAGACGCTGGCATCTCTGGTCCTGGTCTTAAGGTCATTCCTTGGAAAATGAAACAAAAAAGAGACAGAGATCATGATTAATGGTTAGATCAGCTGTAGTGCTCCTCCTGGCATTGTCAGCCATGCTGGCAGCTTCATGGGTGAATTTATCCACTGTAAGGATTTGAGCTAAATACCAATTTAGCAACATGCCCCCATGTTGACCATCACAGTCCAAACATTTCAGACATATAGACATATAAATCTCCTTTTCTCACTCATTAACAGTCCAGTCCTGGTACCTGACATTTTCAGAGGAACTTTTGTTTGTTTTTGTTTGCTGAACCACTTAATACTGACCTATGAATCATACAAGGATGAAAAATGAATCTAATTCAAGGGGAGAACCAGTGTTTATAACCAGCAAATAACTGATATTCAGTTTATCTTTAGGCACCTTGTTACTGCAGTCAGCTGCATTTCTTTAGTGGAATCTATGAAACATTGAAACAGGAAAATAAATAGAGCAAATACCTGACCAAGAATCTCAGAGATGACCCTTCAGTTGATCCATCCATCTTAAGCAAGGGGCTGAGGTTTGTCAAAATACACAAGAACCTGACTGAAAATCAGTAGTGACATTTGGAGTGATGAATCCAAATTTCAAATTTGGGTTCTAAGTTTGAGAACATGATGGAGACGCTGTCGTGATTTGGAGCTGAATTTTAGCCAGTGGTGTTGGGGGTCCTGTCAAATTGTTCAAATTATGAATGCAGAAAAATACCAACAGATTTCAACATGCAGTGCCTCCTTGAGAACATCTGATTTTCATATTTTAAAATTTCCTAATAACATATGCAGTCATGGTTAAAAAAAAAAAAGTACACTCATTCATTTCTAAGGTTTTCCATATTAGGACATCATTTCAATAACCCGGTCTTTTAAATGAGGTAAATAAAACCTCAGATGAGGTAGAGAGCTATGTACACCCTTTCTGCTTCCATAGGAATTAAGAGGATAAGTAGCACAAATGTGTTGGTAATCAAATGCACTTGATTATCTGATCATGTGTAAGCGCCTCTATAAAAGTAGAGGTTTTGGCAGTTTGTTTGTTCTGGAGTCTTTGTGGGTGTGTTAACACAATGCCAAGAGGGCATTGTGCCTCCTTGAGAACATCTGATTGGCAATGGCTTCAATGATCCCAAGCACACTGCCAATGCACACTACCTGGGTAGAAAAACAAACAAGGAACCTCACAAACTGGCTTCCCTAGAGCGCAAATCTCAAAATTATTGAAGTGGTGTAGAATAATCTTGACAGAAAACACAATAAAAGGCAGCCAACATTCAAAGAAAGGCTTTGGATGTCCTTCAAGAAGCCTGGAGAACTATTCCTGAAGATACTTAAAGAAATTACCGGAAGGTTTGCCTAAGAAAGTTCCTGCTCTGCTGACTTTCAGGCTTGTTAGAAATGTACAGACTGTCTTTTTGCCTTATGTACTATATCTCCATGTTTGCACCTATTTCAATAAATCTCTGCAGCTATCTTTTCCTAGCAATGTGTAAAGATAATACTTTTGTACAGTACTGTACCATAGCTGTAAAAAATCATTTATAACAGTTGTAAGTTCTCTTGCAGCCAAATATAATAAATCAAAAGTCAACTGTTAATTCAACTGCACATTCAGCCAGTGATCAATCCTACCTGAAAGCAACTATATTACTTTAGAGCCTGGCTGTTACTCTGGATTATAAAAGTAATCAGGCATTCTGGTTTTATCAAATAAAACATCATCTACCCGTCAACAAAATTCGTCCTTCTTACTCCAAGCTACTCAGAAACCACATGTACTGTATAATCAAAAACAAATTAAACCCAGCAATCATGTTGTACTGAGATAATCAGAAATCTCTCATTCATTTCCTCCCCATGCCTCCTCCAGGGTGCCGGTTGCCTGAGTGCATATTTCCCATGAGCTCTCAGCCTGTGTCTCACTGAGGGGGAAACCGCGAATTCGAAAAGCTCAGAGAAAAGCGCACACTCATATGCATGCTGGTACAACGAAAGGCGTCACCAAAACCAGATGTTATTGCTTACAGGCAGACTGAAACACCAAAGGGTAATGCTTTAGTCACTTGCGCCTCTGCAGAACTGGGTGACATCTCGTGAGTGTTCACAAGTGACTGAAATCGTCATGGGATATTGAGGCAGACAGTCTGATCGTGCAATGGTGCCAAGGGTCACGATGCAGGGAGTGGCTGTTACACACTTACAATAATGCATCACTCAGAGTCTAATCTTTCTTGCTATGCACATGGACACAATTTCATCCTCCACCCCATTTTCCTACTGTAATATTTATGATGGGAGGCTCAAATTGTGCGCCGCATGGCAGACCTCTGGGATTCCTCTTGTGTATGAGAGTCTCCTCTGAAGACTTCCAGATGGGCTCCTGGGTCAGAGTTGGAAACACCTCACCTCATATACTCAGATATCTCACCGGGGGAAAATTGTGGCACCACCTCAAAATTCTGGTGATGACTAAATTTATGTGTGTATGTGTGAGTGTGGGCCTTGGTGTCAAATACAATTTTCCATTCTTTCCCATCAGACAACCTGAGACTTCAAAAGGCCTTTTATGTCTCTTTTGTGTGTGTGTATTTCCTCATCACAGCAGACAGTTAATCCTCCTGCCTGTCTCTTCAATATAAAGCCTAAATGATCAATTGCAAAGCATTGATCCATGAAATCAAAGCCCTTAATTTATCCCTGCTTTAAAACAACAGTGATTTTTTTTTTCCTTTTTCATTTTCTGTTGCCTTTGTCCATTGCTAGACACTCACAGGACAGGGTGGAGAGAGAGGTGGAAAGTCCTCTGGCTTTCTTGGAAGGACAAATTGAAAGTAAAAGCTGGAAAGAAGCAGAGCGACAAGGGAGTAAAGTGAGCAACTCAGAGAAAACAGAGAGAAATAACAGGGATGTGATTTGAGCTGGGCTGGAATTATCTCCAAAAAAAGGAATAGGAAAAAAACATATTGCAAATTGTAAAATTCAGCATGAAAATTCTGGCTAGTCACTAAATAAATTTGAAACAGAAGTATTTTCTTCATATTTTATATTTCCTAATAACATATGCAGTCATGGTTAAAAAAAAGTACACTCATTCATTTCTAAGGTTTTCCATATTAGGACATCATTTCAATAACCCGGTCTTTTAAATGAGGTAAATAAAACCTCAGATGAAAGGATCATTATGAATGCGTAGAGAGCTATGTACACCCTTTCTGCTTCCATAGGAATTAAGAGGATAAGTAGCACAAATGTGTTGGTAATCAAATGCACTTGATTAACTGATAATGTGTAAGCGCCTCTATAAAAGCAGAGGTTTTGGCAGTTTGTTGGACTGGAGTATTCGTGGGTGTGTTAACACAATGCCAAGAGGGGAAAGACATCAGCAGTGATCTCAGAAAAGTGACTGTTGCTGCCCGATGATTTGGGAAGATCTATGAGGCTATTTCCAAATAATTTGAAGTCCATTATTCTTCAGTCTGAAGTGGAAAACATTCAAGACAGTTGCCAATCTTCCTAGGAGTGTATGTCCAGTAAATTTCCCCCAAAGTCAGACCATGCGGTGACTGCAAAAAACCCAAGAGCTACATCTCAAACTCTATCGACATCAGTTAGCATGTTAAATGTTAAAAGTTCATGACAGTACAATTAGAAAAGACTGAACTACTATAGTTTGTTTGCAAAGATTTTCCAGAGAAAGCCTCTTCTCTCTAAAAAGAACATGGCAGCGGTGCCTTGGTTTGCAAAGTTACATCTGAACAAACTGCACGATTTTAGACAGCAAAACCTTTTTTAGTTTTTTTTTTTCTTGAGACACAGGACCTGAGCACCTCACACTAATCAAGTCTGCCATGATCTCCTTTGTTTTCTAGGGTTATATGTGAGACCATCTGTCAGACAGATAAAAGCTTAGCTGAAACTGGGTCATGCAACAGGACTGTGAATTGCTGAAAAAGACAAGGATCAAGGTTTTGCAATGACCCAGTCAAAGTTCAGATTGTAATGATGTGGCTTGCATTAAGAGAGCTGTGCATGAATGAAAACCTCAATGAAAAGAACAATGCACCAGAATTCCTCCACAACAATGTGAGAGTCTGATAAAGTCATATAGAAATCTTTAATTTGAGGTATTGCTGCTAAAGGTGACTTAACAAGTTACTGAAACAAGTTCTTCATATACTCCTTCTGCATTCTGGCTAATGACACTGTGTCATTAGCCAGAATGCAGAATGTATTTACCTTATCTTACCTTACCATATCTTGATATGTAAAACTTTATACTTAACAAAGGCTGTACTTTCCTTTTTCACTTTTTTTTTAACCATGACTGTATGAAACTAGTTTGTCAGTTCTTGAGAGATTGAAATCTCTTGCGTAATTTCAGATTTTGTTGGTAGATCACAGACTTTTGAATGTTTCCACAGAGTAATTTCTTCTTAACCACAACTCCCTCTCAGAGGGAAAGCAACTAGATACAAAACCACAAGCAGTAGTGGCAGACCTCTGCAGCAGGAGCAGCTGCTGAGGGCAAAGCAGTGCCAACACTTTAAAACTAAAGTCACACAATTCCAATTCAACAGTCACGCTGTGTAAGGGCAAAGCTATTCCAGTCAATCTTTCAGTTATGTTATTACAACACATCATCTGTTTGCAGCCTCCTCTGGGTCCTCATATGACTGTGTGGAGAATATGAGCTCAAACACAGAGAGGAAACATTTCAGTAGGCTCTCAGCCACCACCACACCCACAGAGCAGGGATTTTTTGTGGATATTTTATCTCTATTTAGACAATTTCTCTCCTTTCCAAACTTGAAGTAACCATTAAATCTCGAGCCACAAAGTACAACTCCCTCTCTTGTGGGATTTAGGACTAAAAGAAAATGAGATTACTCTTTGAAGGGAAATATTCTGACACTTTTAGAAATACAGTAAGCTTATTTACTCTGCTCATGCTGAGATTTAGGTGAGTTGCCGCGAGCAGTTTGCTAATGTAGGCTGGAAGAAAAATTTGAAACAGGTTGCCTGGTGTCCTGCCGACCAGCTTCTCAGAAATGTTCTATTTAACAAGCTGTATCTTTGTTAAATCAGTAGAAAAATGGCAACTCAGTGACACTTTAGCATGTTATGGGGGGAAACCAGTTACCAGTTACCAGGCAACAAGTTGACACTCCAGGAAGTTGCAGTTAATTTGTCTTGGAACCAAGCTAGCGGTTTTCTCTCTCTTTGAGCTAGGTTAGCATGTTGCTACAGTATAGACTGAAATAATGATGCACACAAGATCATTATCATTCATATCAAGATCATTCATATGTCCGTTCTTTGCTAAAACGGACATATGAAAAATGCCACAAATAGCAGACAAACTTGAGTGATTAAAGAAAATGCTGGGTAGCTTAAAATTCCCTGCTCCTCTCTCACCTCAAGAGGCCAATCACAGTAAGAAGTGATTGTGAATGCCAGCTTGCCTGTCTCAGAAAGTTGCAAAGAATAGCTGATACAGCCACCCTCTATCTGAAGTTGGAAAGGTGGGAAGTGGGGGTTCTGATTATAAACCAAGCTTAATGTTCCTTGTAAGATAATGAAATCAAACATCCTTGTTTGGAAATAACAGGCCATATTTGGCAAATGCTGAAATGGGTACAAAACGCCTTCATCGGTCCTCCTTTCTCCGCAGCTCCCCATCGCTCTATTGTTTTGGAGAATAATGTGGGAGGGACTGGTAATGGGGCCCCAGTCATGACATCACAGCTGAGGGTAGCTGAAGCATCTGGTCCTGGGTGTGGAGCCCTTCTTCTCCCCTCTCCATCAAGACTGACTCCAGTGGTGAGTCAGGGCCCTTAATGAGGACCAGACTCCACACATCGGGCTTAGGTCACCCTGCGGGAATCTCTCGAGGCTGGTATGTGTACATGTGTAAAGAGAAAGAAAGGAGGGAGGGGTAGAGGTATGTGTACTGAGGGACTGGGAGCTGAGGTTGAGGTCCGCAGTTCTGTGGTATTGCAAATAAAGGGGAATTATGGTGAAAGAAAGAAGACCTCACAACTCATGAAAGGACTGGGGGAGAAGGAGCAGTCTGTTGAGTGTTTAAGTGATATTTACGTCAGGGAGCAACAAGGCACGTAACACTGTGAGTAAATCATCATAGACACTGGAATGGCTGTAAAAATTTTCAGATTTCATTTGCATGTTTCATTGCCTGTACAAAAAAGGGGGATTCCTGGGACAACACAAATCTAAGCCACAGGAAGTCTCTAATGTGGGCCTCTGCTTCTCAGTGCTGGGACATATTGAATGACATGCTGGAGGCAAGCACGGTAGGCTCAGTGAACTTGTGCCCTCCCATTTTGAGAAATACCCTGTAGCTGTTCAAGCCTTCACGTAAACCAAGCCAGCATTACGTGGAGATTATCCACAGGAAAAGTTTGTGTTTACACAGATGTTAATCATACTTGATAAACTCAGATAGTGAAAACTAGGCAGGACGCTGACAAAAAAGATTATGCGCATGTAGCCACTACTTTTTTACTTGGGTTCTTCTGGCTAATTTCATTGCTTGACTGCACTAATGTGGGAATCCCCTGAACTAATGGACCCTTAAGTGGCTAAACTGTGCCATAATCTGACTCCAATTACTGTCATGATTCCCTATCGTGATAACTGCCCGCTAATGAAGCAAAGCCTGCTAGCTAGTTGAGACAGCCGACTTGTAAATGCTACAAAAGGCACATGGCGTACTCTTCTTGTTGCTTCATACTGTACTTCCAGCACACCCTTTTCATTACCATGCCTCATTAATCTGATAGTATCACTCCTTTGCTGCCATACAGATCACACGAAAGCCATTTGCTGCCACAGCTGCTGTTGTTTCATTTCACAAGCACCACCTACATGCCCGTATTCACCTTTAGGCTCTGAAAGTGTCACTGTGCTCCAATCAAAGTGTGCATCAGATGTTCACAGGGCGTCTGTAAGGTCTCCTTCCCCGTCTCTTTCCAAGTCAGAATTGGGGGGGATGATTCAGGCAACTTTTGGAATTCATATTTTGACATTTAGTCCATGTTAGCAGCACTCTACTGGTGTGCAGAGATTAAAGTAATCAGTGTCTGAACTTCATCTTTTTTTGACTTTGCATTCTTTACACAGCTATTTCCATTATTTTTGGGAAAATGAGTGCAACACTGAATGTCTTCCAGGAAAGACTTCCAGAAGTATGCATCTGGACTCATGTTTAAGTGATTAACTCTGTCAGGCCATTTTTTTAAAGCCTTTGTGTGTTTACGCTTTAAAAATCTGTGAACACTTTCATCTTTTGTTGTGTGTGGTTGATGCAATGTGCAGAGTGCTTGTTATTATGCTCTTTTAAGCTTCATTTTGGGTGTGACCATATTAATGTGTGGACAGGAATGTCACAGCTGTCCATTAAAAGTTTGTTTGCGATTTTTAAAAAAAATAAAGACTGAACTGTTTTATTGCTATCAACTCACCTGGCTCTTTGTCAGCGCCATCCTTCAAAACACTTTTGGCCATGGCGGATAGCTGTCCCTGAAACTTCTGCACGGATTTTTGCAGAGCATTGATTTCTGCTCCGTGATTTCCACATGTGATGTTCATTCTGTCGACGCAGTCCCGCAGGCCGGCAACATGTCTCTCCAGCCCATCTTTCAGGTCTTTGATATTAGCAGAAACTCCGTCTAACCTTCCACACACCTTTTCGAGTCGGGTTACACGTCCATCTACAGCGGAAATGCCATCAGAAACACCCTGTGTGTTCTGTTTACATTCACTCAGTTCAGATGACACCTGTCTGCTAAGCGTATCGAGTCTGTCCTCCAGCTCCCCCACCTTACGTTGATTTGATTCAGATGTACTCCAGCTGTCCTGTGCTGTACTGCCTTCGCCTCTCTGCTCAGCATAGCAGCATGTTGAGTTTATTTTCTGCATATCTTGGTTGTATTTGCCTAAGGAATCACTTAAACCAGTAACAGCGCCAGACAGACCGAGTACGTTGTTTTCAAGATTATTCAGTCCCTTCTTGAAGTCATCCATCCTCTGCACACTTCTCTCTGCTGCTCCTGAGTACCTCTGAACAAAATTCTCAAGTTGGCTGAGCTTGGCTGTGTTTGAACTCACGTCTGTGTGAAGGACGTCCAGGTCATTTCTGTACCGATACAGGTCCTTCAAAATGTTTTCTAGACCATTAAGTTTAGGTGCAGAAGTTACCTGTCCTGCGGTATTTTGTGAGCCTGAACATCCTGCAGAGCACAACTCTCCAACAGTGTTAACCTTGTCATCCAAACCTTGGAGGAGGAGCTTGTTGTTGTTAACTTCTGACTGGATGGCATTAATAGAGTCACTAAACTCCCCTGGGAAATTGTTTTTGCTCATTTCCACCAGCATGTTCGTAAACTGGTCCTCCATGCCGTTCAGACGTCCATCCAGAAGCGTCCGAAGAGCTGCTACTTCCTCTGTGATTGTACGGGTTAGCTTTTCCTCGATGTAGAAGCAGTGAGTCTCTGCATTTAGTTCTGTGATATTTATACGTGCCTCCAGCTCCTCAATCAATACGGAAAAATCGCTGATGCTTTCCTGTGGAGCAGACAGATTTTCCAGCTCATTGTCAATGCGGACATTCAGGATGCGGTGAGCCTCTGCAATGCGGTCAATCTCACGCCAGAGGTCTTTATGGTCACCATGTTCTTTTTCCTCTTTGGATGGATCCGTCTGCCTTTGGGTTCGCACAGGTCCATCTGCAGCAGCCAAGTCTAGACGCAGCGATCGGATCTCCTTTCGCAGATCAGCCTCCTTGGAATTGACCAACTTGGTAAACCTGTCCAAAACTTCATCATGGCTATCTTCACAGGTCTTCTGCAGCTTCTGGAGCTTGTCATTACATGAGCTCTGAGCTTTGGCCATTTGCTCCTCCAAATTCTGGTCAATCTCTTTCTTTAGGCTTTCAAATTTTCCATCAATGTAAGCCTGTATAACATCAAAATCCGGTATGGGCGAAGCTTGAGACTGAGAGGCATCCATGAGGACACGTATCTGGCCCTCATGACTTGTTGTGATTCCTCTTAGGTCTTCCAAAGCTTCATCCTTGCTTTGCAGCGCGTTATTGATATCGTCCAAACGAGCGACTATTTTTTCCATATCCTTCTGTCCTGGCATCCCACCTCTGGTGGCCTGATGACCATCTAAAACAGCCGGGTTCTCCTCCGTAGCTGCATCTGTGGGACTGTCTGGTGGGCGCATGTTGTTTAGAAGTGTCATGAGCATCTTCTTTGTGTCCTCTTGCAGGTTTGCAGTTAACCCCGTCAAAGCAGACTGGAGATCCAGGACTGTCTGAGACAGACGCTGAACTTCACCTTCCAGAAGATGCACTTTATCTGTCCCACCAGGCCTTGTCACATGCTGCGGGGTCTCTCTTCGCTCCGGCCCTGGAGTAATGAAATAACTTGTGAATTATAACATAAATAAGTAAAAGTTACTTTGTTAGTGGCACATACTAATGTTTAGTAAAATACTGTTAGTATAAAGTTGATTTCTCACTCTGTATGTGTCTGGTTGCATGTCCAGGATTTGGTGGGCGGTAAGGCTGCGTTCCCTGAACTGTTTGCCGGTCAGGGGTTGGTTTTGAGTCTTTACAGTTTGGACCTTGGTAATTAGGACAGCATCTCCACTCTAACTCTGTGACCATCTTATAAGCAATCTTGTATGTGGGTCGAAATCGAGTTTTGTACCTGTAAACAAAAAGCAGAGAAATAAATGAGTTTTGTTGTTCAAACACATATGAATGTAGTCTCAAAGTCTTGAGCATATAGAAATATAAATGGGAAACACTAGACTTTCTCAAAATCACATCCAGCCCTTTTGGAAAGTGTTATCAGTGTTATTATGTTCCGTGCTAAACTGCTCCACTACTTTAAAAAAAAAGAACCTGTTAATTGGTTGACTCTTGCAATCACCAAAACATCTGTTTTTTTTTTTTTAACATAGATATTTTAGAGCGTCTCCTTCAATCTTCACTATGTCAAAATTCCAGCTTTCCAGCCAAAGAAAGCATTTCCCAAAGAAACAATGGATGATATCACTTCCCTGAAGCCAGGGGTCATGTCATGCAAAACATCTGGAAAGTTACTATCTGAAACAATCATCTTTACACATTTCCCAACTGTCACTGGTAAAACTGTTCACTCTCAATAAGCAGGAACAAAAAAAACGAAAGCAAGTGACAACAACACTTTAAGGTCTGCTTGTGATCTAATCCTAACATGAGGCAACATGAAGTCAGTGCTGTGTATCATAAGGTGATGTGTCTCCTCTGATGACCAGCTCTTCTTGCCTGGAACTCTGGTGACCTAAGTATGATCAGCTTCCAGGAATCTTTTCCGCAGAGCAGGGGCTCTCATCCATGTGTTTGTGCAAGAGGATCACAAAGCAGAACCACAGATAGCATGTGTTTAAGGACTAACAATGATTCACAAAGAAAAATGAATTAAATTGCAACACAGCATCTTCCAGTACAAAATTAAAAGTATTCCAGTCACTGGTGCCGACATTCCCATTTACAATGATCAGTTAATGATTTGTTTAGTGCAGAAGTTTGGGGATTGGATGTGGTAATCAAATTCTTTTAACTTTAAAAGTTTTATTTTTATTGTGATATGTTCATATTGTCAAAAGTTCATGGGTATTTAGGTTATACACTTATATATAAATGTATAACCTATACACATATATAACCTATATGTCACCCTAATGCGATTCCAGATTAATTGCTTGTCAGATAAACTCATAGCAAAGTCTATTTTGTCCATAATAGTTCTGAAAGCTACAGCAACTCATTGAGTTATGTTTTAATCAGGGCTAAATTCTTTCTAATGCTAACAAATTAGCAACTGTGAACCATCTGTTAGAGTCTCATAACTCATTTGAACAAAGGACTAGATGGACAAACATGCATATACATAAAGATGTCCTCTATAGGTGAAATGTTAAACACAAAGTCAAACCTTAACATGCAGAAAACTAAAAAAGGAATAGATCAAAAAGTAAATGTGAACTGGCTCAAATATATATTAATATTAGCACTTGCCTGTTACAAGCCTTTTTTTATTTTACTTATTCTCATCATGTTAGTCTTTATTTTGGACAGCTGGCAGTTACAGTTAATCTCCTTTATACACATGTGCTTGGGAAAACCTCTGGGCCTAGTTTCAGTACTTATACTGACAAACTAACCAGGGTGTGTGCAGGCCTGATGACAGTGTCCAGCTACTGTAGCAGAGCTGGACAACTTTTTTTTTTTCAGGCCGATACTGAGTTTGAGTTTTTAAGACAAGAGAAGGGCCTATAATTGCAAATAGCATGGTTACACATTACAAGGAAAATATCCATCCATCCATCCATGTATCCATTTTCTTTCAGTTATCGAATTCAAGGGACTGGGTGAGACCGAGAGGCTGGGTACACCCTGGACCGGTTGCCAATTTGCCGCAGGGCTAACACAGAAAGACAGATCACCACTCACACTCACATTTACTCTTATGAACTATTAAGAATCACCAATTAATCTGACCCTATGAGGAAAAAATGACTAACATTAAAGAAAAGCCATCAAAATCCTACATCAACATTTAAAATTCTCTGCATCTTTTCAGATGTCTCATATACATTAGCAGCAGTGATTCACCTTAAGATTCCTCAACATACTGTTGCTTTGTCTTTTATTTATTTATTTATTTTTTAGGGTGGGGAATTCTTTTCTTTTACTTTTTGGACATTGCAGGCTGGATTTAGATGCTCTGCAGTCCAGAGCATCTAAGCCCTATTTTGCCCATGTGTGCACTATTGTGAACCTGAACAATGGCTTCTCTACATGCTTATGGAAAATGGCAACATAACATAAATTTCTACGTAGTATATGTCACCATAAGTTTTTTGTTGGAAGAAGCGCAGCTTTGTTGTCTCATATAATGGTTACATCACGTTTTGAACTTTTTGGGGATTTTCTGGTAACACTTGCTTCAGCCTGGCTTGTCATTTAGTCCAACAACAGACAGAAATGAGCAAACTATGGGTAATGTTCTCCTCTTTACTAGCTTTACCCACAGATTCCTCCCTTTGCCTATTTTCAGTGGGCTTTTTAACTTGATGTAAAAGCTGTACTTTTTCTGCTTCTTCCCATGAAGCTTTGCAGCCACTGTGAGCATTTCTGCCTCCAGCTCTCTCCCAAATAAACATTTTGTATCTATTCTGCCACATGCATCTAAACATGCACCCTCAACCCCTTCTCCCCGGATGCTCACGCCACTTGTTGCTGGCAGTCGGGTTGGTAGGCTGGGCAGGGGGCCACCACGGGCTCCTGGAAGCTCTCCACACTCCCCTGCACGGCGCAGCTCACGTTCTTTTGCACCATATAGGCGCACCAGTTCCTGAGGAGGGAGATAAACAAGGACTTGAGCATGTATAGCAAGAAGTGGCAATTAATTTAGAGCAATATATAGCCTACCAAAGAACGCAGCTGGACTATAAAAGTTTCATAACAAGCTCCATATGGTTTATGAGCTTTCCCTAAGGGCGTCGTTGCAGTGAGCTTTGTCAGATGTCCATTCCCAGTCTATTTTCATTTATCAGAAAACGTGGAAATGCAGTGGTCTGCTGTACATAAGAGACTGGAGGTAATCAGCGACGTTCCAGGGTTTATCTGCACCTTATCGCCAACTTTTGGCAACACTGGCGAACTCGAGCCAAATTTAGTCACAGGCTGATAGAACAACGGGGAATGCTATCAAACTACATATGACCATAAGAGGCTAAATCCTCAGGTCATTCAGGTAACTGAGAAGCCTGGATTGATTTTTTTTTCGCAGAAAAAGAGCGCAGCGTTACCTTTAAGCAGAAACACCCGTCATGAAGCACGTATTAGTTTCTGAAACACAGAAAGTTTTAAAGAGCTCGTCTAAACTGTACAAAATCATTGCTTACCCAGTCCGGTGTCTGTGTACCGGTCCAGTGTTTGCAGACCCGTGGAACAAGCCGTAAGAGGAGGGGGTCCCGTAAGTGAGCTGAAAGTTTAAAATCAGTGTGAAAACTGCCCACCGCCGGTCCATCTCTCCTCGCCTGTGCTTCATACTTAACAAACGCATTAAAATAAATATTTCTACCACAGAAAAAAAACTACCCTGTTATTACCATCCGCAAATTTCCCGAACTCCAAAGTTACATTCCCCCTGTGGCTGATTTGACTCCGGCGACTGAACTTTGAGGGAAGTCCGCAATCACTGCAACTCCCTTGGAATGACGTTTAAGGCCCACACCCTCCTCCTCCACCCCCCAAAAACACCAGGGGGGAAAGACTTCCTCAAGTCTATTATTCAAAAAACAGTCTGTAGCCCCAGAGGTTAGTTTTAATTAAATTATTCTTTTAAGTTTTGGTGGTTAAGACTCGATGATTAATTAATGCCAGGGACGAGGGGGGATGCGGGCATCAAGTCAAGTCAGTCAACAGCCAATAAGTCACACCTCACTGATAATAGGGTAATGTCATTTGAATGCAACCACCAGAGTTGAAAGAGGCGTGTGAAGTGGAGTTGATGATATTCATGACTTGGGATAACAGTAGTAATTTAAATTCCGTTGGATAATGGGGGAGGATATATATTCTGGTGTGCAGTCTGTTCTTTTCTGCATCAGCTTGTTGGCCAAATTGTATTTTTAAAGCCCAACTGAGCAATTTGCTGATTTATTAACGTGAATAGAGACAAAATGTACAGCATTAAATAGGCCTGCACTAGAGCTTCAATTCACAGCACTCGAGGCAGAAATTCATCGTCGGTGCTTTTGCACTGTGCGAAAAGTGCGAGAGTTTCCGTGCTCAACATGGTGCTGCTGTGAAAATGATTCTTTGTGTGAAATGGCTTGCAGTTACCCTGTACCCTGCAGGAAATACTGTATAACTTCTTCTCCCTGATCAGACAGATGCTGTCATTTAACGCAATACTGATTAATGGGGTGGGGAGGGTGGTGGTGGTGGTGGCAGCGACCAGGGAAGACTGAGACTTAAATAAAGACAGGGTGAGAATACAAAGCAAGATGTGGTCGTCTGTGAGGATACAGAGGGATTCTTTAAAGCATCGCGGGAACGGGAAACGAATAACAACGCAAATGGATCTACACGCACAGATCTAACCCTTCTCCGTCTGGTCTCTCAGACCACAGATAGCCATTTCCTAAAAATAAAGACTGCAGTGTTTCATCAGACAGCCTGCACCAGGTCGGCCAACTGAAGGATGCCGGAGTGTGTTACATAAGTGAAAAAAAAAGTCTCTTGAGGATTTGATTTTCAAATGGTTTAATAAACAACAAATGTCAGGTAAGCCTGACATTAACACCCACCCTCACGGGGAAGATCCCTTTAATGGGGTTACTGAGAGTTTCCTCCTTTTCCTGTGCTAACATATTTGCACTTCACAAATAAAAAATAAAATAGCTTACACTATAAAGTCAGCAAACTTCAACGTTAGGGCTTCTCAGATAGAGGGGAGGAAAAAAAGATGCTGTGAAGAGACACTGTTGTTTCTTTAGTGTCCAGAAGAGGGCAGCACAGCAGCGATAAAAACAGCAGGCACTCCTTGTAGTCATGGCAATTCTTATCCGAAAGTGTGGAGAGTGAGAAAATGACATTTCATTACTGAGGCAGCATGAGTGTAAAATGTCCAGTTTCATCACCTTGCCGGGGTGCCTTCATGTCAGTCATCCTTGTCATGGGCTCTGAATGAACTCTTTACCGTGAGCAGCTTTACCGCCATCATACTCTTTCTCTTTATTTATAACTAATAACGACTGACATTTACAGTGTGCTGCCAACAGGTTTCAGTTTCACGAGTTCAGAACATCGCCCAATCTGTTTTCACTGCTTTAATTGTATGCGGATTAGAGCACGTGCTTATTGTCATTTTCCATGATGACATTATCAAGGCTTACACCTTCATAGTCATTAACTTCATATACGCCCTGACATTCATACAGAACAGGAAGTATGAAGGGTCATGACTGATGGAGAATACCAAGCCACATTTTTCATTAGAAAGAAGAAAAAGAAGAAGAAGACCCATAAATCCTGGGATATTTCCTCGTTGCACCTCTCCGGGATCAATTTCTTATTTTTTTGACTTTGTCGAAGTTGGAGGACTGATTGGAAATGGAACAGCCGCCACTGAATCCGGGGAGGATCATTTGCAGCCGATGCATTTGTCACGGAGACATGCATTTTGCAGGGCCAACCCATCACGTGACCCCTTTTGAATCCTCCTAAATTCACCGAAGATGCGACCTTGATCTTTTCCTTTACCTATAATAAATGCGGCGGTGCACCTGTGGGCGGGGCTGCCGCTGCAGAGGCAACACAAAGCAGATCTCTCACTGGAAGGATCAGATGCGTGCTCCACTGCAGACTCGTGTCCTGAAACACTCTGCTTCAAAGCACGTGGGTCAGATTAAATTCAGACAGCGCTATCGTTCATGTAGGCACCCTGTGGATTTCTTTGTTTTGTCTTTACACTAAAATATCTTTGTGAAAATAAGTAATAAAGAATAAATAAAAACAACAACATTGGCTTTTTGTGTCACCAAGGGAGAGTGAGCAGTGGTGCAGAGATCACTTTAATTTGGCAAACAGCAGATATGTACCACGCGTATTAAACCAGTGGGTGACTCAGTGGGAGAGCCGAGGCCTGCTAACACTGCCTACGCAGGTGTTTTTCAAAGTGGGGTCAAGGGGCTGCCCAAAGGTGCTGTAGTGGGATTGCTGCTTCAAATTTCCCTTTTCTCCCTTGCGCTCCACACAGTGAAACAGAGAGAAAGAAATGCAGTGTTTCAGATCACACAGTTTACTAGATTCTCTCACTCCTGGGTGGTTTTGCGCTGAAGAGAATTTAAAAAAGAAGAGATGCTTCAGGAGTTGTCCCTTTAGAAGGCACGTGAACACACATAAATGTATTTTTTGGCACAGTGAAGCAGATGATCACCCTCTCCCACTCTCCAAGGCTTTTTCAACATGGATTCGTTGTAAGGAACGTAGAAATTATGAAACCTTGGCGATTCAGCTCTGGTTGATCTTCCTCCCCCATTATTTCAGAATTACCCCTCCAGTCTCCTCATCTCTCCGTTTCCTTCTCTTCCATTCCACCTCCTAGAGAGAGAGAGAAAGAGAGCGAGAGAGAGAAACAGAGAGAGACAGGGAGACTTGACAGAAACCAACTTGTATCACTGTCACTTTGTAATGGTCGACTAAACGAAAATAGCACCCTAATTAGTCAACCTTTCCATTATGTGTGACACTTACATTTGTGGGCGCTTAGCCCGATTGATCTTTTTAGGTTATTAATTGGCATAACACTGTGAATGACCTCCTCTGGATCAGGTTGGAGGTTGTTGGATTTTTCTTGTTTTGCTGAGGAAAAGCATAATGATTCACTACAGAGCCATGATGAGAACATAAGATTAAGAGAAAGTTCAAACAAATGTCATGGTCTGAGACAGATGGGGAGACAGGCGCGGAGACAAAGGGAGAGAGACATAGCTGCCTGTTGTGGATGTACACAAATAACGCAACCACCCACCCACTCACTGGCCTCCCCTAGACAGAAACACAAACACACACACACACGCGCAGACTCCCCCCCTCCCAAGCCCCCATTCAATCTCTCACACACATGCACACAGACATTACAGCCTGTGCACGCAAACACACACACACAGCAGATTGGAAAAGCTGATTTATTGGTTGTAAAATGTTAATATAGCTATCAGCCGTGCTCATGAATTGTTAATTAAGGCCTTGACATGCTCGTCACCTAAAATGTTAATGAGGTGAGATTGCGTCAGGGCCAAGAGGTCTCTGTGAACTACTGAGCAAAGACAACAGATGAGCCGAATTCACGAGCACCCCCACCGCCACCATCAGCCACCATCCTCCCTCCACGCACACTATAATAGGAAAGGCTGACAGCACCTGAGATGGGTCGTGCCCATTTGGTTATAGAGTAATTAAATTAATGAATAGTAATTTGAGAATTGAATGCTGCAATAGTGAGAGAAAATGATAAATATGATCTATTTTTATCCACCACCAGCCTGTATATACAGTGACCTGTACTAGTTGACTGACTGGAAGGAGTATTTAGTGTTTATTTACTACTTAGGAGAATGTAAAAATGGGATGATCTGTGGTAATAGTGAGTGATAACACAGTTTCACTCTACTCTAAAATAGTCCAGAATGAAGAAACTGCTATATGTCACTGTTATAAGGCAATTCCAGCATCTTCAGCAGTACCTTAACCAGCCTCCATCCTGATGAATCCACTTTAATAATAAAGGACACTTTGAGTTCAACTTTAAATTTTGATGTCAAACAACAACAGCGAGGCTGAGAATGGGGCAGCGGTGAGCCAATCAGTTAATTATTAATTCACTGCATCTGTGTTTGATTAGTTGAAATGCCAGCTATAGGAGAAGCCGGGTTAATCAATGATATTTAAAAATCAGTTTGTCATAAAAATCTGTTGTGTCAAAGTGAAACGTGAAATCCAACAACAAGCCTTACTGACAGAGTCCTGTCAAATTTCAGTTGCGCTTTAAAAAACAAAACACAACACGGTTAAAGCCGTTCTTGACTAAATCTTTTGCTCCGCTCTGCTATAACAAGCAGAAATAAACTTGCAAGCTTGTTTAGACACTACTTGAGTCCCACTGCAAATGAGACTTGGTCTGCCTCTGAATTAAATAAACGCTAATTGTATACACATGGATTGATTACTAATTGGGCCTGCAACGGACAGACTCTCAAGGGACAAAAGTCACAGGAGGCCTCCTTGGCCAGAGTCTTTGTATAGTGTGGAGTGACAGTCAGCTTGTTTTGTTGCAAAGATAGATCAAACAGCTACACGGAATATCAAAGACTGAAAAAAACAGATACAGCTCCACTACACAGAGACACAGAACGACTTTCTGTCTCTTTGCGTCTTTCTGTATGAGTTTGGGGGTGTGCTTTCATGTCTGCGCCAAGGGGCCAGTCTCATAATATAGCTACGTGTATAGCCTACAGTATAGCCGATTAATATAATTACAATACGCTTGTTTTTGGATTTAGGATTAGAAGAAAGAAAAAAAAAATCATGTTTCTTCTTAGAAAAAGAAAGCAAAGCAGTAAAATATTAAATCCCTAATCCACTTTTGTACTCAAATGACAAAAAGGTGTACCTAATAAAGTGGCAGGTGAGTGTATTTCTTAAACACACTGTCTGTCTGCTCCTGTTAGCCAACTCAGGCCTATCATTTATGAACAGCCACCTCTGGTTTGCCTAAGGTAACCTGCTAAAAGTTCATTCATGATGCTTAGGGAGAGCTCTGTGGAAGAGCGAGCATGTGGAATAATATCAGAGCAGAGATTTCCTGTGTTGCTGATCCAAGTTTTTGCTATTTATACAACAAGTTAGTGAATAGAGACATGAGCCATGGTCTTTAGCTCGTCCTAAAGGTTTTATATGTGTTAGTGCCTAATTATTGCCTTTCAACTATTAGCTTATTCTGAAAGCCTAATTTGGATTGTCTGAGGTCATGTTTCTTTCAGTTGTTGCTCGACTCTGACAAGGTTTATTCCTGTGGTGAAATCCAGACTCAGTTGCCAGTTTATTAAGCACGACTTGTTAAAATAAGAGCAGTCGTATTCAGCAGTTTTGCATAAGTGATGGCTTCACAAAGACATTTCAGAGTCCTTTTTGCTATTACACATCTCCTTATTTAAATGGTTGACAAAATATTAGAAGCTGTAATACTCTACAACATCTCTCTAAGACAGTTTTAAGATATGAAAATGGCTTAACTGCTGTAATTGATGTTAGTTACAGCTAGCTGGCAGATTAATGCAGACACTCGTGTGAATATGCTTCATGGAAAATTAGCTGTTGTTGTTTTTAGGGTGTTTTTGTCTCCTTTGCTTTCTTCATCTTTAAGTGTATTGTGAGTATACGGTTATACCAAGTTTTGTCATTTTCAAGATGAACTATGACAATCCCATTTTTTTTGCATACACTTGACATTTAGTTTGACAATGAAGGAATTTTTTTCCACTCAGTAATGGGATTACGGTGGCTGCTTGCTGCTTTGTGTCCCAGTTACATCTAAACCTCCAAGCCTCTTGTTCACTCCTCTGTTCAGTCCTCTGGGACAGCTATGCAAATCTATCTATAAAGGAAAATTCTTGCTGTTGTAAGTCGTTTTTTAAAATATTTCTTTATTTTGTTACAGCACATGTAAACGTTTTTTGGTTGTTTATTCTGTACGGTCTGTTTGGCTTCTGCTCACTCATAGAAAGTGTTCATTAAATACTAGTCACGCTGTGGTCTGAGATGCGCAGTAGTGTCCCCCACACTCCTGTGTTAAACTAGGAGAAGGTGAATTTCACACACTGGCTTTGACTATAATGTGACTTTGGGTAGGGTTGGTAATCTTTAGTGTCATAAGTGAACTGCGCTGAGCTCGTGGTGGAGGGATGAGTTGAGAGCCTGGAGGTGAAACACCAGCTCGGAGTCTGTTTCTTTTCACACAAGTCTTTTTATTTGGTTTTGTGATCAAAGTACATTTTGGCCTTTCAAGACTGTTTTAGTTTAACAGTTTAAATCAGTTTTCTTTCAGCTAAGGTCATACAATACTGAGTAACCAGCGAAAAATAAATAAATCACTTCCACTTCCTCCTGATATACTCGCATGCAGTTTTTTCAAGGTAGGGAGGTAACTTGTTCCTGTTTGTGGCAAGTTCTACAACCCACCACAGCCTATACCCATATGTGGGTACAGGCTGTCTCATTTGCTCCAGTCTTTTCATGTAATTGCAGACTGACTCAGTGATGCTGTGATCAGGCATCTCTGGGTCTCACACCATTTGCTGTAGGACTCCTCCTGACTCTATTTGTGGGGCTGCTGTCCTATACTGCCGAATGAATTTGACTGACAACTTCTCCCTGAGGGATGTAAAGTGAATAATGAATAATTCTGCCGTAATATTACTGTCTGTGCTTGTAATTGATTTGGACCATATCACACAGGAGTGCTATACACATAGACATTGTATAATGAATACCAGAACAATATATTCAGACTTTAATATTGCCTCGCTTTAAGATGGTCATTGTTTTTTTTCTTTTTCAGCCATTCTGTTGTACTGATTTGTTGCTTATTTGTTGTATGACCCAATTTTGGCTAGGCTTTAGCTGTCAGACAGATGGCCCCACATTTGAGTCTCAAATATTTTGATAATACAGAGGAGTTTAAATCCAACTCTTGCAGGGCAAGCCTAGATTCAAACCCTAATCACCCCTTCATGACTATGTTTGGCAGTTTGGCAGTCAGATCATGCAATGCTCAGAGAAACTGAAAAAAGCCCAGGAGAACAGCATCATGTCATAGGGAATTTACTTGGATATCCACTCCTAGGCAGATTGGCAATTGTCGTGAATGTTTATGAGTTGTGAATAATGTTTCACAGTGTAGAATAATGGAGTTCGGGTTGTTTCAACATGGCTCTTCACTGATTGATGGACAGCAACAATTACTTTTCACACAATGCTGCAAACCACCAACTGCCAAAGCCTCTGCTTTTACAGTGGTGCTCACACTTGCTGATGATCAATTAATCAAGTGCAACTGATTAGCAGCATCATCACATGCACTCGATGGTGGTGATTACCCACTTAATTCCCACACAGCAATAAGTGTGTAGTTAATTTTCACAGGACTGCACTGTACTCTGTTTTCCATTAACTAACTTTGGGGGCCCTTTCTTGTAAAGCTTCCTTATGCATTGTGTGTTTTATATTTAGAACAAATACGACATAGAGTGACTTGTCTTTTTGACATCTCTCAAACTTGTCAAGAAGTTTTAATCAATTAGAGAAGTCTATCTCGACCTTTTACCTTTCATCCATTTAATGTTTTCTTTGCATTTCATACATTAAAATATATTAGTAGATGAAATAAATTTATACAGGGTTTTCTTTTTTTTTTACACTCCTCTTGCCCTGTTTGGAAAATTCAAACAAGAAATCTAATAATAGAGGGAGCAAGGAGGATTAATATTTGATTTTGTTGATCATAGTAAAAGAATACTACAGTGGTCTAACTGGGCTGTTACTCACAAACCTGTGCTGAAGTCCAGGATTCAGTAACTATATTAGACAAATGCACAGGAGGTTACTGTAGCAGCTTTGATTGTAAAAACCTTCCCATAGGGCTGAAATTTACATAAGGAAGAAAAAGCAGTCAATTCCAGCGAAGCCAACTAGTTTTCTTTATCCGAGTTGATAAAGTTCATCTTTTCACACAGAGAAATTTGTCTTTCTGACATCTCTTAAACTTCTCAAAGAGTTTTAATCAAAGCAAAACGTCTATCTCTGTCTTTTACCTTTCATCCTTTTAAATGTTTTCATTTCGTGTTTTAAATTCTTTATCTTTCTATTCACTGTTTTGTCAGGCAGACACACGCTCCATCTTAATGTCACTTATTCAAGGACTGGACTGAATCAGATCTAAGTGATGTAACCCTATTTAAGAGTTTGTCCTTTTGTTATTCAGAGGGAACAAACACTTCTCCATCTGTGCTTTGTGCAAATGTGTGAGAAAAGAAGTAACCCTGAGCTTTGGCTTGAATGCCGCAGCATTTCTTGAAAAAGGCATACAGGCTTCCAAAAAATCTGACGCATTCTCTTAAGTTTGGTTGCACCTCAGACTTGAAGCAGAACGTGACTCTTTTTGGTGCAGACACCCCAGTTTGGACATGACGTTTGAGGTAGACTGGGAGAGTTAAAAATGATGCTTGTCCGTCTTTCTAATGACTTAAGTAGAGTATTGATCTTATGCTGCGCTATGACTCAAAGTAAATGTTTGTGCTGTAAATAGGAGAGATGGAAGTGATGATGTCAGAATGGTCCCGTAATGCTATGACCCACTTTGCGTATCACCACTCCTTTTACCGTACATATTCCATCAGTGTCCCCACTCTTCCTCCCCTGCAGCACATCCCCCGTTGTGTGCAGTGTCTCACTCTGTGCCAAAGCACCCAGCAGAGATTTACACAAAAGTAGTCATCTTTTTCAAAAATATGACTACTTTTCAGCTAGGCCCAGAGAGAAGAGAAGAGGAGGAAAGAAAATGCAGATAACCAGTGGTCTCTGATCCATATTGGTGTGAATGTAATTGATTTCCCGCTGTGAGGAATCTGTCAGAATCACAGAACAAACGCTGGCTGAATAGTTGAAAGGGCAGAGAAAATCTGGGCTTTATCGCAAAGCTCTGTTTGCATATCCTTGTCAAACTCACAAGCAAAGTATATCGCACATGGCCTTTGGGTAGACATCTTAGCGTCATTACATCGCTCTCTGATAAAGCTGTATGCAAATTATGCTTATTTAAGGTCTATTTTTATAGGAACAGGTGGGTCTTAAAAATATATATAAAAATATAGAGCTCAGTAGGAAAACACGCATGGAGCAATAAAAACACTGCTACAATAAAAATACTGAATAAGAAAAACAAATCAGAGACGTTCTGCCTTTGCACCGTTTCTCCTTGTTTTCAGGAAATTGTGACAGCCTCACACTTTGAATCTTACACTGACAACAAATCTCCTCATCTCCCACCTACTGTGCATTTCTATATTACCGAAGTAACAACCAGAGCAATTCAAACATAGCATTCTTAAACAGTATTACAAGCTCACAGAAGTCAAAGTTAAGATGCAGGATGTGCTGGTTTGCCTTGTGTGTTTACTGAAGGTTTGCAGTATATTTTGCACACCCTGAGACCCTTTCATGTTTTCCATACTTTATTTTTCAGACTAATTTAGAAATGGGTTATGTTTGCTTCTAGCAAGTCTGCAGGAAATACTCAAACTAACCAGAAATAATTAAAAAGGCAGACACTCATCAGCAAGCCAGAGTCTTCGCTTTGCCCTGACCACCGCTCAGTTCACAAGGCACTAAACCCCTACACACCTCCTGTGGACTCTCGACTCACAGGTGGGTGAGCCTATTGCTTGTTGGTCTGTATCTGGCCGGGCTTCGTGGACTAAGCCCTGGCAACCAGGCACCCTCCCTAAAGCCTGGGTTCATGGTCGGAGTCCCGGTAACCCTGATGGAGCTAGCTGATGTTTTTTGGACATCTGACCAGGATGTCTCCTGGGTTGCTCCTAAATTAGGTGTTTTGGGTATGTCCTACAGCTGGAAAGAGTCTCTGGTCACCCCCACGACCCAGGCCCAGGTAAGACATTTGTTTATATAAGGTCTCACAGTTGATCCTGATGCTTGTCAGAACGAAAATCACTGTTTTCAGAGAAATGTTTGGAGATCTGCAAGAAAGAAATATTTAAAGGTTTAGCGCTGAGAAAAGATAAACTGTTATTTCAATCCTTGGAACTACCCATCATATTTTAAGCAGCTCAGCCAATCTGGTGAAGAAGTGATTTAATCAATAAATCATGCCATGGTGCCTATGCGTTAAGGCTCCTTAAAGGAAACCAAAACATGGGCTGCATTGCTGCATCTTAATAACGCTTTAAACAATTACTTATGAAGATAAAACACTAATAAGGGAGATGGGAACCTAGCCAAAAACAAACCAACAAGTTCAGTTTTGTTTATGTGGCACCAAATCACAACAACAGTCAGCTCAAGGTGCTTTATGTCGTAAGGCAAAGACCCTACAATAATATAAAAGAAAACACTAACAATCAGACCACCTGCCGTGAGTAAGCATTTGGAGACAACGGGAAGGAAAAACTGGTTAACCTGTATGTTACCCTTAGAGTTGATCTGTATGCTTTAAGGTAGAGTAACTTCCCTATGAACCTGATTTTTGTGGTTTTCATTTTGCCTGACTCGGGCAGGCATTTGGAAAGAGTTTTGTTGAAATTATTATTGTTTTGAAACCTCTAGGAAGCTCACTCTGGTTGGCACCACACACAGTGTTTTTCCAGAGTTCTCTACATCAGAGGTGGCAAGTGCAAATGAGCATGAACTCATAAATCAAAGCGCCAGAGTTATGAGTAAGTCCAGGCAGAAAATGCTTGAATTTTGCTTAACTGTTAGGTCATAAATTCAGAATCCCTCACCTATTATTGTTGTTGTTGTTGTTATTTTGCAGAGACGCACCTCAGCCGGGTTGCCATAAACTCTATAGAGTGCAGGCGCTGTTGGCAGTAAAGGCTAATCTTCAACACTGGAGACAGTGATTAGAGAGAGGGAATCAATAATACATGGTAAGGGATGGCTAATGTACCACAGGGACTAACAGACAGTGACGTGTCTGATACCCAGCCTGCTGTCTCATATCCGCTGGTTTTCGACACAGCCAAAGCAAGCACACGAGGTATGAAAATCAGCAGGGGAAATAAAATCTGGGAAAGAGAAAGGTTAGACAAATAGATATAAAAGAGCTTTAAAGTGCAGAGAAAGCTGCTGTAGGAGTGCAGCAAAATAAAAGTGAAAAAGAAATTTAAACGGCTATATTTAAATTAATTTTCCGCAGTTTATCAAGTAACATTATGGAAAATACTTTTTTTTTTTATATCAGCAGCAGAGTAGGAAACACCACAGAAACGCCAGACACAACAAACGTATTAGAGAATCTTGCGTTTGAAAGATTGTCCTCCCTTCTCACACTGACATGATGTTTCAAAAATCAATATGGGGCTGTGAAACAGGCCAAAATGAAATAAGTGTGCAAGCTATCCGGGAAATAAGATTGGCAGACAGACAGAAGCATGCCACCAGTCTCTGGGGACGGATGCTCGCCAAGCGGTCTCTCGTTCAGAGGGATTGGGGTTAATGTCTCTCTGCATTAGCACGCTAGCTCCTCATCGCCCATCTGACCTCAGCTCCAGAAACACTAGATAACCCCCCCCCCCCCCCCCCCCCCCACACACACACACACACACACAAACTCAAAGATGAACATTACAGCTATGAGAGAATAATGATCTAATTAATGAGTGATTGGAACAACTGTGTGCGGTACTGCTGCCCCCACCTCTCTCCCTTTTCATTACGCCCCCACTTCTCTGTCTCATTTCCAGCACTGCTCATCATTAGGCGGCAAACACAAATACACAGAGTTCATAGTTCCAAACAAAGACACTGGTCCTCACACAAGGGGCTGATGTCCTGAAACGGTTTCTGCCACAATAAAAGCTCATTACCGAATTGACACTCCAGAAGCAGACTCGTGCGGCACGACGCGACAGGTAGCTCGTTATTGCTTGACTTTCTCTTTGCGACTTGAACCCCTCCATCGGCAGTTAGCGCCCCCCTTTTATCATAACTCCTCATCATGCCAGATATGTGACAGAGCAATGGCTATTCAAGCAGATATACATTTTATTTCTCATATTTTGTATACCTGAAGCCAGCATTCGGCTGTGGAATGCGAAAGGACTGGAGGCAGCAGCTCTGTATGTTGAGTTAACAGTAAAAGCGTTGCCACGGAGACTCAGGTGAAGTTACTGAAATGTTTTGGTTCCTAACCTTGACTCTGATAACGCTAATGTGCAGCTCAAGAGGCACGAAAAGATGATTGTTGTGTTCAGGGGTCTCTTATTCGGTGAGTTCACGCTATTCAAATGCTCAATGCCACCAAGAGGGGATGGAGTTTAAAAGACCTGAGCTATAATATAGTATATAATATAGAACAAAGAGAAAGGTACTACATCATAAAGGTTTAAGCTGCTTTATTGTTGAACAGCTAAATTTTTTTCCATTAAGTGCAACATGGCCATCACTTTTACCTGAAGTTTTGCAGCCTTACTGAAAGTCCAAAACTTTAACTTTAACCTATAATTTTTACAAAACTGAAAACAGGTGCAAATCTTTACTCTGTAGCAGCTATTGTTTAGCACTAGTGTTAAATACTGGCACAAGTTTTCATTTTCTCCTAGGTGGATTGCTTGATACAAACATGAATTGAACTGAACCAAACAGTGTAGCTTATATATGCAATCAGTGATTTATCACTCTTATTATCGTAATTGTTGAAAAAAGTGCCTTTTATATTTATCTCTCTCTCTTCATATATATATATATATATATATATATATATATATATATATATATATATATATATATATATATATATATATATACTACATTATTTATAATACTATTAAAGCTCATTGCTGAAGCTATTTAAAGCAAAAATGTCAGGAGATCATTGTTTTCATTAGCAGCTAGGCTGTTCATAATCCTTCCAGTTGATTGATCATGTGTTCTGGCAGTCAGTGGCAAAAACTGTCCATCAATATTGATCAGAGTGAGTGTGTTTGGCCAATCAATTTGTTTGACCAACATTTAGAACCTAGTACATAGATTGAATTTCCTTTGCTTAAACACTTTAGTGTAGTTAGTCATTTATTCTCCGTCCATCAGTTAGAAGATTAATGAACCATCTAGGTCAGTCAATTTCAGTTTTTAACAATGCAACACTGTTGGTGTCCCATTCATCATTTTAAACGTTAGCCCCACATTAGATACCTGGTAACTCGTTTCTAGTTGGTACGGGACATTTGGTTCTATATGAAACCTCCTCTGTTACACCATATATATGTTATATAATTTTGTAACATTTTGCTAAAACAGTTTGGTAGTGCACCAGTTGTTGTCAGCTAGAAAGATTAGCCTTTAAAGCTGAGACACTGTGATTCTTTTTTCTTTTCGTTTTTCTGTGTATACTGAAAAATAATGGTTAATTTAAGTAAATTGTGATTTTTTTTTAAAGGTCATATATTGATTTTGTGCTTGAAAACACACACGTCTGAGTCATATAATGGGACATAAGTGACATTATCATTATTTATGGAAGCATGACAGCATTTAGTTTGGTTATAATGAGAAAAATAGCCAAAAAATGCAAGGACAATGTTAACACAGAAAGGAATAGTGTAATGCTACCAAATGCAAAAAGAAAAAGAAAAAAAGAAAAAAAATCAACTCTAATTAAAGATTTGCAAATAGAGACCGAGTACCAGAAAAAGAGTTAATGAGAAATAACTGGATTTGTTTTTTTGCATGTTAGGTTAACAAGCAAAAAACACAAACGTGTTAGCCCTGCCATAGACTGGCGACACCTCCAGTGTATACCCCACCTCTTGCCCTATGACAGCTGGGATTGGCTCCAGCGGCCCCCCCCCCCCCCCCCCCCGCAACCCTGATAAGGATAAGAAAAAGAGGATGGATGGGTTTTTAACCCTCTCGATGCAGGCGTTGCCGATTTGCAACAGTTAAAAACTAACAACCTGATTACCCCACATACATATTTTATGAGTTTTTTTTACTCAGAAGTACCACTGCAGGACTTGGTTGTGCATTAACAACAAAAGGTTTAATTTGAGCCTGAGGGGGTTAATACTTTTTTCCTTTCCTTTCTTTTTTGATTTTTTTAGAGAATCCTCCAACATTTCAAAGTTTTGGCAAGTCTTTCCTTTTCTTCAACCCTGGCCACCACAGCTAAATATGTTTTTAGGAGATTGCATATTTTAGATGTGACGGGTTTTCAAGTTAGAAATTTGGCATGTTGGTATTTCTGGTTTCTTTTTTTTGTATTAGTGACAACTTGTCAAGAAGCAAGCCTGACACAGTCTGAACATAACACTCTTAAACCTAAAGTGATTACGGTTTGTGAGTAACACCATAGGAAGCATGTCAGGTTGTCACAGACCGGCTGAGTGGCACCTCGTCAAATGCTCGTTCACCCTCTTGTCACCCTCCCTTCACCGTGTGCCCTCTGTGCTGCCTACCACGATTCATCTCCCACAGGAAGGTGGCTTAACTGCAAAGAGACATTTGTATCCAAGAGGACTCCTCCTGAAGGGCCTCTGCTTAGCCCGTGATGACATTTTCATTTGACCCACAGGCAACATTCCTGTAATGAGAATCCATCAGAAAGCAATCTCCTAAAATAGAAAGGGGTTTCAATTCGAGGACGCTTATATTGATATGCAAAATATGTTAAAAAAGCCTTTCAGTTAGATGAGTTAGATACATGAGGAGCCAATGGAAGCCATGTGAAGATGCGCAGGATTGGTTTGTTCAGTGTTTAGCAGAATAAAATTATGCTAATGGGTATGGACTTAGAGAGGAACTCTTGAAAATGAGAAAAAACATTAAGCTGACATTCAGGTGTATTGAAAACGTGTATGAAATAGATTTCACTCCCCAAGTGTGTTTCAAAACTGGTTATATGTGTGTCCAAATATTGGTGCATAAAAAGCCCCAGTGCAGCTTCAGCTCCATAAACCTGTTTAGAGGTGTTAGAAGAAGAAATCTCTTGGTATAAGGGCTATTTTGCAACTGCCATTCAACTGAGATGAGATTTTTCTAAATGTTTTATTATGTATAAACACAGGTTTTCATATCAACAAATATAAAAAGAACACGTTATGCGTACCGAATTGTCAGATTGGGTAAAGAAAGAGTTTGAAAGGGCTGACCTAAGAACTCTCCAAAAGTACATGAAGTTTGACACTATCAATTCTGCCAAAGTTTTTTTTGCTTCTCAACTTCTACTCAGTTGATGTTGTTGTATTGTTCCTCACCGGCTCACTTGTATAGATAGATAGATGGGTAACATCAAATTTGAATATAAAATTTGATAATTTTTGTATGTCATTTATTCATTTGTACCTTTCTAAATTGTATTTTAGAAAGGTACAAATTCCCCTCACCCCCAGCCAGCCGTGGCAGATTACTGCCCGTCCCTGAGCGTGGGTTTGCTGGAGGTTTGTACCTGTTAAAAGAGTTTTTCCCTTCCCACTGTTGCCAAAGTGCGTGGTTTGAACTCTTGTGTGATCTTGTGAATTTTGTGAATCCAGGCAACTAACCACTCTTACTAGATTGTATCATGTCATCTCAACAAGAATAAATTAAGTTGCTGGATTTCATGCAGATCCTACATGATTTAATTACGTTCACCACAGAAACATGAAATTATTTTGTTCACATTACAAGTTTGAATTTTGTAAAATTAACAACCACCCAATTTCATTTTTTTGAGTGTATGTTGGGTGTTCAGCTTGAGTAGAAATAAAAAAAATAGCAGACCAGTTTACTAGTGCAGTTCACCAATCCAATCCAAAATTCAGAAAATTAATAGAAAATTTAAATGAATTTTCTAAAAATTCTATTTTAGAACAATTTTTTATAGTCAGATCTGGCTGATCAGGATTACCCTGCAGGATTCTTAATAAACAACTGCACTAGAATAAAAGACAGAAAACCCCTTGATCAATAATTAGTGCCCACTGTGTTTTATTTCTGCATCTTAAAGCTTAAATAGTTTGTGTTAAAAATGTCTTAAAAATGTTTTTGTTCCAGCAGTAGATGTACCATCTTGGCTTGTTAAACCCAAATCTCTTTTCCCCTAAATGTGTTAGGTGTTTCTTGTTAAAAGTTCGAATGTTTTGCCCTCAGGACTTTGCCCCAGTAAGACAGTTTTTGAAAACAGCAGCCAAAACCTCTGTAGTACTACCTTGATCAGTTCACATTTTATGTCTGTGTAGACATCATCTGATGAAACTACAACACGAGGCAAAGATGCAGCTTTTTCTTCTTCTCACAAAGCAGAAAAACTCTTCAGTTTCCCTTGTTTTCCTAAGCTTTTCTGAAAATTTAACTTTGATAGTCTGCTTAATGCCAGATATTTTATCAACAAATTTTATTTATAAATTAATAAATAAAGACAATAAACAGCAATGAATATATTAGTCCATTAGTTGATTCAAATGCCACAGTTGTTTTTTTTAAAAATATGTAATTATTTAGCTAATACCTAGCTGATAGCCTGTCAGTTGTGAATCCAAAAATCATAGATTATTAATGCATGAACCACTCATTCAGTTTTGTGGATGATGATTACTGAAATAAGCTAAATGATTATTCTCATACATTCAGCACAAAAGGCAGCAGTTATTTCAAAGCACGTCAGGTGGTCGTACTACCATTAAAAACTATTAAGGCAGAAATCATACTCCTTTTTCAGTACTGTGAAGCAAACAATCAGTTACAGTGTGAGTAAAAAAGAATAGGATAAAGGATAAAAAAAAACATGCAATGGTAATTTTCATTTAATTTTCCTCCATGGGTGGAACAAGATGAAAACATTACATGCTCTACTGTCATCGGAAGGTTTCATTTTCTTCTGAGCCGCGAATGAAATCTACCTTATTGCTGCCTCCCTCCTCCCCCACACCCAGCGTAATGAGAGAATATTTCCCCAGAGTGTGAAAGCAGATCCAAGCTGTACTTTTAGAAACTTTATTAAAGCAACCTAGCCAATTACTTTTGTGTTTGCCTTCCTTCTGATGAGTGAAGATCTATTCAATAAGGCTGGTAAATGTTAATGTAGAATAGATTTTCTGCTGACTTCTCTTAGTGATCAGTGATGTCTTTTTGCCTTGCTGACGGTGCTGCCAACAATAGTTTCATATCTTCCGACAGACTTGGTTTAACTGTACAGACTGTAAAGATGTGAATGGCAAAGTATTGGAGCAACTATGACAACAATACCTCTGACTGAGAGGGATTGTATTTTAATATAAAAGTCTGGCAAGACTCCAGCTGTGGCAAAATCTGTTATTGAATTGGCTGTTTAGCTTGTGATCAAACACACAAAATTGCTTTCCTGAGCTAACATTTATCTATTAATTTTTTACAGTGAAAAGGGTAAAAATGGTAAGAAAAACAACCACCTGCAAGCTGATAGATGTGTTGTGACCTGCTATTACCAAGAACTTCAATATTCAGTATAAACCCAAAATATTGCTACTTGTAAAGAAAGTGTCATTGGAAACTGGGGAAAAATGACAATTAATCCTATAATCTTAGCATTTTTCTAACAGATCTATAATTCTTAGTAAAACAAACAGCAATAATACACAAGATAAAATCGGATATGTTTACTGTTATGATGTATTTAACCCCAGGTGCATCCAGATTGAGCGGGATTTCATCAAATACAGTTATGTGTGAACGTGCAAATAATAACAGATTTTTAACTATTCAAATTCTGCATTTTAAATATTAATTTTAAGCATTAGAGCAATAATTTTCACTCTTATCTCAACTTTAGAATTTAACCAAGGATGCTTTACCACAAATTCATTATAAGCGTAATTAGATTTATCCAAACCATCTGAAAAATCTTCCAGATTTTGTAATTACAAATTTTGTGATGTATAGACTCCCCCCCCCCCCCCCCCCCCCCCTTCCAGGCATAGATGCATTAGAAGCTACAGCTCACCCTGAATAATGGCTGTGTTAATGCATTACTCCAATATATACAAAAGTCAAATTCAGTGTCTGCATGGAAGTCAAAGAACCACCTCATACAACCAATGTATGCAGCGGAGCATCTCTGAGTGCACAACACGTTTAATTTGGAAGCAGATGGGCTACAGCAGCAGAATATTACACCGGGTTCAGCTTCTGTTAGCTAAGGACAGAAAACTTAGGCTACAGTTAAAATGGGAACAGCAAAATTGGACAGCAAAAGATTGGAAAATTGTTGCTTGGATTTATGAGTCAATTTCAACTGCAAAATTCAGATGGATCAGAATTTGGTAGTGTAATGTTGGGGATACACTTTGGGTCCCTTAGTAATTTTATTTCCAGTGATTCTGATAAACACTTGGGATATTTACATATTGTCTGTACTTAAACATCAATCATACCTTCTGCTGCCTATCTGTCTGTCTGTCTATCTGTCTATCTGGACTTGACTGAAAGACAGCACAGATTCAGTAATTATGGCAGCACAGGAACAAGTTCTGACACAAGATCCATAGAGGCTGGGGTCTATCACACCAGATGCGGGCTGTGTAAAGATGCCCCTGAAACAATCCAGCACATAACAGCAGGGTGCAAGGCAGGGCATACGTTCCACGTATGCCCTGCCTGCTAGGATCTTAACCATAACCAAGTGGCCGGCATAGTATACAGAAACATCTGTGCTGAGTATAACCTGGAAGTCCCGGGTCAAAATGGGAGATGCCCCCTAGGGTGGTGGAGAATGGCCGAGCTCAGATCTTGTGGGACTTCCAGATACAGACAGACATAGTGGTGGTAGAAGAAGACAGCAGTGGTGATAGATATGATGTTATCAAATGACAGCATCATCACGAAAAAGGAAGACGAAAGGCTAGAGAAAATGTGGAGGGGGAAGGTAACAGTGGTCCCAGTGGTAATTGGAGCACCAGGTGCAGTGACTCCCAAGCTAGGCGAGTGGCTCCAGCAGATCTCAGGAACAACATCAATCCAATGAAGCGTCTTTAGAGATCAGCATTTGGTTCATCTTTATGTTACAGAATAAAGAGAAATGAAACAAAAACATGCTAAGCAACACATTAATACAGACATAAAAAAAATAACTAAAAATGATGTTGGGTACAAACTGCATCATGCAAAGCTGGCAGGCCTGTCTCAAATGCACCCAGTCATTGGAGAGCAGAGTGGGGTTGGATCCTGAAGAATAGTATAATTGTTCCCAGTAAATATCACATAGTATTTTTGCTTAAAATACCCATCCCAGTATTGTATACTGAAGTTTATGCAGTCGTTCTATTGTTATCAAAAGATGTGGCGTCATGATTTTCTTTAAGAGAGCAGTAGTTTTTGTTATGGGGTGATTTCTTTTTTTCAGATAGTGTCAAAAGTAATTTTTAGTACTGAATGTGTCAAAGACCAAGGCCGTGCACACCAAGATTACATTTTCTCACGCCTATCCTGACATTGATAGATGGCCAAAATATAGAAATAATGGTATGTGGGAATCATGCTGGACAATAACCTGAGATCTGACTGTATTATTGATAAGGTTTTCGAAAAAAGTCAGCGGTGTCTCTTACAGTTTGTCTCAGAAAACTCCTGTTTGATGAGACCCTCCGGACAATGTTTTATCAATCTTTTATTGAGTCTGTTCTCACTTTCACCTTTATCTGCTGGCATTAGTATCTCAAGGTCAAACACAAATGTACTCGATGAAGCGGTCGATATCTGCAGCAAAACAATTGGTTCAACAGAAGAATCCCTGCAGGATCTTTACAACAAACAGTTATATAAGAAAGCAATATCCATCTAGATTGTTCCTATTCTTTACAACTGCTACCCTCCAAAGATTTCCACTAACTAAAACCAATATGTTGTCATTTCTTCCTTGTTTCATGGCATTTCTTTCCTAAATAAATAGTTGTTAAGTTTTAAAATGTAACTAATCTGTTTTCTATATTTTTAAGGATGCTAATTGGTTTCTATTTTTGCATCTAAACTTTTGTATTTCTTTTCCTTTTTGTAGTCTTTGCGATTTCCATGTCTCAGCATCCCACTGCGGCAAAAAACAACTGCCTCAAAAGACAAATCAAGTAATGAAGTGGAACTTCCACAAACACTATTTTTACTCAGTGTTTCTCTTATTCTGGACACTTTGAAGTTTTTGGAACAATAGGAAATGGATTTGATTGCTTCAGGTGTTTCTCTTGGGTTCCTTTACACCACTTTGAAAGTTCTTGGTAAGATCTTTGCAGTTAGCTCACTCCCAGGCAGAGTAACAACACTGTTGAAATCCCTTGATTTAGACAGTTTTAGTGTAAAAGTTAAACCCAGATCTTTAGAAATAGTTTTGTAGTGAATTTCATGTATATTATGTCTCTTCCTCTAAGTTGCTGTTAAAATGATATGTGGGAAAGGTTAACACGAGCAAATCTTTCCCAAGTAAATAAGACCATGTCATGACTCTACCTCTGTTTATAGGAAATGGCTTGTCAACAACACACAGTGCAGAACTTCACTTACTCTTTCTTGGAGCTGTAATCTTTCTGGAGTTCATAGCAGCATTGTAAGCCACAATCCTTTAATTCAGTGAGACACGTGTGAAATAAGTTATTGCTTTGTTTTACTGAGTGATGGCAGCTCTTCAAACTGTAATGATTCACACGGAGGACTGAAAACGTTTCCATATTACAGCGTCGGTGGGATGGAGGGATTCGTGCGAATTTTTGTCACGTTTGTGAGTTGGCTTTTTTTGGAAGTAAATGGGCACTCTATCCTCCTGAGCTCTAAACCATGTAAAACACGCTGTGGAGGCAGTATCAGTCCACTTTGAAAATTGTACTAAAAGGAAGAAAGTTCTTTAAAAATGCTCATTAAAAGCAGCTGTGGTCTTCTCAGATAAAAGCAAAGATCAATCCATGAGTGATCTATGTTTAACCGTCATCCCACTCAGGTATTAAATGTACAACGCTATTGGCTGGGGTGACTGGAGACCCCAGAAACAAAATAACAGTAGATGAAAAGGATGCACTGCTACACTTTAACCACTGCTGGTGGGTTTTTTTTAGTGTTTTAGCCAACAATTTGAACACCACCTTAGTTATTTATTTGTATATCAAGTCTTGTTGCTGGGATTTGTGTTTTAATCTAGATGGCTTACAGTAGAAAACAGGATGGAAATGAGGAGATGGAGAGAAAGAAAAGGATTCCATGAGCAGTGTCTACATCCCATTACCATTTTAATTGTCTTTTTATCCCAAACTCATTCATATTTCAGTCGCCTGTCACAGAAAGTTAACCATGCCTACTCCTAATTCAGTTTGTCATCCATCGTTCATTCTTAATTACAGATTAGACTGATTGTAGACACAGACATGGACAGTCAGTATAGTTATTCCTGTTATACTTCTTTGATGTTTGCTGCCAGGGGAGCATCCGTATTTGGTGCATTGTAAAATACATTTTCCATAGCGGTCTCAAAAAACTGTTGGACAACCTTCATGCTTACTGTTTGATGGTGAAATTTATGTTACTTTGACTGAGGCAAACCCTACTAAATAAGATAAGATAAGATAAGATAAGATAAGATAAGATAAGATAAGATAAGATAAGATAAGATAAGATAACCTTTATTAGTCCCACATGTGGGAAATTTGTTTTGTCACAGCAGAAAGTGGACAGTGCAAAGTTATATAGCAAAAGTTAGAGAACACTGGAATACAATAGGAATAAGATATTCAGGTATAAGTATCATATAAGATAATAATAAAATAATCAAGGCTTAAGTGGCATAGAATCAAGGAGAATTTGGTCACAAGCCCTTAAGAGTGTGCTTCCTGCTCCATTAAGTCTCTTGATTTATGTGAAACTAATGTACAGTCATACAGGTGAAAGATTAAAAGTACAATTGTAAACAGAATGTAACTTTTAATTAAAGTTTATAATAGAATCCAACATTGTGCTGTACCCTCTTCATTAAAGAATGAGACTGCACAAAGTAAATAATTGTAAATAAAGTCATATTCAGTCCTAAAGCACCGGTTACAGGCGTACAGTCAAAGGAATTAGTGTCAGGGTCCTGGGTCTGAGCGACCCAGGGTCCCTGAGCAATTATGGACATGTGTGTTTTTGGTGTGCTGTCTCTC
This sequence comes from Neolamprologus multifasciatus, assembly GCF_963576455.1. Classification (NCBI taxonomy): domain Eukaryota; kingdom Metazoa; phylum Chordata; class Actinopteri; order Cichliformes; family Cichlidae; genus Neolamprologus; species Neolamprologus multifasciatus. The sequence continues at coordinate 14,248,944 of NC_140456.1, read as the reverse complement.
GTTCTCCCTGCCTGCAGGTATATGTGTGTTTATGTGTGTGTCTGTGTGTGGATGCCAGTGTTTCTGAGAGCACCTGTTTACAGGCACCTTCAGGCCTGGTGGGTGTGGCCCTGCCAGGTGGTTGGCCACACCTGAAGACCATCACACAGCTGATCAAGCCTCGTCGGAGGAGCTACTTAAGAGTGCGGTGGAGCTCTCTCCGACGCTAGGTCATTGCTTGACTTCACATTAGTCTCTCGGCCAGTCAGTACGGTTAGTCTGCGGCATTGTGTGTGTCTTATGGCCGTCTTTCTGTTATTTCCCCAGGGGAAGCGTGGAGAGGCGAGGGCAGCGAGCATGGGGTGCTCAGACACTGAGGAGCGGAGACAAAGAACACTAGCACTGGGAAGAGGACATGTCACGGAAGTCGGGAACGCATGGAGGATTTATTGTTATGTTTTCCATTCACTGTAAATAAACACACTGCTTACTGCTTGCATTCAGAGCTCCGCGCCTGGGTCCTCCTTCCTCACATCCCCACGGTTGGCCAGCATCAACCGTGACAGTTAGATCATAAATGTGTGCCAGGACATCGTCTAGCTATATATAAACATAAACATATATAAACATGAATCAAATGAGGGAAAGGCAAATCGAGCCACAAGTGGCCTTTTATTTTATATGCAGCCTGTGGTGTTAAGAAAATAAAATGCATGATGAGATACACTACAGGTTTGAGACTTTAAATACAGTATAAGCCCTTAGTTAACAGTGCTACTAAATGTAACCACTTTGGATGTTAATTCTGCTTGATGAATTTAAACAACTGATTAAATGACATGACCAAACTAAAGTTATTCATAAAATACTTGAATAATATGAATATGATGCACTGGATGCCACAGTGACATGTCAAGGCTGAAGAGCTGTGACGAGGAAACTCACCCACCGTGCATCTCATTAACAAATGTTGCAATGACTGCATTAACAAACTCAGTTCTTACTTTCTCTGAACTCCGGCGCAACCTCCTGTTACCAAGGTAACCACTGGAGTATAGTACACCATCAGAGGAGACTAAACCAAGCTCTGACTCTGAAACTTTCCTCAGGTGCAGTTTTTGACGTTAAAATCCTAAATTTCAGAAAGGTGAAAAAGATGTTTTTTTTAACAAGGCCACTGCTGAAAGCCTGTGCATGTGATGTAAACATGTAGAATAAAGGCTGTGAATGATAGTGTTGCATTACCCGAAGGAAATGAGGGACTGAAAGGTATAGAGATAATTATTTCCTCCATTCTTCCGGTCTTTCCATTTCCCTGGTCCTCTGCATCCCATCTCTGGCTAGGCTCCGCTCCCCAGAGGTTTGCCAGTTTGCTATTTGTGTTTGTATGTATGTACTGCATCAGTGTGTGTGTGTGTCTGTGTTAGACAGAAATGCAGAGAGATTATTTACATATTCCACTGCATGTGTACTGATACTAAAGAAACAAATGCAAATGTAATAAAAATATAATTTTAAAAAAAGTAAAGTAATTCGTAAAATACTGTTTTTGTTTACCACATTTACCAAAAATAACTTTTTTTTTTGTTTTTTTACAATATTTTATATTTTTTCAGTTTCCAGTAATTCCTGTCAATTTTTCTTCAGTGATAAATCATTTAATACATATTTGCATAGTATTATACATCTGTTAATATAAAGGTTTTGGCAGAGATCATATTTGTGTAGGTAAATATGCTGCCTAATGTGAGAGCTGGCTAATATTGTTGTCACCCTGTGAGTGAGCCTATCTGTGTCGTGAATGCCGTCGTGGTTAAACGCCATCCCGACGATCCCTCCTCTAGGGTGGAAGTTCTTCAAAGGCAGATTTGAGCGTTTAGGCAGGTCTTTATATTCTACGTCTGTCTGTAGACACATTTTGTCAGCACTACAGCATCACAACCTAACGTGCGTCAGTCGCAAAACTTTACAAGTGAAGGCAGAATCGTGCTGTCTAAGAATATGCTTTGTAATATCTAATGTGCTCCTGCTACTAATTTGGTTTTGTGGCCTATATCTCAGCCTGAAGAGGGTATATGGTTAATGTGGTCATTTAAAGTATGTACTATTTTGTCAGTTTATTCATGAAGGAGAAGACATATGCCAACCAATGGCAGTTTCAGATGTCAGGGTGTTGCACTTATCAATATTTGTATATTGACTATGGAGCCAAATGTGCATCCTGGAGGCCAGGGAGGGTTAGCACAGGTCATATACACAGCAGCATCATAGTCTGACTCCAGCTGGGGACCTTGGTGACATGTCATTCTCCATCGCCGTCTTTTTTATTTCCTTTCAGCTTTGTTGGTATCCAAAAAGGAAAAAAATACCATCCTGAAAACACTTCCCGTTGAATATCAGTAACTTTAAAACTACGGAAAATGTCAAAATCCGCTCACTAATTCAGTCTAAACAAGTCCTGAAGTCTTGAGAGGTGACTGGCATGAGGGTGAAGGATGACGGGCCTTTCATGACACGGCAGCACTGTGAATATTTCCACTGGCACGAGGTTGAAGGGTCATCCATCTTTCTGTGGAGACAGAAAGACAAATAGGCTGACACTCTCCGGTGACTGGCTGTCATACATCTATCTCATCATTATTGAGCTGCTGAGAACCGGCACCCCATCAACCCATGTGACACTGCCAGCATTTTCACTCAGCCATGGTGCACAGGATCAGACACAGCGACATTAGATGAAAGGCTCTTCACAGTGTGTTTGGAATGATAACAAGAAATTTCTCTCAGGTTTGGACTAAAAAGTTTGCTTTTATAGGTTTTGATGGTAAAAATTACCTTTGGTAGTACCACTTGTTAAAGTGGTAAATATTACCTCAAACTTTAAGCGAGTTTTTGCAATAAAATATACGAGCCATCTTAAGTATTCTACATAACAAATCAAACTATGAATCCAGTAATTGGAAATAGAATTAACGACAAGATTAATAGAGAAGGAACTAACCTGAGCAGTTTAAACATATTAGCTTGAGATCTGGGAATCTGTTAGCCTTTTTTTTAATTACCAAAATGTAATCAACATATTATTCTGTAATGAAAATGGGAGATAATTGAAGCCTTCCTTCTTTAGTCTGTTCTGCAGTGTCGTACAGAGTGTGTCTTAAAGGAAGAAACCTCAAGCTGTCTGTAATACTCCCCAAACCCCTGACCCTGGAGGAAATGGCACAACACTGCTAAGAATAGATCGGCCCTAGGAGGGTCGATCTAAGCAACCGGCCCATCAGAGAGCATGTCCTGCTGTCCTGATGTGTTTTGTTTCTAGCTGACTGCTCAGTGTAATCACCAGGTGCGATGAAATCTCATTATTCCAGGTCCTGATCTTGGCATGCCGGTCTGAATAATAATGGCCAGCTAGTGTGTTAAAACTTTGACCCCAGCATTAATTGCGCATGACTTGTTGGGTGCCTGCACTGGAAGAGCTTGAGGGATTTTGTTGCGAGGGATTTTCCTCCGCACTGCAGCTGGTGGGGAGCGTGGGCAGAGTACCAGGGGACTGACGGGTCAGAGTTCATGGCTGCAGTGCTTTGGCCAAGGTAGATTGTATTTCCTTTCACTCTGTGGTTACTCAATCTGTGAAACCTGCATCTGAGCCTGCTGTACTGGAGCGCTGATACTGATTGTAGTATTTATTAAATGAAATGCCTATCTATTCAATAAGACTAGATCGACTGTGAAGGGCCATTAAAACAGGGAAGGCAATAAGAATACTTAGCTGTTAAGCAGGACTCTTTGGAAGGTAGACACAAAATATGAAATCACTGTCCTGTGGGCTCCATGTGCCTGTGTATGTGTATTCTTCGTAGGCTTTTATGTATTTTGTGTGTGTGTATCTGGGAATGTGCACATGTCTACAGCAAAGCCTAAGGAGCAGACACGGTCGCCCCCTGAGATTAGAGTGCAATAAAGAAGGATGAACGCGTTCGGAAAGCTCCAAAATGCGTTCCAGACACCGCCTTACTGGAAATCAATCCGCTCGGTCAGGCCCCCTGCGTACTAGGTTTAAGTGGGAGTGATGGCAGGAAAGAAGGAGCCAAGTAAAGGAACAGACAGTGCTAGAGAAAAGGAGGGTGGGAGGTAATAGAGGAAAATGAGTAGAAAGGCTAAGCGAGAGGAGCCGATTGAAAAAATTATAGTTAGCTCAGTTAGTGGACTAGCACTCTGAGCAGAGGTCAGTGTGAGTCAAAAGGACAAGAAGGCATAGAGGCGGCTGTTTGGTCTTGTTTGTTTTTTGACGCTCATTGGCTGATGCTGAGCTTCATTGAACAGCCGGGTTCAAAACACCAATATCTCCACTAGTTTAATAGCGTGCGCACATAAAAGGGAGTCCACTCTCTCTGCTGGAGCCAAACAAAAACCGAGGAGGACGGAGAACGGCTTTTATTTTCCAATTTTATGTGGTCTTCCTGTGAAACTTTCTCCTGCTCTCTTATTTGAGTGCTTGATGTGGTGGGGTTAAGCGATGCAGAGGTCAACACTCGTATTTGTAGTGCTGAGACAAACACAGAGACTGGCTAGAGTAAATGCCGTGCTGACTTCACATCTGAATAACGATCATTGTTCTTTGCTGTGAATGTGTCAGAGGTGTCAAATGTGCCTCTTTGGACAATTGCACACTGATCATGTTGCCGCACTAAACACAAAGTGATAGAACACAAAAAAGATGTGGGTGCTCATCCAAAAGGAGAAATCTGCTGTGGAGGTGTCAAACTCACACATACTGTACAAGAACACATTAGAAAATAGTGTCTTACTTCTTAAACTTTATTGATGCGCTTTAAACACGGAGAGTTAAAAAAAAAAGTGACTGATTTGTCTTGGTGACATTGGAGTACAAACATATTGACAACTTGCAGAGTTTCACACTGCATACTGATAGCGTAGACATTGAACAAGGGCAACTGCAGAGGACTAACGCTTTGACTGCAGAGAAATGTTGTGCACAACGACTGCAACTTATTTATTTTATATAAAGCACTGGCCAGCTAAATGACAGAAGTATAAGGCCAACAAATAAATGTTAACAAGTCCCTTGAGGATCTTTGTGACTTTATTGACACTCATTGGTTCAGAGTGAAGATGTAAATATATAAAATAAGGCCACAAAATATAGCTTTATTTTTAGAACATTTTTGTTTTTTTCTGATAATTTATAGCGGTGCTGGGCCAGAGTATATTTAGCAAGCATGACCCCATTTGTGATGTTCCTGAAATATATATTCAGTGTCATAAAGCACTGACAGCAATGGAAGTAGATATAACCATTGTTAGGAGAATGGCAAATGCCAGTGACGGCAGTCTCGGTGGCTCAAGCTCCACACAATAATTCAAACAGCACTTTTGCAGACTATCTCTACTCTTTTCACTACACAGAACAGCTGTCTTTCTATTTGAAAGACTATTTATTTGCTTACTAAAACACAAAATTTAAGCGATTAAGCTCGAGAAATGTCGACCATGCAGTGATTTACAGCTGTTGATGTTAACATTAATTATTGCCCTTCAAATGTGCGTCATAAGAGAAGATGCAGCTCTAAAGGCACCTCAAGGTCAAGATTATGGTTGCTGGCGCCACTGCTTGCTGACTATTTTCAACAAACGCAGCTCTGACTCTTTATTTCAGCTGATCATTTACAGCAGCAGGGTGATGTATGTCGACTGAACTATAATAAACCACCTTGTAATAAATGTACACGTGAGAGCCAGTGCAAGGTTCTATCATGTGCCTTTAATAATTGGTAGACAGTAACAATTTGACCTTCCCTGGGAAGTAAATACTTGATAGGTGTTAAATTATTAATTATTAATTATTTGAAGTTTCCAGAGGCCAAACTAATGGCTAATGATATTGTGCCTGGGCAAAACGGTAAAAGCAGTTACTTAGTAATCTGCATGTTGACTTAAGGGTTACCTGATATGCTTTTCCTTATTTTTGCACATATATGCTTATACGTTGGTGTCTGTCTTCTTTAGTCTTTCAGCTCTTCTCTTTAGGGTTTGACACAGAAATGAATCTGCATCCATCTCACCCTATTCCTACTCCTCCTCTTCTGTCACTAACCCTATGAATGACCTGCTTCACTTCATCCACGAGTCTTCTCTGTGGTCTTCGTCTTTTCCTCCCGCCTGGCAGCTCTATCTTCAACATCCTTTATCCAGTATATCCACTAACCGTCCGCTACACATGTCCAAACCATCTCAACCATGCCCATCTAACTTTGTCTCAAAAGCACTCAACCTGAGCTGTCCATGGTGGATCCTTAAACATGGCCAAAGTTTCAAATAATGAGGCCAATATTTGCACAGGTAATCCCCAGTGGTCCAGACCCTCGGGCTTTAGACTGCTCGAAATGTTCAGTTTCAGATGGTTATTCTCTCTGCTCTGTATGATGTCACTGAATGCTCTCATCCCTGAATGGTCGTCTCAGACAGACACATACACGCATTGAGTATGAACACAGAAGACCCACCATTTACTGTTCAAGTCTTTTGTTTGGGAAGGCCAGCCAGTCGAAGGGAAAGAAAAGGCAAAAAGGATGGTTTTGAACTGTAAACCGTGAATATTTACTCTATTAAAGTCCAATAACTAAAACATGGAGCTGGAGTTGAGCACATTGGGCCCCCTTTAATACAGTAATTGACCTAAACAGTTAGTTGATCAAGATATTTCCACTGCATTTACTTTTAAACACTAACTGAAAACATTTCCACAATGCAATATGATGGGTAATTTCTTCCTCCTCAGGTTTTATATGATTCTCTGCACAAAGCAGATCCTTATTTGTTGACTCTGACCTACAACTACTGTGAGTGTCAACCAAACAAAAGATTGCTGCTGTTTTATTTTTCATTAAACTCCACGAGGCTGCTTCTCTATAATATTCCAGTCCCTAATGGATAATTAAATATGAGTCTTGGCATTATGAGAAATCACTGCAATCAAATCAGTTCCCACATCAGAGCCTTTTCACCTAAGACAACTCTGCTTTCTTGCCATTTTTAAGTATATTGCCATTTCAGAGCTCTCTTGAGTAAAAACCTATATTAACTCAATGATGAAAAGAGGTAAGCTGATATTTCGAGTGTCAACCATTTCCTTGTTTAGTGGTAGTCAGTAAAAATAGATATGTGCTGAAAATATTTATATTGACGAAATGCTGGAAAAAACGAGCAGGTATGGGTTAACGTTCACAAAATGAAAGAAGCAAGAGAGTCAGAATATGCGTGCTGTGTGAAAAAAAACAAACATAACGTGATCGAAGAGTTTCACATGCACCATACTGAGGTTTATTCATAAGCCAAGCTGTTGCTTGTCATTTGGCCAGGGCCACTTAGAGCTGCTGGGAAAGAAATGATCCATGTCTCCATCTGAATAGAGGACCACATGTTGTCAACTCAATACTTTGCTACTGAAATCGTAGACAAAGACTTCCCTGTAAGGCAAGAAAGCTTGACCTTCAACAAATCAAAGCTCTTTCACCGCACTGTAAACAGCTCCGTCTGTCTGCTCTCACGTCTGTCTACAAGAAAGTAAAAGGAAACATATTTTATATGTGACTACCTGAAATCTATCTCCTAATATTTATTTCTTTGTCTATTAAAAGAGGTGTATCTCTGCACTCTAAAAATAAGGTGTTAAATGTTGCTGTTTCGAAAAAAAGTTGCGTTGCTGTGTCTTACTATATTGGTTGTAGCATATGTGTGTATAGTCTTTCTTTTTTTTTGAGTCATTTCAAACAATTAAAATTCCAATAAAACAAACACAGGAAATGGAAAACATAATAAGGTGTTCGAAAGGAAGCAGGAAGAAGCAGTGGCTTATCCAGTCCCGCCCCTGAGTTTACTAACACAAATACTCTGTCATATCACCAACATATTAATATTCTTATTCTAAGCAATAGCACAACTAATAATGTGTGATTAGCAGATACGATAAATTACACATAATTTATCTAGCACCTATATGTTTATAGATGTGTATTTAATCAATTTTTTTACTTCTATTTTTCATTACATTCTTCTTTTCGGTTTGTTTTTTGTTTTGTGGTCACCTTACGTTACATCACCGTCACCAAAATTTGTTTCCCAGATGGAATTTTGTTCAACTAAACTCTAAATACAGACTTGTGCTCCAGGACTGACAAAAACTGCCCATATGACAGATTTTTCATTTAAACCTCTTTATTGAAAATATTGCAACATTTCATAATATTGGAAGTGATGAATTGTATCCATCCATCTATTCGTCCACTTTTCTCAGCTATTCTTAGCCAGTTCAGAATCCCTACCCCAGTTATCACAGGGTGAGACGCCCTGGACATCTGACCGGTGTGTTGCAATTTAGGACTGCCACTTACTCTGACATGTGTGTATTATGACTGATGGAAGAAGTTGGAGCACCCGGAGAAACTCTTTTCTTTTACCAAACCCTGTTCTGTTACAGAGCCATGCTGTGGTAATGTATGCAGAATCTAGCTTGGTATAGTTATTATTACTTGGGGACCTGTAGTAATTTTTAATAATTATGTAGGCTCTCTAGATCTTAATCACATCTTAGTCTTTCCAGTTTGTAAACTGAAAATTAATTTTATTTATTTGGCAATAATATAGATGAGTAATATAAGTGAGCACTTACTCTAGGCAACAAAGTAGAAAGGAATACTTTGGAAGTGTAAAGTGCACTCTTACTTTTGAAAACATGACAGCAATTCAAAACTTTCTTCATTATTTCCTCAGTCAGGTGAATACAAGTGAACCCAGACCTTTTATACACACTGATCCTTTGAGTACACTACTGCACTCCGCCCCCAGCTGTTTTAAAGACATTTTCATGGTCTTTCTAAGGAAACACCAGGAAACAATAATCTCAGTGTCCAGTAGTTTATATTGTATCTGGTGGTTCCTATTTCAGGCTTGCCAGGTCTGGAGTTTTGGCACCCAAGGCAATGACATGAATTGCTTGAGGCAACAACTTGGGGATAAGCCTGGGGCAGGGCCGAGGCATCCAACAATGATAGAGAAAGAAAGCATGAAAGCCTGTCATCAATCATCACTCCATGAAAATGTACTGCTGGAATGAATGAGAGCTTGATTGTTATTGTACGAGAAAGAAAAAATTCATCAATCCTAGTTTATGTAAATTTCCTTCTTACTGAATTTCTGCTAAATTCCTCCTCCTGAGCAGTATAGTGGCAAATGCAGTCACTTAGCATGTTCAGAACTAAAAAAAAAAGAAGCTTTTAAGCAATTAAAGATGATCCTAAGAACAGTCTAAATAAGAATATGATTGTAGGGAAGGTTGAGGCTCGCTGAGGAAAGCTGCTGCATTTTGACACCTTGCATAGCCTCTGACAGCCCACCCCCGTGTAGATAGGTAGACACCAATGAGCTCATTTAAAACAAGACTGTTGCTGCGGCAAGGCTAAAAGTCAGACAGCCACTTCTGACAGGTGTCAAGGTGCCCGATTGTATCCTCAGCAAAGGCACTGTACCGGACTTCCTTTTACCTTCAGGTGCCATATGGGACACGGAGGGATGTGTTTCAATGCTGGAAAAATGAAGTATTTATAGTTCTTTTACAAAAATAACAATTTCCTTATTGAAAATCACAGGACACATTTGAAGAACATCTGTCATAACAGATTGCTATCATCAGTGTTTCTATTGGTCTAATTGATCATTTGTGATTCTAACGATACTTTCAGAGTGGATTTCAGAGTGGAATAGCAGTAATTGAGAAGGATGGTTTACTGAGTTAAAGAAACACTTCAGCTGTGTTTATAAAGCTTTATAATTTATATTCTTACGATGATCTGCTTCGGTCTTACAATTTTAGAATTTAGCATAGATATAAAATATATGTATGGCTGTGTAGTATATTTGTGTCTGCTTGTGTATCTTTGTTAAATTTGTCATTCTCCACAAAAGCAAAATTTGAAAAGAATAGAGTCACAAGAAAATCAGGGTATCACACTGTAATAAAAAAGAGCAACAAAAGCTGTGTAGTATGTGAATTCTGAATTAATAATGATTTCTGATCTTAAATTAGTAAATGCAGCCAAAAACCTGCTTTGAGACTGCTTCTATAAAATCAAACAAACAAACCAAAAATAAATAAATAAATCTCATACCTGGCTGCTATTCCCTTTAGAGTCAAGTTGTGCACCAACACATCAATCCCAGTGGTTTGCTCTTGCTTGGAACAGTCTTTGGAAATGCTGTTTTGTAAGTGTGGCAGTCAATACTTGAAACTCATGACTGATCTCCTCCAACGTAACCTTTAAACTTGAAATTCATTTTGGGCAAGACTAAGAGATTGCAAGGTGTTCAAAAAATTGTGTTTGTTTAGACAAAAAAACAAAACAAAACAAAAAACAACACCGTTTTTGACATACAGTGGGTTAGTACATTGTCATTATGGAGGACCCACAATTCCAGACATGTTCTCCCTCTGGTGCCAAAAGGTTTGTATGGATGTAACTTGCAGTAAAGTTGTGACCAGAGACCGCAGAAAGTGAACAACATTCCTCAATTTCAAGCAATGATGAGTGAAATAACTGCGAGTAGGTTCTGAGTTAAACTGTTCTCAACTTCGAGGCAAGCAACTGAAGCAACTATTAACAAGAACGAAGGATGTTTAGGTCAGTGTTGTAAAGACATTACAAAGTTACCTTGGCAACCACAGCCTGGAATGACCGTTAGTGAGCGAGCGTCGGCGACAAAGCCACAAGTGATGAGCGCTGCGCTTCCTGTATGGATGCCCATTTCATTGTACAGTGGAACTCTGACCCTCGCCGACAGTCAGATGCTGGGGAGTAAATTCATCTGAATTCATGATGCTGACGTTTATAAGTGTCAAAAAAACTGGTAGACCCAACTCTTGTTACTGGCGAGACCCTTTGAAATAAAACTGTGTGGCTTGAGCCTGTTGATGATCCTTGCAGCCTCCAGAATGTTGCTGCTTCTGCTCCGCGGAGCAAAATCACAAATGCACCTAAACGAGTGTAACACAGAGCTCACGACATCATGTGATATCCCGATAAAATCTACTGGCACTCTTCCCATTAGCTGTGCTCCATTTGTCTTCATCACTGACAGTCTTCCTCATCAATCTAACATATGCCCACATATCGGTATTTTACAGTTTAGCCACAACTAATTGCCCGACAACACAAATTCAGACATTTCAGTGTTTTTCAGCACAATTAAGCATATTTCACTTCCTCCCCCTCCTGACATGGAGTGTCGATATAATTAGGCAGTATTTCTTTTACCCATTTGCTTTGCACTGCCAACAAGTCATTTGATGAGTCCAAGCACAGCATGTCCTGTCACTGAGTGAATGTGTGAAGGAAAACTTTTACCTTCGCAACATTTTCATGCCTGTCTGCTTCCTCGAAAACAACAACCACAAAGAATCAACTCATGAGTCTAATTAGAGCCACAAAGTGGTAACAATGGCTGCTCAGAGATACCAAGAGACACGTAGGAAGCCAGCCAACGTATCTATTTATTTGTTTATTTATTTGGCTGTTTTCATTTTCCTAGCACACATCGCTAAATCTTAATGTAACCAAAACCTCAAAAACACAGCTAGAGAAGCTAAACGATGACAAGGTGTATCCAATTAAAGGTTTGAAAATGATCGTGATATGGCTCAATGGAAATTGCTGATTATAATAAATCTTTAGGCTTACAACTAAAGTAAGATTTCCTGTGTTCTGGGTTTTCACTGTTCAAGATGTAACCTTATAGATAATATACATAATAGACCCAATGGGACAAGTGTTGCAAAAATGTTGTTACTGATTATTAAATCTTTATGCTTTAGAGCTGGATGTCAGTATTTAGGATAAATATATCACAGACATATCTAGTCTGAGTCTGTGAGAAAGAACATTTCTTGAGAAAGCATTACACAAACTGTGCTTGTGTATTTGTGTCTAATATGTGCCAGGCTGGAGTGCACACTGGGGCCGTGTGTTCATGTGTGTGTATGTGCATATGTGTGTAGTCTTTAGCTCCCCTGCTGACAGTGTGTGGGTGATGGATGGCAGCTGTGCATACTGCCTGTTGTGTCACACGGACACAAACAAACACACGCATTTAACTTACAGTTTTAATAACAATCTATGTTACACAGACATAACTAAGATGACAATGCTTGCTAATACAGTATGCTAACACTGTGCATATTCCCACTAATCTGGACAACACTGCCTCCAAGCAGAAGGACCTGTTACTAATGAGACACGCTTTTTGTGGTTTGATTTAAACCAAAAAAAGTCTCAACAGTGTATTTTATCAGGTTATACTTATGAAAAGTATTTTCCCACTGTGGTCCAGCAATAACTATGGATTACACATCTCTTTAAATACTTTGCGACGTTTGATTAAGGTTGGAATTATGCAATCACGCTGTAAAGTCCATTAGTTAATAGTGTTAATTACAGACATACCGAAGTGAAAATGTAAGTAATTAAAGTAAAAACACCAGTCAACTTCAGATAAATGCCATAGACTGATTAAAAGTGTGAATGAATGGTGGCATTCAGGGTTTTCAGATTTTCTTAATATGAGAAAAAACCTGCTGTCACACAGATCTTTTGTTTGTCTGTCACAGTTAATCCTCTTCTAATAACACAAGCACCAGCGACTTTAACTCATGTGCACAATGATTTATTATCAAATGAATGACTGTTAGGTGGTCTTTCTGTACCTCCTTTTTCAAATTATTCATCCATTGTCTTACCTCCTTATCCAGCTCAGTTCATTATAGGGCAAAAGGTGTGATACACCCTGGACACATCACATCAGCCAGTTTAAAATTCTTTGGGCATTCACTGGAGTATTGTTGTCAGATCGAAGATGGAAATAAGAGCATGGACTACCCGCTCACTGTGAGGTGTTTCAGTGTTTACAGCTTGAGCATTTGGTGTTGTAGTTAGTAGGCACAAAGACTACTGACAGTGTTGGTGAGAGCGGTGGTGGAGTCGTTAATTTCAATAGAATAGAATAGAATAGAATAGAATAGCCTTTATTGTCATTGTACAAAGTACAACGAAATTGGAGTGCCACTCCCTTGGTGCAAAATGCAAAATAATAAATATAAAATAAATAAAATAAATAAATAATAAATAAATATAAAAAGTACAATAAAACAACTGTAGTACTCAGACAATAAATAAGTACAATATATACAGGATAGCAGCATAATATAATGATAGTATGAATAGCAGCATAGTATAGTGACAATGGCAAGTATAGTTAAGCAGGTTTAATTGTTTTGTGCTTATTTACTGTGGTGATAGCTCTGGGAAAGAAGCTATCCCTGAATCTGTTTGTCCTGGTTTTATGTGACCTGTACCGTCGGCCTGACGGTAATAGTTCAAACAGTTGATTACTGGGGTGAGAGTAGTCCTTAATGATATTGCCAGCTCTGCTGAGGTATCGGGAGTTCGCAATGGCCTCCAGGCTGGGCAGAGGGCAGCCAGTGATCTTCTGGGCTGTGTTGATGACCCTCTGCAGTCCTTTCCTGTCTGCAACTGAGCACCCTGCATACCACGTTGTTATGCCGTACGTTAGGATGCTCTCTATGGTGGCTCTATAGAATGTCACCAGCAGCCTCTCCTCCAGGTTGTTCCTCCTGAGCACTCTCAAAAAATGGAGACGCTGCTGGGCCTTTTTTACCAACGCCGTGGTATTTGCAGTCCAGGAGAGATCAACAGAGATCTGCACGCCCAGAAACCTCATGGAGTGTACCCTCTCCACACAGTTCCCGTGAATGTAGAGTGGGGCCGGGTCTGCTCTGCCCTTCCTGAAGTCCAAAATAAGTTCTTTAGTTTTCGTGGTGTTCAGTTGGAGGTTGTTAGCTGAACACCACTCAGTCAATCTGTTAACCTCATCTCTGTAGTCCGACTCATCCCCCCTTGAGATGAGTCCAACCACTGTGGTGTCATCCGCGACAAGTCACTCAAGTGTAATTTTTTTTCATTATTTCAGCCAAATTTATTAACTGGATACATTTTCTTGATAATGATCACATGAGAAAATTTGGAGAGATAAAAATTGGAGAGATAAGGCATCGGAAAGAAACTTACAATGATGAAGTTATTAAGAAAACAATGCTTTAATTCTAAGTGATTTTAATAGGTTGTTATTGAAAGTTTGGTAGCCTGAGATGAGGATGAAACAACTAAAGGACTTTGAGCCTCAAGGAGCAGTCTGGGCACGATGTCAGGAAGTGGTTTGTTTGACCACCTGGCATTAATGTGTTTGATCCTGTCTCAGGTGGACAGCTTCTAGTAGAGGCACAAATGCACCCATGCATTAAGAATGCGTTGAAATGTGATTCCTCAGACCATACTTCAAGGTGATTTGAGCAACATATGGCCGTATTCATTTAGAAGTGTATACAGAAATGTGTGCATAAACATTGAAGGATTCAACTGACATCTCTGTAACTGTATGTACTTACAGACATGTGAAAAAGAAAGTAGGTAAAACCTTTCTATTTTATGGTTTAAAAAACCCCCATCTCTAAATCTCAGATGAATCACAAGACATGATGTACTGTGTCATTATTGACATAAAGCTACAAGAAGCAGAAGCAGTGGGTGTAAAAGCTTCACCCTTACTGCTTCCATGGAAATTAAGAGTGTCAATTAAGAGCAGCCAGGTTCTGCTAATCAACGCACTAGATTAACTGATAATCATCAAATGTGAGCGACTCTATAAAAGCACAAACAAAGTATTCTAGCGTTAAACGTGAGGCCATCTGTCCGAGAGCTAGCCTGGTCGAAATTTGGTCAAGCAACACAACAATGATCGCAGGCACAAATCTACAACAGAGTGCCTTAAAAAGACAAGAATCAAGGTGTTGCAATGGCCCAGTGAAGGTCAGACATCAAGCAGATTGAGCTGCTTGAGAGATTTTAAGAGAGCGTCCCTAAAGTAATGCTTACAAATCAATGAACTGAAACAATGCAGCATAAAAGAATGGCCCAATATTGCTCCACAACAGTGTGAGAGACTGATAAAATCATTCATAAAACAATGGCTTCAAGTTAGACACTGAATCACGGGTGTGCTTAGTTTTTGTCTATCAATGAAATGCTGTATAAATTTAGAACCTGGCATGGGTCAGACCATTTTGTATTATGTCCTAATATGTCAAACCTTGGATTTGAAAGAGGACGTACTTTCTTTTTCACATTAATGTATTTCTGGCACATTCGACACTGGAAGTTGTGCCTTGTGGTGGTTAAAAACATCAGTGAATTTAGTCTTTTTAAGTAGAAATGATGTGAATGTTCACTTTATTATAGAGCAAGGAAAGTAAACCTGATTGCAACTGATCACTCAGTACACATATTAGCATAGTTTAAGAGTGTGAAGATGAGAGCACCTGTAAAATAATGATCCCGGCAAGATAAAAACACTGCAAATTTGTGGTCATGTTCATTTAACAAAACACAGTTACAGTAATCAGACGGAGTCTTTTTAAAATTACAGCTGTAATTGTTTTTTCACTGAATTAATACTTATACTAATAATTCCTAATACTTTATTAGGAATTAATAAAATCATTTGCAACATCAATTTATTTAGTTCAGAATTTACTTTCAGTCTCCATATTTTTTATGTCTGCCCGTTAAATCATTTAATATTTTCCCTTACTATTTTTTATGTCAGTTTTATTTTCCTAATATAACTAAAATATATTATAACTAATATAATATAACATATTTTTCCTTCTTCTGAAAGTCATATTTGAATAATGACTTTACATCATCAGTGTGTTTTTTTTTCACCTAAAAAACTTGATGGATAAAATGCAGCGCTTCTGTGAGAAACAAATTGGACAAAAACAAGAGATGTAGTGAAAAATGATACAAATATAAACTCATACATGTAAACTGACTTTTAATTTCTTTTATTTTTCAGTTTGTAAGGTTCAATAATCACTCCAGTTAAACAAAACAGAATTTTCTTTGCAATGATTTCATGGTTCAGGCTTTGCAGAGCTAACGTGGTAATAATATTTATTAATTTGCAAAATATCAGCCAATGTGATTTAAAACCAGGTTTAATGGCTACTAACTTTGTCCGTTTGCACTCTACCACATACTTCTTCTTCTTCTTGATTTCTTTGTCCAGCTGTGGCGTTCTGACATTTCTGGTGATAAACTTTCTCAATTATTCCTTTCAACCTCTGCCATAAATAAAGCATGACATTTTGCTGTTTTTTTTTTCCACGTTTTATTTAGTATAAAACATCTGACAGACATAGATCACAAATCTGAACATCATCCATAAATCTATACTGTCTAAAACATCACTTAAGGACAGATGGCGTTCTGGTGACTTTCTCACCACTACTTTTAGATTATGATCACTACAGTCTATCAGTATAGATATTTCTTGCATGCATTATTGTGCAGCATTGGTAAAGATGGGATCAGGACAACAAGAGACTGTTCTGCAATCTGTTTCCTGACATATTCTTGTTGGAGCATTAATTACTTAAGCTAATTGACATGCATTTGCTAAAGTTAAGAGTTTATTTTTCATAGGACATCTTTGCAAATTCCATTCGATATTCAGGTCATCCAGGAAATTCATCTCATAATTAAGATCACACACCTGCTCTAACACATCACGCTTAGTGTTTAACTTTTTTGTTAATCAATGCGTAAATGTTTTTTTTTTATCTAATTGCATTCTAACTTAAGGATACTAAATATATGAAAAACAGATACATTGGGTAATTTAATATTATATTTAAAAAATAAACGTACAGTTTACCTCATTACCTCATCATTATATGCCTTATTTAATTCTCCTTTTCTTTGTATCATCTCCATATTTGGCAGGTCTCTTTGTCATTGACACCTCAGTTAGGTTGAATCATCTGAATAAAAAAAACTTCTCTGCCGTTTTACGATCTCTGAGTCTTTCCATTTTGTGGCTGGATGAATTATCCCATGTTAAATCCGAGGATGGGGCCCTTCTTTTGCCGTTTCAGCGGTCAAATCAAGGAAGCTCTGCACCTTCATTCCTCGAAAGTGATGAAAAACTTTATAAATCATTTCTTCCAGTAAATGATTCCAATAATTTCTTCCAGTAATGCATCAGTTCATCCAGTAATGCATAAAAATGTACAAGGAGGAGATGCTAGATTCAGTATGTGGTACGAATATTTCCTCATTTTCTTGGCATCTTTTGCAAGCATTAAAATCAGAGCCTGATGGCTGTTTTCCCAGCTCACCATATTTGTGTATTTTGCTGTGGGTGTGTGTGTCTCTGCCTGTGTGTGTGTGTGTGTGTCCCTTTTATAAATGTGACAGGGTATCTTTTGATAGAGTGACTGGAAATAGAAGCTGACCTTAAAAATGTGATGGATGAGTGGGTTGGATGCAGAATACTAAAGCTGCCGGCGTCAGGCACCGGCCCCTGTTGGCTTATAGCTTAAGGTCATTGCGCGGTGACAGAAATGGGAATGGGGAGGGTGGGAAAAGACAATTCATCTCGCAATGGCCTGAACCTTGATCCCTCATCACAACTCTGTCTGGGCCTCCTTGTGTTTTTGCGCAGCCAGACATGTCATGGCGAATTAGGCAAACTCACTCGCCAGTAATTGGTTTCTGGGGAAGGTTTTAGGCTGACATTAGGAAAAGAGTGGCTTCCTTCTCTTGTTAATTGAGCCAGTGGTTAGTGTCAAAGAACATGGCAGAGTTGTTCCCCCAGTGAACAATGGCATTAAGAGTTTCCGTGCTTAAAAAGTTTCTGCTTCTCTCCTTGTCAGGTCATCGAAAACCTGTCTAGTGTGCCACTGTGTCCTGCGAGGATTTGTATGTATCATTACGAAGCACGATTAAAGGATAATGGATTGAGTAAATGCTGCTGTACCACCTCATGCGATTGCCACCGATTTGCTCAGAATAATGTCAAACTGTTGTATCACGGCGGATGGGTCTGCAGGGTATGCAACGGCTGGCAGCTGTTTAAACTTTTATCTTGCCAATGCATTTTTGATGTCATGACCCTTCAAGCAGTTGAGAGGCAAAAGAAAAGAGGACGCTTATATTAATATGTTTGCACATGTATGTCCATTATGAATTCATTATGGGCAGCAAGTTCAAAGATGTTGACTCGGTAAATAGAATTTAAATTCATATAACGATTTACTGGAGGAAGGTCCATGAGTGTCTGTCTTTGTTCTTGTAACTGTCTAATCAAAAACCACAATGTCCTGGTGTGTCTATGTGTGTGTGTGTGTGTGTCCATATGTATAAATGCATAAGCTCATATCTGCAGAGGAAATATAGACATCTCAGAACCCAGCAGGCACTCTTTTTGATTATAAATTCTCTTAAAGGCAGCATTGCGTCTTTTGAAACTTTCTCAGTGTTATTTTGGGGAAGCTAGTACAAACACCGTTCATTTTAGCATTCACACCTTTTGACAAGCGTGGAGTTGTGTGTCTTTGTGCGTTTGCAGGAGTTGAGGGACAGGCAAATTACGTTTTTTAGCAGCTGCACTTTGAAAGGCACCCTTTTTTAAAGCAACCTTAAACACACCCCTGGTGATTTGAGTTGGTCATTTGGAGGTAATAGAAAGAAGTTTTTATGAGCACTGAAATTTTATCATGTTTTATTCATCTGACATTTGGCAAACATTTTGGCATACAAGGTTGCTAAATTTCTACACTTTTGTTTTTCTCAAGCATGTTGCTATTAATTTGGTATCAGATGGTAGTTGTGGCACTGGGATACTGACTGTCCCTGAAGCTCACGATTTTCTATGCTTTACACTCTCTGAATTCTCCTCACACAATTTTCTGCTGGCTTTCTTTTTTCTTTTTTTTTAATGGTTCTCTGTGCTGGATCGCATTCATAGGGACAGCTGTTTCTTTCCCTTGATTACAGATACTTGTATCTGGATCCTAGTCCTCCTCTTACATCTCCCTTTATTTATACTCTCTCTGTGTATTGTCTCTGTCATGTTTCTTTGCCTCATTTTGCCTGTTTGGTGTCTTACTTTGATTAGTCTGTCTCTCCCCCTTTCCTGAGGACAGACTACCTTTATGTAGTCTGTCCTCTTTCCAGAAGAGGAGGTCCAGGGGCTCAGGTCCTAACTACCTACACTTCACAGCAGAGTTGGCACATTGTCTGAAGAAGATTTATAAGCCCCTTGAGGTGTAGTTAGGTTTAGAAAACATGCAGGCTCAGACCAATACAAAGCCATCAAAAAAAAGAAGGATAGAAGAGAAAATAAAGCAGTCACCCTGCTTTATTTTCTGAGTAGTTCAAACTAAGCTTCAGTACGCGATTATATTTGAGTTCTTCCAGTTGTCTGTCTGATAAAACAACTAATGTGAAACTTTGGTTGTGAGAAAATGCATCAAAAAAGCATTTTGGTTCATAAACACTTTGAATTTGATAAACGCAACACACAATGTTCCAACACACGCATATGTAGTGTTTTCTGTCGTAGTTGCAATAGCCTTCTAAAATGTGCAGCTCTCATATGAGCCATGACGGCCTCAACCTAAAAATGTTTAAACTTTTCTACAGCAGATTCAGCTTTCATGTTTTGCAAAAAGCCTTTTAGAATATGAGCACTTATAATATAAAGTTAATGACTTATCTTCTACACATTGATTGACACAAAGTGTTTTAGAGATGCTTACTGTGTACCTATGGCAGCTAAGATACGTGATACAAAAGAAAGGCCCAGTCCTATCACGCTTTTAAGAACCACAGCATCGTTTTTGTGTCATATTTTGTAAATATTAATTTCACAGTTATCTTAACTTTCTGGCATGGTGGTACAGTGATTAGCACTGTTGCCTCACATCAAGAAGGCTCATGGTTTAAACCTCCCCTTTGGCTGGGGCCTTTCTGCGTGGAGCATTTTCTTCCCTTCGTGGCTGCGTGGGTTTTCTCTGATGATTCTAAATTGGACGTGAGAGCATGTGATTATCCGTCCCTCTATGCCCTCCTAAATATAGGCCTTTTACAGTGAGTTGATGAAATAACCAGGAATTATCTCTTTATTTCCCCCAGAGGCCAGTTTCCGTCAGGGAGTGTTTGTTGATGGGAAGTGAGTGAGCGATCATGTCTGTGTCACTTCATATGTAATTCCTGCTGATTCATCTGTCTAGTCATTGGCCATTAGTCCATTAGTTGTTTACAGGTTTATACACTCACCGGTCATGTTGTTAGGTGTACCTGTTCAATGGCCTGTTAACACAAATATCTAATCAGCACAGCAGATGACAGCAGCCTTTAGGCATGTAGGCCAGGTGAACTGATGTCAGCTAAGAACAGAAAACTAAGGATTCAATTTGACATTGGACAACAGAGGAAAACACTGGAAACATTGGAAAAATATTGCCTGGCTCTTTCTTGGCACACTTTAGACCCCGTTAGCACCAGCTGAGCATCATTTAAAAAAACACAATCTACCTGCTGGCCATGTCCATTCCTTTATGAGCACAGTGTACACATCTTCTGATGACTGCTTCCAGGAGGATAAGACACAATCTCACAAAGCTCAAATCATCTCAAACCAGTTTCTGAATGATGACAATGGATTCCTTGAATTAAAATGACCTCCACAAACACCTGATCTCAATCCAGCACATTTAAGAGCAGGAGATTTGTATCATAGATGCCTAGCTGACAAATCTGCAGCAACTGTGTGATGCTATGATGTCAGTATGGATAAAAATCTAGCACCTTGCTTGATCTGTGCCCTGAAGAATTAAAACAGCCCTGAAAGCAAAAGAGGATCCGGCCCAGTACCAGCAAGGTGTACCAAATAGTATCCAGTGAGTGTAGGTGTACAAGCTGTTAGCAGTACACACTGCACTTTTGGTGGGGGAAATTTTAAGAAAACAAACCTTGATTTGCAAGAGCACAATAAGTTAAGTGTAGTAGTGAAGTTTATGTCTGCAAGTTTCTGGGAGTATATGTGGGTGTGAATACATGTGGGTGTCTTGAGGTATTACGTACACTATGTAAAAACAGTTCAAAGTATCTCAAGTTTCTAATATTAAAAGATGAAAAAGCATAACCTTGACAATGATGACTGTACACAGTGCTTTAATGCATTCCCTCTTATTCAGTGACACATTATCGGCTCCAGGCGTAATTTTTTAGACGTCATCGTCCTCAACATCTGTGAAAAAGTCATGCTTGAGCTCATCAGTGTAAAATAGACACTGACCACATTGATCATGCAACCGCCTCATTTCCTGTCAGTGGAGTGGTAGAAAGTATTTGTCTCAAACTCCTCTGCAGAATAAGCGCATTCAGCAGGAGGCATTAGAGATGCAGTCATAATACCTTTTGATAACCAGTCAGACGAGAAAAGAAACGGACAGATGAAGGAATGACGGGTGGATAAGTCCTGAGAATCAGAGGACCGCTGGTAAGACACAGCGCTTGTCAGGATTTACAGGCTCTCAATTTGTTCTGGGTGGGTTGGTGTGCTGTGAATGCAGGTACAGTTCTGAGTCTAGTCTTTGTGAGTCTAGTGATATTACTATAGGCTGAGTGAAACATGAACTCCTGTTGCACTGTGAACTAAATGTATGCAATCAAAAATAAAAATCACTCCCCATCAGAGGATCTTTTTAAAAGTCTAATGGTCCTGTTCCAGAAAAGGATGTGTGAATTATTATTAATGTGCTTTGACTGACAGCATTCACATCCTTTCACAGAATTACCACTGGCTTTATAAATGCTTTTCCCCTGCATTTGCTTGTGTATAAATTTTTTTTTCTGTCAATAAACTCGCCTTATAACTGTAGGCTTCCTTTTTTTTCTTATGCTAAGTAGAGGGTGAGAGCTGACATTGTTATTTAACCACAGTGCATGCAGGGTCACTCTGTTTACTGAGGTTGTTTCTTACTATATCACTATTACACGCTGATGTAGGATTGGTCTGTGCATCGTATCTGTAACTCTGTTTTGGAAGGCCTTATTTTCTTTTGAAAAGCATGACACCGTTATCATTCTCTTATCTTCTGTGTATTTATTATGATGATTTTGAGGATGTTAATGTGGACAATAGAAAACTATTTATTTTGATAGGTATTTGTGTTAGGTGAACAAACAAGCTTTCAAAGTAGAATTCAGTACGTTAAACAATGATGGCTCAATCAAACGTCAAGCCACCAGCTTAACTCTGCAAGCAGCATGTTTGTTCATTCATTTTCATTCACTCATTCATTATTTTTAACCACACATTTTCCAGTATTTTGGTATTTAATGGGGTATTTAGTTTAAAATTATACATTTTAAAGAAAAAAACTTGCAAATTCAGCAAAAAAATCTAACAAACTCTTTAATTTGTCATTTTTCCTTTTTAGTCAAGAGGGTTAAGTAGGGAAAAAATACATATAAACTCGTTGCTTCCATGGGAAACTTGCTGTGATGCAAGTGTAGAAAGACTGCATACAAGAAAAAAATCTGACGTCGACCACATTACTTGCTAGCAACCTATCAGCAGAAAGGATGACATTTGCTAGTCCGGATGTTTAACATCAACCACTAAACTGGCCTAAAGTTAGTCGGTTTATCCTAAAAAGTTCTGAAATAATTCCTTTCAAATAGACATTCTGATATAATAAGTTAAGTTAATAAGGAAGGAGGCCAATGCTGGCTTCAACTTTGGAGGTGGGGAGATGTGGTCATTACTTTGATTCTTATTGCACGAAAGGGTAAGAGGGCGATGGTAAAGGACAGAAACAGCGATATTATACTGCTAACACAATATCTTTGCACTGACAGCATGCTCACACAAAACTGACACACAATTAGGCTTGTAGTATTGGCGCCTCCATTTCTACCTATACATGTTTCTACAGCAGACTCTGAGTGCTGATTGCTTTAAAGTCTCTCTGGGTTGGTTTTCAACTTTGCTTTGTGCTTTTATCTTTTTTTTTTAAAACATAAAAACTACAAAGACCCACTGTATGTAATGCATTTCAGTCCATGTTGCAGAATAATTCAAAAGTAATGTAACATTTTCCAGGGAGTAATATAGTAACAGAATGCATGACTTTAAAAAAAAAGTAACAAGTAATGAGTAATACATTACTATTTCAGTAACAACCCCACACTGCCACATCTGTGGAAAGTTTGACATTTTGGGAAACACTTAGAGGAGTAGGCTTTATTGGTGAGAGTTAGATGTGTAGATGAGCAATACTACTTTATATTATAAAGTATAAAGAGATTTATTGCCAGTTAGCTTTGGGGAACAGTTAGCTTTGCTCTGTTCAGAGCTATATTTCCCTTCCAGTCCCTCTAATGTCAAAACACAATCATTGTAAGTCTGCCAAATACAGAGTCAAGACTTAGTATGTAGTACTAGTGAATGACACATTGTCTCCTGTATCTATTTTGTTCCTTTCTTCAGTGCAGTTAGCACAGTAGTGCACATTTGTCCAGGGACAACATGTTTGTTTACTATTGTGACTATGGAAAAGCTCTGATTAACTTTAACTAGCCTATATCGCCTCCTTGAAGCCTCAGATTGATCTTCACTGGTGTATAAGAGCAGTTGTAGAGTGTGTTCACAGCGGTCGGTCGTTTGGACCTGCCTCCTCAGGGTTTGTTGTTTGCATGCTTTGTTTGCTGCTTGCTCCCTTACATTTTATTTTCTCAAACATATTTTGAAAAATGCTGACCTATCCAGGTGGCATAGCGGTGGTTAACACTATAACCCACAGAAAGATGGTCCAGTCTGCCTGCTGGCTTGGGCCTTCCTGGGTGGATTTTGCATGCTCTCTCGTACTGTTTTGGGATAATGCAAAGCCCTGCGGTTACCCAAAGACATGAATCTTAGGTAAATTGGTAGTAATTGCCAATTTGGTGTGAATGGTTGTCTGTTTCTGTGCGTTGGCCACGTCCCATGACGTGGAGAACCATTTGAATCTTGATTTAGGTTATCATGTCTAGTCCAGTGTTTGCACAGCGAACTGTGAGTTTTAGGTTACAGCGTCATCTCCGGGTAATCACCTCTCACGCCTAACTGAAACTCCTCGTAGTGTTCTGCTTTTCAGCTGCACTCGCTTGTAGATCCATTTGTGGAGTGAGTCAATTACCCAGTCAAGTGTTTAGCTAACAGCTGCTGTATAATTTCAATGATCATGTAATCTAATTTAGACAAATTCTGTTTGGGTTGTTTGGTTTTGTAAGTTAAATCAGGTGAACATTTTTTTCTTTTTTTTTCAGGCTAGTCACTATTCCCCACGAAAGGTTTAGGCACCTTCATTAATCAAAATCATTAGACTTTTTTTTGTTTGTGTTTGGAAAATTATATCTAATGATCTCCTGCACTTGTCATATCCTGTAGTGGTTGTGTGCTGGCGTCTCCTAATTAGTGTCAGAATGAAATATGTATCCTGTTCTGAATTTATTTTTTGGTATTAGGAGCCCTTTCAGTAATGTTTGTGTTCTGGCACGAATCTCCACTCACTCAAGCAATAGCATCTGATTGAAAAGTTAGAGTTTTTATTACTTTCATTTTTTTTCTTTTTTTTCTTTTTGTGCCTGAATCGTGATTCTTTTTATCAAAAGTCTGTCAAAAACTGAGGTCATATGAAAGATGGCAAAGTCGAAAATACTGGGCTATGAAAGTGTAAACAAACATGCTCATAAACACAAAGTTAAGATGGGAATTCGAAGACTGGGGATAACTGTACACACCTGTCTGTGGGTTTGGAAAAAAAAACAGAAAAATCTTATCTTCGTGTGTAATATCGGAACCCAGGAAAAAGGATTAGAGCTTAAATAGGTTTTTAATAAGCAAGGAAGTCATTGTGAGGTAATTATCCACTGTTGGAGGAGACGTGTGATTACTGCAGTATTACTCTCATTTCTCTTCCTTCTGCTATGCAGAGTGATAGCTGTGTGTGAGAAGCCAGAGGCCATAGTGTTGAGAAAAACACATGAACTCAAATGGTGAACAGACTGGCATTTCCCAGAACTGATGTGTGCATGTGTGCATGTTTGTATCTGAATGTTTGGTGTGTGGGCGGCTGCAGTCGCAGTTGGAAAAAGTGTGCACACGTGCCTTGCTGCGAGCACACATCAGCGTGGTTGGCTGTGTGTGATACTAAGTGGGATCCGTTTCAGTGTTGACGGTAAAGCTGGGTTTCATGTAGCAACTCTAAATTGCTGCCAGTCCATCTATGAAACTGGTAGCAAACAGTAGACATGGTGTGATGATAAACATGAATAATAAACAGCGTTTTTGTAGAGGGAGTGCTGTCAGAGATACAGAGGGAAGCTGGTCAGCTACAGTGATTTGTATGTAGGCAAGGACCATCCTCTGAAGGTGAACAAGCTCCGGTGTGATAGCTTTGCTTTTTAATCAAGGTGCGTGCGGCGTCGTATCGGCAGGAGATTTATTGCTGAATTGCTTACAGTCAGTTACCTGAAACAGAGCTGCATACTCTCACAGCCAAAGAGCAACAGAGAGCCAAAATAAGTGTTCAGCCCTGAGAATAATTGGTTAATGTTTACTAAAACTGAGAAGTAAAACAAATAAAATTCTAATTACTTTTTTTTTGGACAATATTGCTTTAGAGATTCTCCGAAAAAGACAACGGGGCATAATTCACAGAACTTATGTCACACTTAGTGATTGGATCTACAGTCTTTTCCAACTAAGAGCAGTTAAAGGGCTTTTAGCTGCAACTCTAAAATAAGTCAACAGTTTATCTCCCTATCCCTCCTCATTAGTGAAATCTCTAGGCTACCACACTGAAGATTATTGTTTTGTTTTTCTTGAGATTGTGATCTCCTAAGCACTTTGTGAGAGCTATTAAAGCTCCGCTTCCTTTACCAGAATACCTCTTTAAGTAATTTTGAGGCAGTGTTTGTTGGTTGCTGGATGTTTTTATGTTGTAGTCATATGCAAAATTAAATGTTTGTTTTGGTGTTGTGGAAGGCAGTGAATTTTCCTCTGGTGAAACACTGGTAGTTATTTTAATAACACTGATGCTTAAAACAGCAAATTATTTAAGGGAAAGTGGATCCAAGCATTTGGCACATCAAGTTTTCATTTTCTATAAAAAATGTAGTTTGCAATGTCAGTACTGTTGATTAATAACAGACTAATATGAAACTAAATGAATGATCTTAGATCAGAGGCAAACCTAAACTGATTTGCTCATTTTGTCTTTGCAATGATCGCTAAAGCTTTTTAATGCTCATAACTGGGAATGTACAGCATGGCACTTCATTGTTGCCTCTTTGTGGTTCAGCATATTGCCACTAGAGCTCACTCTTAAGCAGAACAATGCAGTAGGTGAGGGTAGTCGTCGTTAGTCTCTAAAATGCTACTACACCCTGTTTCCTTCACATATCTGCTTACACGTGGAGAAACATTTATAATTTTGGCAACGCAATTTCTTGCTTCTATTTTTGGATCCATTTAATAGCACTGCTGCTACTTGATGTACCTATTAGGTTTAGTGCTTTGTAACCCTTTACAGCCCATGACAGGCTGCCGTATTAGTCCTATTCGATTTTATTCCCTGAAAGGTTAAACCCAAAACAAAAGTTATTTTTGTTTTATTTTTTAATTTTTACAGAGCAAGTCTAAACGGCCCGAACCCTGTCCCACCAAAAGTCCCTTAAGTTAGATTCTTATCATTGCATAGGAAATTCTCATGATGATGCAGGACCAACATAATTAATTAAACACTTCCTAATGCTATGTTGATACTCACCTGGAACCTGAAACATGCCGCTTCTCTTTGTGTTTGTGTGGATTCAGGTGCAGGCTTCGGAGTTGGACAGGGACACCATGGGAAACAGAACAAAGACAAGCATGTCTAGACACTTCTGAGGCAGAAGGAGCCACTCTGTCACAAAAGTAATATGACAAGTGTTCACTTTTGCCGTCACGAGACCCAGGGAAACTATCCCTTGTTACAAGGCAATGACAAGTTCAGGCAACAAAGGACAGGTAAATTGACAAGAGCGTGGTTAGAGAAAGAGTTGAAAGCGGTTTACAGAGTTAGAGAACACTCTGGGGAGAGTCTGGGTTGTGGGAGAAAGGAGAGAAAGAGGTTTGAGAGATAGACTTAGAGAAGAGTAATAATGAAGAATGAGAGCGAGTGGGAGGGAGCTGTCAAAGCAGAAAGAAAGTGATCAAGTAGGTGTGCGGCTCAGAGGGAGGCTGGGGAATGGAGGGACAAGGCTGGTGAGAAGAAGGTGACGAGCGGCTGTTTTAATAACTTCAACTTACCACAGGTCAATTGAGATGAGATCTCCACAAACTCCGAGGTGCCTTAATAAAAGCCTTACACATCACATTGAATAACTCACCATGAAAAACCAATGAAGGCTGCAAAGGCTGTGACAGACATGAAAAAACATGGGGACTTACCCGCCTTTATAAAAGCTGGTGTTACAGTCATCTGTAGGAGGAGAAAAGAAATCGATACCAAACAATGGCAAAGCAACTTTATTAGTTCTTATTAGACCAGGTTAATGAATCCCACTGCAGTGACAAAATGCATTGATATGGGCTGTGAATTGATTTTTTCCCCTTCAACCTTTCCATAACTCCACCTAAGTGTTTTTCATCTCTTCATTCTCACTGACTACCACATCTGCCGCAATTCTGTAATGCTCCCGGGTGACTAAAGCTTTGTGTTGGACGTAGGCTTTAACGGCTCAGCTTTCTTCCACTATGAGCTGCTTGCGTACATGATGATAAATCACGATACCCACAGGTAGTTATTGCTGTCAATCTCAGGGCAAAAAAACCCAAAAAACGTTCTTGGCTCTGAAATTGACTTTATTATAAGCAATGACTGATACAGAGATACGATCAGCAGAGACGCCAAATGCGACAATTTCTCTACCTGTTGCTCTTTTGATAAACTATGTGGTTTTCTCGGGTGGAGGGAAAGCATTACTCAGGAGTGAACCAGTGTCTAAATTAACACTCTCCACAAGCTCCCTGGTTGTTTGGTCTGCGGATATTTGAGTGATGTTCTGCAGTCCAGAAACAACAGCCAACATGACTAGTGAAATATTTCCATGCCTATTGCTTAAACTGTAGAAAATCAGAAGGCCAGTTCTTCCATTTCTTAACCTCTTAAGCCCCAACGCCCCCTGATACGGGGGCAAAAAGCAGGAGATCAGGTAGGCTTGGGGCTTAAGAGGTTAATAAAAGATACATTTTTTAAAAAGAAAAAATATTTACAATACAAAATGCCCGGCTTCTGGAAAGTATGTTCATAATTTGCACAGCTGAGTTGTTATTGAAGCCCAGGTTGATTTGATAGTAACCTTCAGTTCATTTGCATTTGTGTCGGGGTGTTTCTCATCTTTCTCTTGACATTATCTTGACGAGATAGCTTCTCTGTGGAGTTATCATCAGACATGTTTATCAGCCAACCAAGCCAGGTGATACAACAGTCAGCAAACTTCTGATAGTAGCGTTGGCTCTGTGGACACATGCTAAAGAAAACTGGCATCTCCATGAAGCTTGTCTGCAGATGAAAGTGCTCTAAAATCGTATCTTCGAGGACTGCATTGACTTTGAACTCAATGAAAAACAGAAGACCAACCATCATGAACCCAGCAGATGACATTCCACCCCAAATCGTCACAGACTGTGGAAACTTCACACTGGCCCTCAAATACCTTGGGTTCTGTGCCTCTATTATCAATTTATTCATATTGCACCATTCCCAAGCACGCCCTACATGAAAAATGTACTATGCTTTAAAGGTATATGAAGCCTCAAACATGATGCAAAAAGACACGTCACGGATATCTGGACCACTCACCCTCCCAGGTCCCACATCGTGACTGCTTCATCTCACCTTTTAATTAAAGATGACTGGAGAAATGCCTTTACTTAAATTTCACCAGCAGACTATCACCTTGAAGGCTGTTCAGTGAGCCTGATCGTAATTAGATCCTCTGGCAAACTCTTCCTGGAAAAAAGTGATTTTAGACCTCTTTCTAAAATCACATTTGGGAGATATGGTTATTTTCGTTAAGTAGAAAACAGCTTTTCTGTGGAATTAATTATTAAACACCTTAATTTGTTGGCTCTGGGATGGATTGGCTTCCTGTCCAGGCTGTACCCTACCTGTCACCCAAGGACAGCTGGGATAAGCTCCAGCCCTTCCATGACCCTGAGCTGGATAAGCAGTTAAAACATCGATGGATGGATAAATGTGCTAGAGTAGTCTTGTCACAGTCAGAAGTGTGAATAATTTTTCTAATCTTTTTAATGCTGTAGATTTATGTTAGATGAGTAATATTAAAGTCTTTATTTTTAATCAGTCCACATTCAATAACCCAAAAATGTCCAAGTATGTTTTAAATTCTTTCCAAAATTACTAAAAGCCAAAACATAACTCTTTCATTTATAAAAGTCCTTATTTCAGTTATTTATTTATTATTAATTTAAGTACATTATAAATATAGTTATTTGAGAAGAGATGCAGCTTTATGTCTTCTTGAAAAACTCTGCAAATTTTCCATCATGTGAATTCTGGCTTTTTATTCTGTTCTTCCTAGTAGATAATTTTCAGCTTCATCTCTTAGGATCCAGTAAAGAATTTAGGCCTAGCTATAATCTAAGGGTAGATCCAAAAGATTTCGACTTGGCCACTCTGGCACTGTCTTGGTTATAAGCATGGTTCACAGTCTTGCTGCAATATTAGCCACTGCCACAGCCTCAGTCCTGTTTTCTTCATGAACTGGTCTATGTTTGGCTACATCATTCTCCATTTGTGAATGGACATGCATGATTCAGCTATTGCCATTCTCACTGTAGGTATTGGTTTTACCAGATAACAAGGAAGGCCTGCTGTTCATGCTAATGCTAAGCCTAATGCTTGGTGTACATCATGTGTACTTTACCAGCAAATCATCACATGTGAAAAGCTGTAAACAAATAAATGTCTATCAAACTATTTATTTATTTTCAGGGCAAAAGGTGGGGTACACCGTGGACAGGTTGCCAGTCTATCACAGGGCTAACACAGGAAGATAGAAAAGCATTCACACTCACAATCACACCTACAGCCAGTGTACAATCACTATTTAAGCTAACATGTGCTGCTCAGACAACCCAAAGGTAAGACTGAATTCCAGAAGCATTAAGTAGTTCTAATCCACATTAGTAAAGCAAAAGTCTAAAGTAAATAAATGCTATCCTTTGCAGCTCAGAATATATTCTCTCCTAATTTAGAAAATAATGGGGTATGTTCAGTTTGAGTTAATCCTGTAGGGAAGTATACACAGAAACAAGAAGTTTATATTTATCCCCCTCCCCTGCTACCATCCATGATTACATTTGAAGGTTATACAATTTTAAGGAGCCCTATTGTGTTCATTTCCTGCTCCACATTTTTATTGCTTGACTCTGCTAGATTAGCTTTGCATGATTGACAGTTCAGAATATTCCTACAATTCTTATTTACCTTATACCGAGCTTTGGAGCAGCCGCCCAGAAATAAGCCACAGCTGTCTTCCCTTTGTTGACTGGCTGCACCTTATATACAGTCTGTGTTTATACAGTGCCTTCTACTTAGTTTCAGCACTCAGAGTGCTTTCTTACTACAAGCCTCATTCACCCATTCACTCAAGCATTTTTGTTCCTATAACAGTCACGCACACGTAATTCAAAGGATTCATCAGGATTCATCAAATCAGGGTTCATTGTCTTGCCCAAGGACCCAAGGATACTAACATACAGACTAGGGAAACCAGGGATTAAAACACCAGGCCTCCAATTAGTAGAAGATTAGCATTTTAAGGCCCACCCACTTAGAATTTAAATAGATGAGGCTTTTCTACTCACAACCAACCCTGTGTGTTTTTAAATGACCATACAGTGCCATCAATAGGAAAAAAACATCTGAAACTTTGTTTTTAAAGCACCCTGATGCCTGGGGTTAATTATTTGACCAGAACATTGAATGCATGACAAACAAGTAAATGTAATTTGAGCAGATGCTAGAAGGGTCTTCGAAATGCTGGATAGAAGCAAACCACACAAGAGAAGCAGAATAATGTGAGTACTGAAAGATGTCAGTGATCATTTTGTTGCTTTATCTCCTCCACTAAATGTTAATGCAAGTATGACAAACATATTAGCATGCCATCATTTACTTATTCCAATTCAAGTTAGTTAAAAAAATACTTATATATGGATGAAATTTGGACATAATTGTTCTTGATGAAAGGCACAGGAATCCTCAAATTTGGCAATTATTTTGGAAAACTGTACAGTCGATAAATCATTAAAAGTGTAGAAGTGAAAACCCACTCGAACAGTCAGATACACAAAAAGGATTTTAATGAGGAAAGTCCAATGATTTTATATTGTGCTCTTTCAAATGGATGTGTGTGGAGAGTGTGTTGATGTATGTCTGAAGTCCTGCACTTAAACCTTCAATGTAAAACAGTTTTTCTTGGTTTGTGTCATTCTAAAAGTAACAAGGATGCTCAGTATCAGAAGGATCAGGTTTAAAATATATATTGAGTCCATTTAACACATGTTTATGCCGTTGCCAAGAGAAAAGACAATGAAAAGCATGAGAGGAGAGTTATGAAGACCTGATTGCTCACAACATCCTATTGTGTTATTGGTTTTTGTAATAGCATAACCACCTACTATTGCTATAATATTGCTCTGTGTTTAACCATGGGTGGAAGAGCTAACAAAAGGGAGAACAGCCTGATCCACTGAAGTGATGCCATGGATGATCAAAGCAGCGTGAAAACCCTCCTGATTTAATGAGGACAATATAACTTTTGTCATTTTGTTCTTGTTTACCACTAATACAGTACGCAGTCAGCAGTATTTGGCATTAAGATGCAATGTTTACGTTACAACTATGTGGCAATTACATTCATTTGGGTTGGTTTTACCATCTCTGTTCGATGTTACAATGGAGGTCATTCGTTTCTTCAAATGTTTTGAACCTGATTTTAGAAAATAAATTATTCATATTTTTAAAATTGTTCTTTTGACTTTTGTGTGCTGTACTGTATATGCAGCAGGTTCAATTTGTTTTGTGCATTTTACCCAGGGCAGGGTCATACTTGTGCCCTGCAGGTCGATGTTGCTGAGCGAACAAAAAAACAAAACAAAAAAAGTTCTTCAGATGCCATTTAATCAGTGCTGTAACCTCTCAGTCTCAGCCTTTGAGTGTCTGCCATCAAACAAGTATTCCAGCTACAGTTTTCTGTTCCATGGTGCTTTAGAGCCAAATCAAGTCTGTAAGTGGTTTTATATAATGTGACATGCACAGTATGTCACATACACCCCAGCATCTGTTCGAGCAATGGCAAAAAATCTATTTTGCAGGTGTTGGAATGGGCTGTGTGGCATTTTTACAGCCTATTTCTAATCTTATTGGCCATTCAAACTGCTACATTTACACATGCACATGCACATATTACATTCTCATATATTTCCGTATGGCACTCTTCTGTACGATTAAGAACTTTAGTTGCCTTGCATGCACACCAACAGCCAATCTAAAATCCCTAATTAAACTATCATGCATGGCAGGTGCAATGAAAACAGAGAAATGCCTGGAGACCAGGTGATTCAAAGTCAGAACCTTGTTGCTGTGAGACCATAGTGCTAAATCTGGTCAAATACCTAATTATTCCTAATGATATTTTGGAATTTGGAATTTACTGGAAGATAGTAAAAAATGTTTAGAACTAATTTTACACCCAGTAAACTGTTTTCTAGATTTGAATTCTTTATTCCTGCTGAAACGCCACAGAGGTGGTGGATGTGGTGGGTGCTGCTTGCTTATCTCTCTGAAGCTGATTAATCAGATCACAGACAGCTTTATGGCAGGTGGGGGACCTCTTTTGCTTTCTGTTTTTGCAGGAAACATGCAAGTGTCTGAAATCAAATGGCAACCTGCTAGCTGTTTTTATGGGAGGTCAGGCAGTGATCTCCCATGAAAAGTGTCTACAGTGCAGACAACAACTCTATTGCTGCACGAATGCTATGCTAAAACTGTCCTCAGCTCCCTTGATCTATGGCCTTAGTGAACATTTTCTTGGCTTTCTGGACTCGGTCGATAGTTTCAAGTCTGA
The DNA here is from genome assembly GCF_963576455.1 of Neolamprologus multifasciatus. Classification (NCBI taxonomy): domain Eukaryota; kingdom Metazoa; phylum Chordata; class Actinopteri; order Cichliformes; family Cichlidae; genus Neolamprologus; species Neolamprologus multifasciatus. Next base: position 14,215,786 of record NC_140456.1, on the reverse strand, counting down.
CTGAACGTTCGGGTTTATTTTTATTGTGACTGATATGCTGGTACTGTTGGGTGTGTCAGATCCTCCCCTCGCTTGTGACACCTGCTTAAAAAGCTAAGATGGCAGTCATACATGCGCGCCATAAGGCTCATCTTCGGTCTTCACAAATGAACCAATGACATCACAGTGGTGATCTATATTTTATATGCAATCTATAAATTAGATTTATGGCTCCCTTACAATCACACCCGCTACACTGTTCCTGGCATTGAAGTTATTAGTCATAGCTGCTTTTTTTGTCTGGTTACAGCCAAAAAAATTAATCCTCTAGACCCTCTTTTGAACTCCCTGTGCTTGCTTACAGCCCAAGGATGTCCTAGAATCTATTTTTCCTCTGTAGCCTGTGGTAAAAAGGCATAAAGGGGAAATATGCTATTGTGATTATTTGGTGTACCCACACTTATGACATCTTTTTGTAAAACTTGGTGTGTCTCCTCTAATATGAGCCCATTTCACTGTGTCCTCCTGCTAGCAGAGCTGCAGACCTGGGTATACATAAATTTATATTTTTAATACAAGTATTACAAATATACATAAATATATAAATATTAGTGTGGAATGTTCAACATCCCTCACACTTACAGCATTGATCGTCCTGCTTCAGTTCACTTCATTGTTTCTGATTTAAACTTAGTGTTATACTAAGTGTTAAATTTAGTGACTTTTAACTACTTTTTGTCACAAGAAATTTGACAAAGAAAACCAGGAACCAGAAATTTTGCAGACGCCAGCAATGGCAGTAGAATCACAAATTTCTCAGTTAATTAATTAAAAGACTCAATGAAATACCAAAGCAAAAATACTCCTTTCTTAAAATGTCATTTTTATTTAGGGGTCATTGCAAACCACTTAATTAAGGTAACATTATATTTTGTGTCAGGACACAAACTGAAATAGGGTGGTTTCTGAACAGGTTTCTCAACAACTAACATTACATTACAGTAGAACTTGTGTTAGCTTAAGCTTTTAAATAACATCAGCCTCTGCAAACATTTCAGCCTATGGAGAGTTGAATTTAAAACAACAATGGCAGCTTTCTCAAAAAACAATCAAAAGGATCTTGTAGGTCCTAGCTTACAATATAAAGTGACTGTTGTTGTGATTTGGCGCTGTATAAATAAAAGTGAACTGAATTGAATTGAATAATATTTTGGATGTTGTATAGATAGGTGCTTGGTTAAACTGGAAATATTTCCTACCTTGGTCTGAAATGCACATCTGCATTATGTGCATATTGTCTCTATTGTATCAGTTATCGGCCGACTTTTACTGACTTTCTTATCGGTGAGTTTAGGTAAAGCTAAAGCGGTAGCTTGGTAATAAACGTTATTTTGAGTCTTGGTTATTGTGACATTCCTTATTAGTGATGCCGTGGCATTGACAAAAAGACAGGAGGTGGAGCTGCAGGTGGTGGAGTTAAAGATGCTAAGAATTTTGATGGGAGTGACCAGGAGGCACAGAATTAGAACTGAGTATACCAGAGAGACAGCTCAGGCTGAGCGGGTTTGGCGACAAAGTTAGAAACGCAAGCCTGTGATGGTTTGGACATGTGCAGGGGAGGGATAGTGGATATATTGGGCAAAAAATTTTAAATACAGAGCTGCCAGGCAGGAGGAAGAGAAAAAGAGGAAGTCCACGGAGAAAATTCATGGATGTAGTGAAAGAGGACATTGAGAGGGTTTGTGTGACGGATGCTAGGGATAGGCAGAGATGGAGGCAGATGATTGGATGCAGGCCCACCTCTTTTTGTGGCTACTATGTTCAGTGAGTGACAGTGAGTAGGAAGCAGCAGCTCACCTGAATGAGCTCTTTGAACATGTGCAGTGCGATCTTGTAGTTTGCTTCCCCAATGAAGGCTGTACACTGTGTGTGAGAAAAATTACACCGTCTCTTCTTAGTCTCTGTAAGAAAGCCCAGCTGTAGGTGGAAGAAAGAGCGGGAGAAAAACAACAATCTCGGATGTATTACTAAGTGGAGAAAGTACTAAAATGTGATGTGAGATTTAATGTTCGTTAACACTTTGGTATGATTTAACAAATCTCCACCTTACTATAGATAAACCCTCTAAGGCAGATTAATATTTTACTAGAGGTGTGTTCTAAACTGCGATAAAATTCTTGCACTGGAAACCTTCCTAGGGAGTAACCTTCCTCTCACCCATTACATGCTGGGATTGCCTCGATCTCCCTGTGACGATGGATAATAGGCACAGAGAATAAATGGAAAGATAGAGCTCTATGCCCTTCTCAAAATGCTATTAGTTTGGAGTCCTACCTTGCAAAAGAAGATCTATATTTCATGTGAATGGAGAAGAGGTCAGGAATGTTTTGGGGTTAGTCAGCAGACAGGATACAAGGTCCTGTGTTATACATGGAATAGCAAAATTAGTTTCAGATCTGCGTTGGAAAAGACATGATGAGAACTGAAAATGGGAATATGCAAGAACTTTTTAGTAAAATGTCACATCCTGTCTTTAATTTGAACTTTAATTAAAAGCCTTGTATTCTGACCTTGCCAAGAACCAACTCTCTTTTAGAGTAACACCATCTTTTGAATATTGTACTCAGTGAAAAAGGAGTGTGTCGGTGAACTGTATTTATTAAAACAAATTTATGTATGCTACAAGTCGTGTAGGCACTGACAGAATATTCAATATTTTCACAGTTTCTATGCTTCAGTGTTCTTTGCCATCAAGGTGATGCTATTAAAGCAAAAGTCAGGTCTTGCCACATCAATTCACTGAGTGAAACAAAGAAAGATGTGGGTGACGACTGCAATTCATTCAAGCTTTTCAAACAGTTTGTAATCATCCTTGGCTGCGATTTCCTCTTTAAATGTCGTTACATTTAAAAAAAAAAAAAAACCTGAATGCTGCACTGGAAAATAATGGCATGTCCTTGGTGTTGCTTGACAACCAGAGCTGTTCTTTGCAATGGAGGCTTACAGCTTTTGTAGCTCACTAGTCTAGGAATGCAGGTCTAACTAAACACAAATCTATGATGTGAATGTTTCGTGGCTATGCGCTGGTGCAATGTTACATATAAGATAAATGTGAATATACTAGAATCTACTTTAAAAGAATAATACTGACTGTGTTATTTTCAATAATGGTGACAAAAGTCACTAACCCTCTCGATTCAGCAGAAGAGCCAGCTCACTGAAGTCGCATTACCAGTTTAAGACGACGTACCAGCAAGTCTCTGTTTCGACATGTGTCAAAAGTGCAGACTTAAAACTTCAAACCAGTTTTTAAACCTAAATAGTAGTGTTATGTGGATTTTATTGACGGTACACTACAAAAATTGACTGAAGCCAACAAAATATCCATGCTTGGTGGATACAGAAGACAGAAGGACAATAGAGCTGAAGAAAACCCGAACGATGACTGGACGATTGGCGATTTAAACTCTTAAATGCAGACCTACACTGCATCACTGAAACAAAACTGAGATAGAACCAAGCCCTTGTGCTTACACCAGGGATTGAAATGTCTGCCGCATGTGTGCAGGATGACTAACAAAAACATTTGGAAACAGATAATGTTAGCGATAGAGATGGACCGATCCGATATTACGTATCGGTATCGGTCCGATACTGACCCAAATTACTGGATCGGATATCGGAGAGAAATAAAAAATGTAATCCGATCCATTAAATATCAAAAAAGCACCTCACAAAACTTGCGACACGGCGTAACTCGGCTCATAACCGTAGCACAGCGGAGCAGTGTGGTCACGTGATAGAGCGGCTGTGTGTATTTGTAGCCTGCTAGCAAACATTTCATCTCCGAGGAAGTTATCTCAGAGAGAAGTAAAGCAAGTGTGTAAGTTCATCTCTGAATGTTTGTAAAGCATTCCCACGTTAAGCTTAACAACCGATATATGGAGCGACTGCCTCTTCTCTCTCTCTCTCTTTCTCCTGCTGCTACTTCAATCGTGAAACTGATCAATGATCAGCTGATCGGCTTTTCCGTTGCGAGTCCGTCTCTCGTCTTAGTTTTTGGCCCACTTTGCACCAGAAAGAGGAAACCAGCGGCTGAACAACAGCAGCACTATTAAGCTTGATAAGCTGTTGTTAGAATTTATTTAATATTACTTTCTACACCAGGATCTTTTTCTACGTAGCTGAAGACTGGTAACTGTGCAGGGGCGGATCTAGCAAAGTTTAGCCAGGGGGGCCGATAGGGCATGAACAGGGAAAAGGGGGCACAAAGACATACTTTTCTTTCTTATTCTCATTTAAAATATCTAGCTTTTAATTATTTGATAATTATCTGAATCTTACACCCAAAGTTTTAATCTGATGTAAAATGTATAGAAGTCCATTACTGTATATAGTAACTGTAAGTCTAATATACCCTAGTAAGCTGTAGTACTTTTTCCTTTGGGAACCATCTGTGCAGTCTGCAATTCTGTTGAAGAAAGATGTTGAATCTATTTAATTATTCCTGAAAAATAATTTATTTCTGTGAATTTTATTCACCCTGCATCAAATTAAAGTTGATTACATTGATTAAGCATCATGAGGAAGAGGGTGGTTCCCTATTTTCTTTTGCTGGGAGTTTGCAACCCTATTAGTTAGGTTGCTCAATATTTCTGCTAAGTGCTCTTTAAAATACCAGAATAGGGAGGATGGAGTAGGTTTAACTTTATTAGATTGATCAGTGTTGCTGATCTATGAAATATTTTGGGTGCAGTGTATTTTTTACATACAGGTATAACAGAATAGCTTTAGTGTTGTTATTTATTTAAACTTGAGTATAAACTTATACAAAATGCAGCAAGATATTAAAAAAAACGTTTTATTGATTAAAAAACACACTATATCGGATTCATATCGGTATCGGCAGATATCCAAATTTATGATATCGGTATCGGTATCGGACATAAAAAAGTGGTATCGTGCCATCTCTAGTTAGCGAGAAAGAATTCAAAATGAGAGAGAATTATATCTAGCTTAAATGTCCAGATGACTTGAATGAACTGAGTAGAATTTCGTGGTCAAATGTCAAGATCACTCTGACCTTACAAAATGCACTTTTTTTGTCATAGGTCAATAATTCATGTTGTACATATTACAACATTTCTCAGAGATGTCTGACAGAATGAAGCAAAGTGACTGCATTTTACATCCAAAAGTTTAACTTTACTGTCACATTATGTTCTGCAAAAATCCTTTTAGTAACCAGCATAGCTCAGTAAGAGAAGTGGAGGTTGTGACCATATTTCACATTTGATTGGAGACCCCAGTGGTGACACAGGATGCAGCACAGTAAGGCAGGACTTCATGTTTAATAGGCTGCAAAACACATGTTTTAGGGGTGGGGGTTTGGGGTGACATTTTGCCTAAATGTCTTAGGACTGCTCCTCATTCTAACTCAGCTATTCATAAATCCAAGTTAGTATGTTCAGAAAAACTTGTGAGATAACTGAAGTTGTGAATATCATGACGACAAGGTTCTGTAGAGTGCTCCTATTATCAGCAATCTGACCTCCCCATATAAACGCTTTTCTATTTTCAGGCTTAGCCCACTCACAGTCTTGGCAACGAACTGATGCAGAGGCTATGAGATATCATATATCTCCTCACTCGAGTCCGCTGCGACACCAACACACTGCTGCATCATTCAGCAACGGACACGGGCTGTGTGGCCGAGAATTTTCCCAAAGTAAGAGTGGGAGTCCTCATATCCTCAAACGAACTAGCTACATTGGATTAAACTCACTAAATGAAAGTGTGTGGACTTTCACATGAATATCTTACCGGCAATCCCTCACTCATTGATCTCTTTTAGTTTGTATGTAAGACTTCTCTTATTTCATGTTCTATAAAGATCACATCTGAAACATATAATACTCACAATAGTGCATAAACATAGATGCCTTGCAGCAGTCTTTTGCTTCTTCCACATGGTTTCTGCAGGGATTTGGAATATTTGGTGAACAACTAAAGTTCCAGATAAAGCTCAGTAGTGATGCCACATTTGAAAAGACTTGATATTAAAACTGTTTATGCTAAATTTCTTCCCTGCCGATTGACATGGCTAAGGGTGGCGTGAATGCACTCGGCACATCTTTGAATGACTAAGAGGAAGGGTGTTTGTGTGTGGTTTGTGATAAAAGGTACTGTGTTGTCCTACAGCTTACCGCTCAGCAAGCAACTCCCCGGGGGAATCTCACCTTGCCTGCCTGCAAACTTTTAAACCCGGCTGGAATCTACATGGCGTCACATGGATTTTTTCCATAGCGTTCGATTGCCCCATGTGGATATGTTTCTCTGGTTTTTGATTTCCCTGTGTGAGCCGGCCCCACAGAGATCCAGTAGTGTATTTTAATTTGTCTTCGCCGTGTATCACATTGACTGCTACAAACCTGGTGGCTGTAGTAGTAGATGCTAGGTGACAGATCAGCTAGAAAGTATGCTAAAACATAATTTAACCTGGCTAAAAAGAAATAAAAAACTTTTCGTACACTTAAAAAAAAACCACTATCCCTAGATTCACTTTTCATTTTTATTTCACAATATAATATTTAATGCCAAAGGAGACAGTTTTCTCCTATGATATTTTATCTTCACATCTTTTTTTAGAAGCAGCCTCTTGAGCCATAGATTGATGGAAATACTAGACTCTGTGCCTTAACATCTTCTTAGTCTTTGCCTCCTCCTCCTTCTTTTCCTCTCAATGCTGCTCACTGTCATGCTCCTGAGCTTTTTTGGTGTCTGGGTTTTGAGTTGCTTTGGAGGTTTGGATTCCTCTTTGTTATTGATTGTTTTCCTTCTTGTTCTTTCAGTTGATACATTGACTTACATGTTTGATTATGGTCTGGTTAACTTTTGAATTCAAGGTTTATGAAGTTTGAATGACCTACTGTTGTAGTGTTGGTTTTAAATCCTTGTTTTTTGTTCCCACTTTAAGTCTGTTGTATGTGTTTAGTTCCCTTCACCTGCAGGTAGTATTGTTTACTTTTGTGTCTACTGTTAAAAGAGTATCATTGTCAGTGCAATCAATCCCATTTTTTCAAAATTAGACCAACAGCATTTCACTTATTACTCTCATTTGCACCTTTTCTGAATAAGTTAATGGACACGTTTTTCCTATAGGGCAGGAATAGCATTTGTAGATGTATGTCTTGTTTGAAAAGCAATCCTCCACTTTCTTCCACTCTCATTCAGGGTTGAGGCTGGCCTGGAGCCCAGCTGGCATAAGGCGAGAGGTGAGGTACACCCTGTACATGTTGTCAGCACAAAGAGACTATTCATGGTCACATTCACACCTGCAACTAGTGTAGAATCACTTACTGTGGATGTCTTTAGACTGTGGGAGGAAGCCAGAAAGAATCCATCCAGGCATACAGAGAAAAGCCCAGGCGGACAAAGGATTAGAGCCAAGGACCTTCTTGCCATCTTGTTTAAAAATAATAAATGTATTCAAAAAAGTAAGTATATGCTATCAGGAGGAGAGCTTGAAGGGCTCCCTTGCTTTTCTGCATATAAACATTTGCATATAAATACCTCTTTCTGTTTTGTGTGGTGATTCAAAATAAAGGATAAAATAAAATGTTTATGACCAGAGCTGAGTAAAATTTGATTTAATATAGCTGGATAAAGGCTGGATAAAAAGAGATCTAAGCACACAAAAGCATTTTATTTTAGAATTAAAACATATGCTATTTACTGCCAACATACAGATTACGTTAGTGTACAAAATGTAAGTTGCCATAATCATAGTGTTATATCCTCAGTTGAAATAGCAATGTATAATGTAAAATTAGATGGCAAGCTTACAGTTAATTCTGCACTGTTCTTCAGTTTTCAACCCAGGTTGGTTCTTTAGTCTGTTTTTGTTTACGCTGTCTGGTCACGTTTGAGAAGTTAAAAAGCTAACGAGATTCCTATTTTTCAAGAGGTGCTGATTGGAGCATAGCAAAGAGTTGGTCTCATATTTGTAAGATATCCATAAACGTATCTCAAAAAATGTTGGATTTAGAAAGTAAGTGCTTCCTGGCAAATTTACTACATCATATTTGCAGTTTCTTTTTCCCCCCAATACGTCTGAATACCTCAAGAAATGTTAATGTGGGTTTCAAGGATGTAAAATTGTCAAACTAAGACTGCACAAAAGATTTAATGAAATTCAAATTTAATAGCAGGTTTTGAAATATTCTCTCTTTTAAACCTTTTAATATTTGGTGCTTTTCTATGTTTTTGGAAATTCTAGTTTTTGGAGGTTTGCTGTTTTATTGCATTTTTTTAAAAACATTAAACTCATAACTGATCAATATATTATCAAGTAATTTATCAGTGAAATAATTCCTGATTTTTTTGGTTCCTACATTTTGTGCACTGTAGTCCATGTATTTAGTAAGCGGGAGTTGTACACATTCCCACTACGTGTTTAAAATGATATAGGTCTGCATGTTTTTTTTTTATTGTTTACACATCTGGTAGACATGAATGTTTCATATTTTTTTATCTCAAGGATTATCCCTTCTACACTGAATAGCAACGCCATTGCTTGTAAAATGTCTTACTGTCAGAACAGTGAACAAGCATCCTTTTGTTATTAAATATTTAAAGATCGCTGGGTAATACAAAAAGGCATAAAGGCAGATTTGTAATTTAAATTGGACCTTGAGGATGTGCTTTATCCCTAGCATCCTGCCGCGAGGCTGCAAGGCAAACAACTGAAATTTTAATATCTACTTTTTGAAATCAAGTAGCAAGTGGTACCTTTCACCAGTGTCCACATGCATAAAAGTACAAGAGAGGTTACATTAGGGCATACTCAGTGTCTTTGTGGTCTGGTTGTTTTTCTTTGTTCTTTCATTAGATAACTAGAACAGCACCTTCCGCTTTAACCCCCCACCCCCTTCACCCCAAATACACTGAAGCTTGTTTTGCTGCTGAATATGCCTCAAACCTCCGCCTTTGGTCCCAGGTTAGTTCAGCCTCATGTTTTATTGATGTATTGTTGTTATTTGTTTCCTTGCCTGTTCTCCTTGCGTGTGTGGCGAAATGACGCACTCCCTACACAACGCACCTCAAACAGAACAACAGCACGCATACATAAGGGACAGATGGGGGTTTGCTGGGATGGTAAAGCTAGTATTGCCCCTGTTGTGCAGTCATATGTTGTTTTTATAATGTGTTTAGTGGATAAAATGAAATAAAACTGGATCTTGGTTTGGTTGGATAGCCTTCACACATATTAGAAGATCTGAGTAGCTTTTTAGATTGCATCCAGTCAGAACCTGCTCACTGTGAGGGATTATTAAAGGATAATTAAATGCATGAAAAAATGTACAACCAAAGTGACGTCAATAGGAAGAGATCATATGACATTTCATTTATTTTAAAGCTAGAGAAATAATGCCAGTGGGAAGAAGAATAGACATGGGGGAAATCAAAGTTGTTGAAGGAATGTGCTTGTTCTGATCTAAATATGACAATCTAAATTTTAGGTTTTGATGTGGAGGTGCAGAATTTACAAGAAATCTGAAAGACAACATTGGTACTGTTCATAAATCAGTATCCAAAAACACATTTTGTTTGTAGCCCTCAAGAAAGAAGTCAACTCTATACATCACTAGATCTCTTCGAGGAACTTCTTACTCACAGCTTTCAGAGTGTGGGAACATGGGAAATACCTCTAGATTGAATTTATTTGAAAATGGGCTTGTAATTAAATAAAGAAAGTGAGAGAGCAAGATTTGCTTGTATAAAAATAGAAGTGAGTATGTGAAAATGCATTTCCTACACTGAACCTCCTTCTATTCATAGGTAACACATTGCCGGTTTTGATAATTTGAAAAATTGTGGCACTAGGCGATTTCTAAACATTCAGCGGAAGATGGTCTCTCTGGTATACATGAAGAAGTATTAGTTTACACTCACTGGAAACATTATTAGGTTCACCCTGATACTAAATAGTTCGACTCTGTTTTGCATTCAGAGCTGCCTTAATTCTTTCTGGCATAGATTTAGCAAGGTGCAGGAAACATTCATCAGAGATTCTGATAGCATCACGTCCTTGCTGAGGATTTATTAGCTGGGCATCCATGATGCAAATCTCACATTACATCACATCCCAAAAGTGCTCTGTTGGCTTGAGACCTGATGGCATGTTATCTTGTTGGAATCAGAAGAAGGACATGGTCAGTCAATACTCAGGTTGGTTGTGGCCTTTGAACGATGGTACTAAAGGGTCAAAATCAAAACAGATGCACAAACATATTCAGATCCTCCTCATGTTTTTGCTTGGTTGCAAACAGATTAAAACAGTTTATCTGAAGAGTCTTAGATTTTTTTTTATTTTTTCCCCTCATCAGTCTTCGCTCAGTATCATACCTCAGCACAATATTGACAGAATCAAAATGGCTTAAAAGAAGAAAAAATGACATTTCAGTCCTTTTACACTGTATGTAGCTGAAGTGTTTTTAGCAGTTATTGCAGCCTTGAATTTTGCTTGCATATCATGCAACAATCATAGCACACTTGGATTTAAGGATTATCCGCCATTCAACACTGCAGATTTTCTTAGGATCTGTGAGTTAGGATGGGTGTCATTGGTGACTGATTTTGTGTTTCCAGTTTCAATTATTAGTTTACTGACTGGGCTAAATTGTTACCTATACACAAATTCAACTTTGTGATGCCAACAGGTTTCATCAAGGTAGAGCTGTAGGTTTACCCAGAAGAGTCTTCCGATCCCTGCTAATGGAAACACAGCCCCACGGGATGGGTACCGGTATCAGTTCTGACATAAACGGTAGTAACCAGACCGAAAAGCAGCACACATTTTGGTGCTTTATTCCGGTGCTTTTTATCCCTGAGATGTCATACACTTTGGATTCTAGCCAATCATTTTACCTTTCCAAGGATAGTAGGCGCGCCCAGGTACGTACGTTCTTTTAGAGCAGAGCTACAGATTAAAAATGCCCAAAGCCAAGCGGTCAAAAGTCTGGCTGTACTTTACAGCAAAAGATGCAAACTGAGCAGCCTGCAACAAGTGCTTTAAGGTGATACTGTGCAAAAGAGGTAACACCTTGAATGTGATGAAACACCTGGCGATGGTTTGGCACCGGTATTGGATAAAACCTAAACGATACCCACCCCTACCCACAAGGTGATATTTCTACCACTGTGCTTGACTGGGGATGGTGCAGGGCAGGTGAGGAGTGGTAACTCAGTTCATTTACATACAATACATGGAAATGAAGCCAGACAGTTCAGTCTTAGTTTCATTGTAGAGAATCTTGTTTATGACAGTCCTTTATATTATTTTTTGCAAACTCCAAATAACTGTATATTATTCTGTGAGGGGAGGTTTTTGTCTGACACTCTGCCATAAAACCAACATCAGTGTCATGCTACACTGACAATTGTTTTCTGCACACTGAAGCTGAGCCAGAGTGACCACCAGGTCACCTCTCTTGACCAGTCCTTCTCTCCTGATTGCTTATTTGGGAAAGCAGCAAATTTTAAGAAGAGACCTGGATGTTATAAATGCCTTCCATTTAATAGTAACACAGGCCTCTGTGCTACTGGGAACATTAAATGTAGCAGTCATTGATCTGTGCCGGCATAATACTTTGTTCCTGTGACCTGTATTGGTTTTCTCTCCAATAGACACTGTCAGGTGTCAGACAGTATTGTTTGCCTTTAAGAATTGTGACCAGTTTGATTTTACACAGGTGGACTCTAGTCACAGTGGATAAACATTTCAAGGGAATGTAAATGGTAAATGGCCTGTATTTATATAGCGCTTTACTGGTCCCTAAGGACCCCAAAGCGCTTTACATATCCAGTCATCCATTCACACACACATTCACACACTGGTGATGGCAAGCTCCATCACAGCCACAGCCACCCTGGGGTGCACTGACAGAGGCGAGGCTGCCGGACACTGACGCCACCGGGCCCTCTGACCACCACCAGTAGACAACGGATGAAGTGTCTTGCCCAAGGACACAACAACCGAGACTGTCCAAGCCGGGACTCGAACTGGCAACCTTCCGATTACAAGGCGAACTCCCGACTCTTGAGCCACGACCGCCCCCATGTCACAGTTTTAAAGAGTGAAAGGGTCTAAAATACTGAATGTACTGCATGTAGAAACATATACATAAATAGATTTACTTTATTGGGACTTAGAGTACTCAAAAAAACAAACACTGCGTTTCTGGATTCAACATTGGTCAGGTTATTCATCATCCCACAGGGTCTATCCTGGTGTCTGGCTGTAACATGCAGCCTCTGTGTTTCAGTATGCTGAGCTACAGTGTGACAGCAGAGTGACGGAAAAAGCTAATTGGTTCAACTGATGTGTCAGCACAGTGGTAGGCTCAGTGGAGAACAGCAAATAGGTAGCAGCTCCTGCCAGCCTCTTATAATGCCATAGCACAAGCCAAATGCAGTTCAGAGAGGCTGGATAAACCTGCAGAGCTGTTGCGTTAGAGATCATTTCCCGATCCCCAGATGAACATATTAGATCAAATAACAGCTCAAAAGTTTTCTGTTATTTTTTTCTCTTCTCTCAAAAATTGCAGTTTCACTTTCTGGATGTGTCTGTGTACACTCTGGGACTGAGGAGATTTTGAAAAAATGCAAATACGTCCACAAAGCCCACCCCCCAAATATAAAGACAGAACAAGCAGAAAACCTTTTTTTTTCTAGGCAATGCACAATGTCAGATGACAGAAACCCAGCACTCCTCGGTTGGCTGTATTGGTAAATATATGTCAGGCCTGTTTGACATGTTTGTCACTTCTTCTTCTGCAAGCATAAGAAAATTTTTGATGACTCATCGTGACTGGGGTTATTTACATAAGTATTGCCTGTCTAATATGGAAGCTGCCATCATATGAAACTGTGAAAGCACTTCAGAACCAGATACGGTTTCAGTGTAAGCCAACACTCTAAAGACATGTGGGAGCAGTGGCTAATCTAAAGTTGGATTCCCATCAGGGTAAAACTGGCAACTGTACCACGGCCCCCAAAGTCCTGTAGACCTGAAAGACTCAGGTACACTGTATCCACTGCTGTTCAGCTGATTGATTAAATGCACCACTTAAGAATAGTATTACCTTAACCTGCATTAGTATCTAGTGTTGTGGCCGTGTCTTGTAGCAAAGCAATTTGTCAAAATAACAATCCATATTCTGCCTTTATTTCAATCTTGAAAGTGGCAACGTCTCCCCCAGAGCTCCAATTCACTGACATCTATGTGCATCTTCTGCAAAATTGCTCACCTTACATGCTGCCAGGATGAAAGCTTTCAAAGTGTGGACAGCTGCAAGTATTCTCATCCAATTCCATTCTGTTTTATTTATACAGCACCAAATCACAACAACAGTTGCCTCAAGGTGCTTTACATTGTAAAGTAGACCCAACAATAATACATACAGAAAAAAAAACCCAACAATCATATGACCCCCTATAAGCAAGCACTTTGGCGACTGTTATGACATGCATAGGTTCTTTCTCTTCAGCACCCTCTGCTGGTCATAGTTGGAATACTCACCAGCTTATATTTTGGTGGGGTTTTTCTGTGTTCCTGTGGGTAGAGGAAACAGGAAGCTGGTCGCTTGTTAGCCTGCAGAGTATGTTGTTGCTCTTTAAAACGTTTCTGCCTTGGAGAGTTATTGCTTGTGAGTATTAATGTACAACATGTTTACAAGTTTATTTGGTGTATTTCTATTACAGAGATTTGTTTAGAAACCAGTTATTTCATCTGTTATGTTTATCTTCGAGGAAGCTAAACTCACTAAGTTGTATTGTGATTAATACTGAGTCGCTGTTGATTACACATACTATATAACAGTATAGTTCATATCCTAGAAGTGTGAGTAAAAAGGAAAAGACATCTTGTAACATTTACTTTGTGTTTGTTTTTAGTTTTACGGGAAGAAAAGGATGTCAATCATTGAACTACTGACAAAGTAAAAAGCCTTAAACTTACTTCCGCCTCCAATGTTCATTGAAACCGTTAGCTGTCTGTCAGTTGGGCAAAGGGACGCACAATAAGGACAGAACAGCGACAGTGGGAAGGCAAAACTCCATTTTAACAGGAAGAAAGCTCCAGCAGAACCAGGATCAGGGAGGGACAGCCATCTGCTGTGACCGGTTGGGGTGAGAGAAGGAAGACAGGACAACAGACATGCTGATATGGTCTGTCTGGATGGTTAAGGGAGGTGAAGAACAAGAAGTTCTTCATCTTTAAAGTAAAAGTGCTAAAATAGCTAGCTTAAATGAACTATCACATGTAAAACTTGCATTTTGTTGATTTGGGTAGTACTGTTTTTGCCCTCCAGGTGGGCATGCCCCACTAGCTCTGACGGCATGTGAAAACTATGGATTGAAATTTGTGCCCTAAATTTCTAAAGATTGCTTAATGTTTATGTGCACGGATTTGGTATTGGTGCCATAGTAATGGCTGAGTAGAAGCCCTAAATTTGCCTTGAATCTCCCTAATTGGAACATAGTATTGATTTTGTATCAAAGGTTAGATTAAAAGACAGGAAAGAGAAGTGATTCTACACAAGAAACATCAAATATCAAAAGAAAAAGACTTACAGTTGTAACCACATTAACCATACAGATACTGTAGATAAAGACATTTATAAGACATTAGTGGGATGGTGGCACAGAGGTAAAACTGTGACACTGATCTGCTTGGTAATATGCAAGAATGAGAAGAAAAAAAATCCTGCAAATTAAACATCCAGTCTGAGCTTGCTAGAACCCAATATTCCTGCAGCATTTCTGCATTTATAGTTTACAATGCTTGCAGATGTTTTTTTTTAATATAAATGTATTTTTCAACATGTGAAACACCAAAGGGATATCTAACTTAAATTGCAAATAGCAATAAATGTGAAAAAAGGCAGTGAACATCCTTACTAATATGAAAATTAGTAAAGATATTCTAATGCAACATCTATATTACATTTACTCAACCCTCTACACACTCTCAGATCCCCACAACTATCCATCATTAAAATATTATTTACAGATCTTTCTTTCATTTACGCTATCACTCACCTCCCTTTTCCAGGGCTTTGCAGAGAAAATGTCGTCCAGTGATACTAGTTTAATTACATAGACCATTAGGGGAAGGTAAGATGACTGAAGGTAAATGGACTGATTCTTATACAGTGCTTTTCTCCTCTCCCGTAGCACTCAAAGTGCTTTATACAACATGTCTCACTTGAGTGCTTACCATCTACCAATCACACACATTTATACTTCATTGGTGTATCAGTGTTCATGCATAGAGCCACAGTCTCTATTCTTTGATCATACTCCATCGGAGCATTAATATGTGTGATTGGTAAATAGAGAATTTGGCTCGATTTGGGCAACTCAGAGTGCCCTCGGGATGCCCAAGGATATCTGGCAGCCGGGTACTGAACCAGCACTGAGGCAGGTTAGGACCAGGTAGCAGAGGGAAGGTCCAGTTGTCTGGATGTCTGGGATTATGGTGTTGAATGCTGAGCTGTAGTTTGTGAAGAACATCCTCATGTACCATGCCTGTTCTCCAGATGGCTCAGTGCTCAAGCCAAGTCATTGTTTTTGTACTCTGACATACCTGCTTGTTTTCTGCTGCTTGCCACTGAACACAAGCTCTGGACAAGCTAAGACTAACTCAGGGGCAGCTCTGACTTTTCCAGCAAGTCAACAACGGTGCTGCAACCTTCTTGCAAATATCATGTAAATTTTTCATGTAGATGTGTAGTTGAGCTCAAATTTAACATTACTGCCTTATTGCTTTGATGATGGGTGTGCCACGCTGACGTCGCTTTTGCCTTGAAATTCCCTGCATCGAGCCAAATTCTCTAAAGTATTTGCTGAATTATCTAAAGTGACATCTGATAGAGGTTTTTCTCTTTGAAGCAAACACTGTTTCCCCCCACAACGAAAGTCTCATCTGAATACACGATTCATTTAGAAAACAATACATATTAATGACTTTACACATAAACCAGGGCATCTTTCATGCATTTTAAACTTAGCCTCCTGTTTTACATTTTCTTGGAAGATCACCCTTGATTTTCCTGCTGTTCTCTTTCTCACTGCATCCCCATTTTCTTCTAGCCACCTCCAGCAGACATGTTTATTTATAGCAATGACTCGTGTGCAAATAAGCTATTGGGGTATAGAACACTGAGTAGTTGAGAAGCAGGTTCAGACATCAGTCACAGCAAAACCTTAAAAAGCACATGTTCTGGCAACTTTTTAGATCCCACCCATCCACTGGAAGGCTTAGGTAATAAAGCACTGCCCAGCTGAGGCCTCAAGGGATGGGTTACTGCCTGTGTGAGTCATTCTCCGAGGCTGATCTTGTCCTGGTTCTTTCTATTAATAGCCATCTGAGACCATCTGAACTCTAGTTTCTAATAGCTTCACACCCTCTACTTGGCCCAGAAAAGAAAATCATCCATTCTCAATGGTATGGCTCAGAGGCATGAGAATAAAACCACCCTATCTTTACAACTTTATGCAAATTTTCAAGACCATGTCGTTTTGGGTTTTTTTTTTTTACTTTCAAGTCCGGTTATGAAATAGAGCAAATGTACTGCGGCCAGATCAAAATAATTTTTTTGTGTTATTTTCACTGTTTTGCATTTAGGGTAGCATATATATATATATATATATATACATACACACACAGTGTTGGGGAGTAACAGAATACATGTACCGCTGCTACGTATTTAAAATACAAAATATGAGTAACTGTATTCCGTTACAGTTACCGTTTAAAAAGGTGGTATTTAGAATACAGTTACTTTGTTGAAATAAATGGATTACACGGCGGTACTTCCCTGTTTCATATTGTCGCGGGTCAGGACTGTTTGGGTTTTGTTTGACAGCTATGTTCTGTTGTTCCAGGCGGCAGCGTTACGGTTGCCATGGTTACAGGGTGACGCTCTCTCTCTGCATGTTTCCTGGGTGAGAGAGCACCTTTTTGTTGTTGTTGTGCTAAGCTAATAGGCAGAATGCTACAGGTATAGCTCTAAAGAATGTAGCATCATAGGCAGTGTAGTCCGTGCTGCAGGGAGAATGGACTGCCATACCCGTTATGTGTCTGTGAACGAGGGAGGGAGAAAAAGGAAAAGTACGAGCTATCATCGAGCAAAAACGTGAGCTGGAAGCATGTAAATATAATAATAACCACTGCAGCCAAGAAGAGTGCCTGACGAGCCCAGTTGTAAGTAAGCTATTAAGACTCGACTGTACACCGTGTTCGTGTTTTCCTCCAAAAACAATAAGTTCCGTTGGAGCAGCCTTCTTGTTTACATGGTAAAGTGTAAACAACAACACTCAGTCAGTGTACCATGAAATAACTTCTTCTGTTTTCCTATTTTTGGTAGAGTACTGCTGCCAGTGAGAAACTGGAGAGGGAGCAGGAAGGAGGATTCCCACATTCTGTGATGATGTGAATGGTAGCTATATATGTGTCTGTGTGGGCAAAATTGTTGGAGCTTTGATGAAATATTACCAGAGCTACAGCTTTAAATCCCCTTAGACCCACTGATATAATCTCTAGATGTTTAATATAGCAAATGTAGGATG
The DNA here is from genome assembly GCF_963576455.1 of Neolamprologus multifasciatus. NCBI lineage: Eukaryota > Metazoa > Chordata > Actinopteri > Cichliformes > Cichlidae > Neolamprologus > Neolamprologus multifasciatus. The sequence goes on along the minus strand of NC_140456.1, from coordinate 14,198,173 downwards.
TGCACAAAGAGCATTTGGAGATTGGTTTAAAAAACAAGTTTGAAGTTCATGACTGTTCCTATTACAGGAAAAATCTATAGTTTTTATTTATTACTTGCATCTCAGTTATGAATTTTTAATGCATGGCTAATATTTATCTTATACACAGAAATGTTGAAGTACAACACTACCAACAAAAAATATGAAAATAAAAATTACTTACTAAATATAACCATGGACAATGCAGCTTTTTATTTAGTTTTTTATTGAAATATTTTATGATTTGGTATTACTTACAGCCCCCTGGCTTTGCATTTCTTTCACTTTATAGCACACTCCCAACTTTAGATTGTTCATAGCAACAAATGCATACAACATTGTATATAATTTCATTTATAGTACTCAAGTGCTAATGTTTTTTTTTAAATTGCATTTCTATATACTTTACTTCCAAGGAGCCAGACCTTGTAGTTTTTAAAGTGATCTTGAGCAATAGTTCTCCAAACTCCCTGAAGGTCTTTCAAAGTTTTTCGTTGGACATTGGCTGCTTTTTCAGCCACCTTTTAAAAAACAGCAACAGATGAACTATATCTGAAAGTCATACCCTAAGAAATAGGGAAAAAAACAGCAAAGACCTGACTCGGGACCTGAGATCCTTCACTTAATCCATCTACTGTTCATTGAACCCTCATCAGAAATGGTCTCAGTGGGAAGGTGGCTGTCAACAGGCTTTCTTAGGAAAGGCAACCAGGGAGAAAAGGCAGAGGTTTGCCAAAGTATATAAGAACTGGACTGAAAATGAGTGAATGCAGGTTTTATGGAGTGATAAATCTTTTTTTTTTTGTTCAAATCTGTATGTAGGAAGTCAGGAAGAAAGTACAACAGTGAATCTTTGCAACCATCTGTAAAACATGGTGGAAGCTCTGTTATGGTTTGGGGCTGCATGTGTGTCTGTGCTGTTGGGAATCTTGTCAAAACTGATAGAATTTTGAATGCAGAAACATCTTATCAGATTTTGAGACGTGTCAACAAGTTTGGTTTTTCAGCACGACAATGATCTCAAATGCACATACATACATGGAAAAACATACAATGGAACAATATCAGTCATGGATTGGCCTCCAAAAGAACAAAAGGCAGCCAACGTCCAAAGAGTTCTGAATGTCTTTCTAGAAGCCTGGCAAAATATAAAGAAATGAGGGATGTTCAAGACTTTTGTACAATGTTGTATATCTAAAGAAGCTTCCCACAAGAAGTCATTCACACAATTTATGAAAGCCTGAAGTGAACTGAGCAGTACTTCACACACATCATGACAACAATCCTTGGCCCCTTAAGGAAACCGCAACTGACAATGTACAATCCTGAAGGACATAAATACTATTCTTTACCAGCCACATCCTCACATATTGAGTTCCCTTGCTGAATACAAATGTGAATGATGTTGGATGATTTTCTCAGAGGGTATGAAAGTCATTTATCTACTGGCATCTGCTGAATATAAACAAAGAAAAAACACATTTTTCTCAAGTCACATATTTTTAAAGGAACTGCCCATGTTTAGAGGGAGACCAAAGGAGACCAGTGTTGTAATTTATTTTGCTGAGGCAATATTTGGTTTGAGTATTGCATTAGAAGTAGCTTGTTTTAACCAATCAACTAAAAAAAATGCATTAGAGACTGAAATCATCATGCCATCATCAAGGGTTGAGATCGCTGAATGTGAATTTCTTTTTGGAATCTCGAAACTATTTGTTACCAAAATGCTCAGAGAGTTTCTATCCATCACTTGGTGACATATTTAAAAGCTGAAGCTGTTTAATGCTACAAACTAAAATTGCTGCCATTCAGTTGTTTTCTTCACCTCAATTGAAGAGGGCAGCACACTGGGCATCTGACCAAATGTGGAATATGGTTACAATCTTGCCCCCACTCCTTGAGCACGATGGTGTCACAGTGAAGATGACCTTTGGATATAAAATAAAATGTTTGTATCATTTTGACATAATTCTATTATGAAGTCTTGAGTTATAACAAAAACATGTTTTACAGTGACCTTAGTCTTTGGGGTTTGACCAAAACAATCTAATATTCAACCTCATGGACAGGCACAACATTTGGATGCCATCATGTGGGATGGTGGCTCATCTTTCAGTCACTCCTGCCTGGAGTTGCTGCTAGGTCTGTGGAGGAGACTTACACTGTCACACTCTGTCGCTCAAACAACTCCACAGCTTTTCAATGGGGTTGAGATCAGGGCTCGTTGCTCATGTGGTGCACTCTGCCTCCAGCATTCCAGTCAGGTTGCCCCATCTCCATGTCAATTTCTCCAAACCTGTGATACCTTTTTTATAGGGTTGGATGTGTTTGACAGAGGAGTGGTCATTAGGTATTGGTTGGATAAGGGTATTGTAACTTCATCCTCAAAACTGTGTTTTCAGACACAGGGCTACTAACCATAATCAGTCAGTCATGACCAAATCCCACATGTAGGGAATTATCATGAAAGCAAGCCTACATGCATTGGTACAACTAATTTTCTTATTAGAGAAAGGCAGATTGAGCAACAAATAGAGTGGTGCATCATTAAATCTCTTTAGTGTACAGTGGGCCATTTATATGGATACACCGTAATAAAATGGGAATGGTTGGTGATATTAAAGTCCTGTTTGTGTCACATTAGTATATGTGAGGGGGCAAACTCCTTAAGATGGGTGGTGACCATGGTGGCTATTTAGAAGTCGGCCATCTTGGATACAACTTTTGTTTTTCCAATAGGAAGAGGGCCATGTGACACATCAAACTTATTGGTAATGTCACAAGAAAAACAATGGTGTGCTTGGTTTCAACGTAACTTTATTCTTTCATTAGTTATTTACAAGTTTCTGACCACTTATAAAATGTGTTCAATGTGCTGCCCATTGTGTTGGATTGTCTTCCTTTTGAAAAAACAAAAGTTGTATCCAAGATGGCCGACTTCTAAATGGCCACCGTGGTCACCACCCATCTTGAGGAGTTTGCCCCCTCACATATACTAATGTGCCACAAACAGGACTTTAATATCACCAACCATTCCCATTTTATTACGGTGTATCCATATAAATGGCCCACCCTGTATATTTGATTAAATATATGGTTAAATTATTGACAACTAATGAATAGAGAAATTTGCTTTCTGTTTGGCCTTAGTTTAGCTGAACTCAAATTTTTCATTGTGCTATGTGATTTTTGTTGGTTGGCTAATTGACCCAGTAGTTTTTAGTAAACTAGAGGCAATATTCTCCATTGCAATTTTAAAAGACATGTCTCTTTGTCTTATTGCACCAGTAGCCTGTAACCTTGTATGCAGTGCCATGAGACATAGGGAAAGCCAAAGGGAAGAAAGAAAGGAGACAGTATCATGTGTTGATAGTAGCTGCTGTTTTTAATTGCTAATGTGCATAGAGATACATGTGGTTTAATGTTTGTTGTTGGCCTTGTTGACAACAGAATGCAAACCGAGATGGCATTTATCATTCAGTGCAGAAAATGTTTTTAAAATCTGGTGAAGGACATGGATCTCCCTTTACACCCATATTAAACTGTGTTTACTCTGTCACTCCGCCCCTGCACTGTTTCTAGCGTTAGTGTAGGGCACATATAAAATGATTATTTAGCTCAGGTAAACCCAGCAGGACTGTAAAGCATATAAGATCCAATCCCTGAAAAACAGTAGCCTCGGCAGCTCAATGACAATACAGTGTGTAGACCTCCTGAGACTGTGGTTTCACTAAGAAAACCTTTGCAAACTATTTTACCTCTTTCCTCTGCTCTCTTTTCTTGTAGTGACTAATAAATACTAACAAGTTTAGATGTTCCCAAACTCCCAATGCAGACAACAAGAACTCCTCCAGATTAACCAGGTAGGATATAAACTAAAATGACAGATGGACTAAATGGAAGGTCTGCTGAGATTTCTTGAAGTTCTCTAATATTTCGGTCAATACTGACCAGGTAAGAGAGGCAACAGTACCTGTAACTGGTACTGAGTCTTCAGTGAGTTCAGCCTTGTGCAAATAATTTCTGTTGTCATGTATAAAGTAGAGATGGACCGATCCGATATTACGTATCGGTATCGGTCCGATACTGACCTAAATTACTGGATCGGATATCGGAGAGAAATAAAAAATGTAATCCGATCCATTAAATATATAAAAAAAACCACCTCACAAAACTTGCGACACGGCGTAACTCGGCTCATAACCCTAGCACAGCGGAGCAGTGTGGTCACGTGATAGAGCGGCTGTGTGTATTTGTAGCCTGCTAGCAAACATTTCATCTCCGAGGAAGTTATCTCAGAGAGAAGTAAAGCAAGTGTATAAGTTCATCTCTGAATGTTTGTAAAGCATTCCCGCGTTAAGCTTAACAGATATATAGAGCGACTGCCTCTCTCTCTCTCTCTTGTTGCTACTTCAATCGTGAAACTGCTTAATGATCAGCTGATCGGCTTTTCTGTTGCGAGTCCGTCTCTCTTCTTTGTTTTTGGCCCACTTTGCACCAGAAAGAGGAAACCAGCGGCTGAACAACAGTAGCACGTTTAACCTTGATAAGCTGTTGTTAGAATTTATTTTATATTACTTTCTACACCAGGATCCTTTGCTGACGGCTGGTAACTGTGCAGGGGCGGATCTAGCAAAGTTTAGCCAGGGGGGCCGATAGGGCATTAACAGGGAAAAGGGGGCACAAAGACATACTTTTCTTTCATATTCTCATTTAAAATGTCGAGCTTTTAATAAATAATTATCTGAATCTTACACCCAAAGTTTTAATCTGATGTAAAATGTATAGAAGTCCATTACTGTATATAGTAACTATTAAGTCTAATATACCCTAGTAAGCTATAGTACTTTTTCCTTTGGGAAGGTACCATCTGTGAATTCTGCAATTCTGTTGAAGAAAGATGTTGAATCTATTTAATTATTCTTGAAAAATAATTGATTTCTGTGCATTTTTTTCCCCCCTGCATCAAATTAAAGTTGATTACATTGATTAAGCATCATGAGGAAGAGGGTGGTTCCCTATTTTCTTTTGCTGAGAGTTTGCAACCCTATTAGTTAGGTTGCTTAATATTTCTGCTAAGTACTCTTTAAAATACCAGAATAGGGAGGATGGAGTAGGTTTAACTTTATTAGATTGATCAGTATTGCTGATCTATGAAATATTTTGGGTGCAGTGTGTTTTTTTTACATACAGGTATAACAGAATAGCTTTAGTGTTGTTGTTGTTTTTTAACTTGAGTATGAACTTATACAAAAAGCAGCAAGATATTAAAAAAACAGTTTTATTGATTAAAAAACACACTATATCGGATTCATATCGGTATCGGCAGATATCCAAATTTATGATATCGGTATCGGACATAAAAAAGTGGTATCGTGCCATCTCTAGTATAAAGTTCTGCTGCATGCTATTAGTGATTAAACTGCCTGTTGTGTGGCTCAGATCTGGCATGGACGAGCACAGATTTTCCTTGCAGTTTATATGCAGCTCATTTCGACTTTTTAATCTGATTTATTAGCATTAATTCAAAAGTCAATAAGTTACAAAAGTAGTTGGTCATTACTCTCAATTATCTCACCTGGCTGATAGACAGAGGAAAATATAGTGTTTGTCACTCTAATATCATCCTTGTTACCTAGAAGGATCACAATTATGAGGCCGAACTGTCAGGAACAATAACAGAGGAAATGTATCAAAGAGACATGAAATCCGCATTGGTGAGGAACACACCATTGGTTTCACTAATGAATCCCATTCTCTGCCTGGAGATTAGTTTAATAGACACGTGTGCAAATATGTGTATGCAATGGAAGAGTGCAAAAGCGTGGGTGGGTGTTTGCCTTGGATGTTCTGTAGCTGTTGTGGAGTTTTCTCTTTGATGCTGATAGCAAAAGAGGTGCAGCAGATGATACGTACCCACAAATCATTGCTGCCGGTTGCCAGCAAGGTGAATATCCGGCAGAGGTCACAGCCTTGACCAATATAAAGAGTGAACTCTCTTCATGTAATACTTAAGTTAAAACATATAGTGCTAGTGATAAAGACGTTGGCTTCCTGCCCAACGCAATGCAATTTAAAGGCAAATCACTGAGAAAGTGCTAAATTCTCTGACAGACTCTGATGGGACTTTATACAAACACAAACTTAACTTTAAAAAAAAATATGAATAGTATGGAAGCCAGGATCATGTTATCATTCCTCAATGACTGCAAATGTCTAAAAACAGGAATTACTGCAGCCAAAAATAGAACTACTAGCACTGACGTTCTCCTCCCCTCCTCATGAATCCTCATTATCGAATGCATGTGCATCTGTAGCTCAGGGGATCCAGACTTTCTTGAGTACTCCAGGAGTTGTTTGTAGTTGGCAAGGCTTCAATGCAAAAAAAAAAAAATCTGCAATCTACATGAACACACTTGCAATGCTTGACACAAATCCAAGGAAATTCTTTGATTTCTGTGAGAGATGACTTGCAGATAAAGATGGGGATTCTGGTGAATCTTTTGAGGAAATCTTTTGCATTCGCAAAAGAAAAACGAAAAAATTGCAATGCCTCACTTGAGCTGGGCTTTGCATACATATATCACTCTTTTCAGGAATAACTGGAGAAAAATATTCCTTCCTATCCTCCTTTGTAGGTTTGAAAGGTGTTTCATTCCCTTTACATAAACAGTTGCACTTGATATGTTCTGAGAACTATAATGTACTGTAAATGACAGTTAAATGACTCATAAAGACACTCCTCCCTCCACCAGCTGTCACTGTGTTGTAATATATTCTCTTCTAATTGTCATTGCACACGTTGTTCAAATGATATCTTTACATAGCTATGCAAATGTCCAGGTAATGAAAGACAAACAGAAAACCAGCCAAACAAACAAAAGTGTCAAATTAAAACCAAAAAAATCAATTGACTCTGATCAGTATTTGGTATGACCACCTTTTCATGCTGTTTAGCAGGTATGTTGTTGCAATCTTATTGGATTAAACCATCTGTTGCAGGCTTCTCTTTTTTTCTTGTTGCTGCAGTTATCCATCTATGACTCAGGCTTCTACCGATGCACAATTCATTTGCGATTGATCAGAAATCTCCCCGGTGATTTTCCATTCATTCTGTAGAAATATTCGACTTTACAGAAATATGATAACATTTAAGGTTTGCACTTTATTTCTGCGTTAAAATATGAATGTGAATTGAACAATTGCACATTCTCAAGCCATAAATCTAACAATATTTATTAAAAATAATAATAATAATAATATTCCAAGTATAATATTCCAAGTGCCACAGAAGTGCTCATTCCCACATTCAAAATATAGTGCAACTGCTATATTTTGAGGGGGAAAAATATAAATATTTAACAATTTAAAATGCAGTGATGCATATATAACTATTAAATATACAAAGTCACTGGCATGACTCACTTAACTGTAAAATTGTCAAAAAAAAAATACAAATGGTTTAAATTACAAAGTTTTGTGAGTACATTATGACTGAGAACATGTGATTTGATCTCCTGTAACATCCTTTAATAAAGAGCATAATTCATGAAAACTGTTACTGCTCTTGCCTTTCTTATGGCAAGATCATTACTCTTCAGCTTACTTTGGTCACATGCATCACTGTTGTTACTGTTTTCTGTCATATCAAACAAAATGTTGCACATTTCCCAAGATAATAACGTTATACCCATTGAATTCTGCTACACTTAAGGTCTGAGGTCTAAAGGATGGCATCATTACTCATTTTTAACTGTTTTTCAAACATTTTCATTGTTACAAGGTCTCACAAATGAAGAAATATCATACAATCCCACTTTGAACAAAGCTGATAGCGATAAATAAAAGATAATCTCCTGATTTGTTGCACTATCATTAATCTTCCGTGACTCTAACTGTGCTGCAGAGACAGAAATAATATTTGATAAAAGCCTTTAACATAGAATAGGATTTACTTCAGTGACACAAAGATAGCACATGTAGTCTTCAAAGAAATGCACAATCTTTTTTTTTTTTTTTTTTTTGGGGGGGGGGGGGATGTTATGATGTTGATGTTATTTGTGTGTGTATATATAAATTTCAACAAGTAAAACCATAGTGGAAGTTTGCAAGTTAGAATAAAGGAAACTAATTTTAAGGCATCTTCCATATTCCATTTCATTACCCCTAAAAAGCATGGGGGCAAATTGGGTTATTATATACATTATATATAAAAAGCCCAAAGGACAAGAAGTGATTTTTATATTGCACACATTCCAGACAAAGCAAGTTGCACTACTCATGGATGTCACACCCACACATCCTGCAGGAAAGCACCACAGAAACACAGTTTTCTACTGCATGCACACTTTTTACACCACTGCATTGGTGTCAGAAAAGAGCAATTAAATGACAGTTTTGCAGGCGAAAAAAACAAGAGTATGCAGTGTGTGTGTGTGTGTGTGTGTGTGTGTGTGTGTGTGTGTGTGTGTGTGTGTGTGTGTGTGTGTGTGTAAAGGCAGACACAAAGGAAGAGTTAACTCAAAGCAAACAATTAATAAAAGCAAGTTTCACATAAGGAAGGAAAACATGGGAGCCAAAAAAACAGTAATGAGCAGCTATTAGCTTGCCGAGCACCTCAGTGCTCCCTTGTCTGAAGATATTGGTTATGTCCACTATTGTATTATACGGTATTACATAATCTCAACTTGAAAACAAATGGCATTAGATGATAGGATTGATTCAGTTACCGCCCTTCTCTTTTACTAAAAATGAGAAAGGCATAAACTCAATTTCAGCTGTCATAGGATTGTTTTTATATTATTACCACAGACAAATGCCCAGTATGGAGCTGGGGGAGAATGTCGGCCAAAACTGAGGGAAAATCTAATTACAGTGGAGTGATTGACCATTCAAAATAATGCTACCCTAGGTATGGCAAATTTCGAAAGCTAAATGCGTGGCGGTGACAGGAGATCCATATTACATCTTGCATCTGTGTAATGAAAATGTGATATTGGAGACATAAAGCACATGTAATTGGCAGTTCTGTTTAACAAAACCCACGGAAACATTGCTACTGGAACAAAGACATAACGGAGCTCAGATAAAACCACCGTTTTTACAATTTGATATTTAGCTCAGGCGGTCTTCGAGATTTCATTAGTTTTTACACCTGCTCACCACTGGAACTCGCGACACCTTGACATTCATTAGTATCGGATGCTGCAGGAATTCATTAGTTGCCAGCTGACAAGACTAAAAACTGCGAGAGCAACTGAATCAATACTTTCACAGTTTTAACAGAAGTTGCGTGATGCTCTGTGGCTGCCGTCAAAACGTTCAGATTTCTGCCTCCTGATGATTTTGATCTATGCTGACGCTTTCCATTGCTTTACGGTCACTAGAGAAGTAACAGACTGAAAGTAGTCATTTGAATGTAGAAGCGGCCATCGTGACATCCAAAATGAATTTATGCACAGTGAGTCAGATAATACTTTTCCTTCCGGTGTTAAATCCATATGGATGTTATACTGATCAGCCTCATAAATGCGTAGGTCTGTGTAGTTGAAAGCTGTCATGCTATGCACAAATAAATTCTTCACATCATGACTCAGTACAGGAGATTATTTAACAAGCTAATAAAATCATTTACAAATGTTTAAAACCATCTATTACTGGAAAACTGTGTTCCACCAGATAGTAATGTCACCAATAAGGAGAAAAAAAAAAGGTTGATATTTTCTATACAAATAAAACCAAAATGCAACCAGATCCACAGCTGCTTGTTAGTGTTGCTTGTCAAGACTAAGTAAGCTTCAGAGGGGGAAATGGGCAGAATACGAAGCTGCACTAATGAGCTTCATTATCAGTCAATGATTTTAAGAGGCTTTGTGAAGAGATCCACGAGGGGAATGAATTAGCAAAATTCAGATTAGAACACACCAGCGATTCATATCGAATGCGCCTTGATGCTTTAGATTACCGAGTATCAGAAGTAACATGAAAACAAGAAAAGAAAGGGTGCAATGAGTGAGGCTCTGTGTGGCTATTTTTTTCCCAGTATTATCAGCCTCTCACAACACAAGCAACATCAAAGCTGATCTAATGACACAGAGACATGCGAAACACGCAGAAAAAGAAACTGCTAATTTCTAGCTTTTATTTTTTTTTAATTATTATGTTTTTTATAGACAGTATCTCTGAAGTGGCTGTGTTAATATGTGAGTCATACTCCTCTTCCAGTCCTCCTCCCTCCTCTACTGCCTTCTCAGATCCGTTGCCCCTCCCTTCCAGACACCCTTCTCCCCCTCTATTTCTCACCGCAGTAGGTAGTGTGAGCGCTGGATCCCTGCTGCATTACTGGAGCCTTCTGATCTAATTGTTTTGTAATGCGGAGATTTTGCTCGGGATGACTCATAACTTAGAGAAGGGTAGAAAAGTGCAGATGTCACCAAAAATTTGAATGAGTACAAAATAACAGCCAAGACACTCAAAGCAAATTAGAATACCCCCTACATAGCTGTCTTCAACGAAATCATATTGCTTCTCTCAGTTTTCCTTACATCCTTCAGGTGCAGTTTCCGTTTATTCCTTCAATACATTTTTTTCTGTTTCATGTTTGTCGGCTCTGCTTCGGGCTTCTCAGCAAAAATGTCACTGCTAATTCTAGAATACTTCAGCTGTCTGAGCCCAATTAAACATCTTTATACCATTTTGAACTTTCAGTAAAGCTCAGCAAGCAAACACTGATCAGCTTATATAACTGAAAAGAAGGAAAATAAACACCCTGGAGGAAACTGCAGTGTAAGGTGAAATGGTCCAATATTACCACAAAACCTCACCAAAGTCATAATATGTTTTGTAAGGTATTTAATGGTCCTTAACACGATTTAGGCTAACTTATAGTTTGCTGTTCTAAGAAAACAACATTAGTCCTGGCAATATCCAGAAACCAGATTTAAGTAAAATTTATAATTTACTACTAATATAAAATCAGTCTAGCATTACACCCATCCTGCTTTAAGAGCAACCAACAGCTGCCTGGAACGGTTTAGCATCTTCCCTTGCTGTTTTTTATAGTTGCAGGTGCATTAGACAGGGCACCCTTCTAGCACACCCATGATGCTGACTGTGATCAAGGGTGAGCCTTTTCTGCTTTTTAGCCTGCTGTTCTGATAGTCTACTGAGTAACCCAAGCTGTTTTCACACATGTACTGCAGCACTGAACTTTTGTAGACATGACACGAGAGATCTGCAAGTGAGAATGCAGTCAGATCAGAGATTAAACATGTCAGCAACCTACAGCAAAGTCTGTGTGATTGTCTGTCAGATTGGCTCCTGTATGAGAGGAGGAGAGGTAATAATCCGTAGAATTCCCAGAAAATGATTGTGTCTCATGTGCATTGCCTTCCTCTATCTAGGGAATACCTTTGCTGGATCAGAAAATGTCCTACATAAGACACTGAGTAACTTTATCCTGTTCTGTGCTTATAACTGTGTATACTGAAACTAAGTAAAATTTTAAAAAATACATGAAATTGATGTTTTTTCACTTCAGGATTTTAGGCATGGCAATTAAGACAACATCAAAGGAAAAGCACAATTTGCCTCACTGGAGAAATGGGTGAAAATGACCTGTGAAGTTCAGAGGTCAGGACAGTGTAGAGGTATAATACATTGTCTGACTACAAACATGAAGAAAAAATAGCATTGAGTAATCCAGTGTCAGCAATGAAAATCAAAAAATGGGCTGCTGTCAGTGTTTGTAGCTCTTCAAGCCGCCCTGTAACCTGTAAAATTATGACAATGAAGAAAAAAGAAATTTAAAAAAAATTAATTATATTGATCTATTGGCCCACTCTGGCCAGATTACCAGTCCAGCCCTAACTGCTACTACTTCTAAAAGATATTTACATATTAAAAATAATACATACTTGACTAAATTTAGTGCATGCTAAATTATCTATTTATGTGTGGGACAATGAGCAGACATGATTTTTGTACATATTTCCTGACTTTGTGAAGAGTTTGTGTAAAGACTGAATTAAGTCTAAATTAACTAAACGCTCCTGCTTGACCATGCTAACTAGAAAAAATAAACATGACTTTTCACTCCGTTTGTGCAGCAGGGTTGCACTGTTTTCCACCAGTTCCACACTTCATCACAGCTGGACATGGTAGACGTACAAAAGATGAAACCCAGCTGTGCAGTTGTTTGGTCTGTTGAAAGACTCGTACCTTTCACGAGACAAGTGTTACAAAGCTTTTCCTTCTCCCAACATCCAGAGTAGTTACTCTCGCTCTGTATGAGCGCTTGAAAGCAGTGTTCAAACAAACCTTTGATGAATCAACCCACTGGTGTTCAATAATGTGTTTTGGTTGTAACATCACGACAACCTTTCAACTAGAAGCTTAAAAAAAGTAAATCAACTGCAATCTTTGCTTAGTACTCTTAGAAAATGATTACGCATTTAATTTGACGAGTTTAACCAGTCAATCCAAAATAAATCACAGATTAAGTGATGACTAATATACAGTAAATATTGCTGAACTTCAAAAGTACAATCCACAAGTAAGTGCTTTATTATTTTGGTAAACTTTCAAGGTACATAATGAAAAAAAAAATGAAAGAGGATAAATTTGGAGGCTGCAAAACAAGTTAGAGAAAACTAATTCCACAGCAGCAATGATGAGTGACATGACATTAAAACTTTAAAAAAATTCCAAAATTGTATAGTGCAATGCTAATGTCTTATTCCCGCCTCCACAATATGATGAAAGGTTCAATAGCAGAGATCTAAAGTGATGAACCTTTTGTCCGAGCACTTTTCTCCCCTGGACATTTAATTATGCTAAATGGCTCTCTTAGTGTGTGAGTGGCCCTTTCACTGGCTTCTCTGCTAATCAGGACATGGGCTGCTGGCGACTTGTTAGCTGACCTGCTCATTATTCTTTAGCGTTAACGTTTCTCATGCTGAAATGCACACTAATTGTTTGCAGGAAGCTGCAGACTCGCCCACCATGCAAACCCAGGTTAACATATCCCTTGATAGATTATTTGCCTGTCAGCCTTTTTAGCAATAAGAGACACAAAGATTTCAAACTACTCTCATTAGGTCACATTGAACTTTAAATAACGTCATTTAAATCCAAGCTTTGAAACCTGTGAGTCTTTGTTTTATGTGACGGAACATTTCTTTGTAAAACACACAGTTTTTTCAGCTGACCGATGATCTGCTGAGAAAAGAAAAACTTTTTTCATCATTTTAAAAAGTATGTGCTAGCACAGTCCAGCACATGTGATGTAATAAGTTCAGCCAAACTACTTTTCATTACTTTTTTCTCTAATAAATTTAGAATGAGCTTGTCAGACTGAAAATCCAATAGAACAAGTGACAAATTAAAATAATACTCAATAAAAACATGTCTTCCAAGGTGCTGGACCAGCAGAACAATTTAAGTGCTCTTTGGTGTGCTCTAATGATGGAAAACTATTTTTTATTGCAGTGACCCTTTCATCTGAAGAAAAAGTAAATCCTACTATTTGCAGGATGCGAGTCACCATTCTTGCTACTTATAGAGTTCAAAGACTGGGCATTTTTCCTTTTGTTGTCAACAGTCTTGTATACAGCCAAAATTAACTATATGGTTACAGCTATATAGTCAACTGGCTCATGAATCCTATAAATGCACAAAGGTTTATGTAATATCTTTAGTTCTACAGGTCCAAAAAAAGCTCAGGTGGGCATACGAAGAGTTAACTTTTATCTTATGTGGTGACTATTTGTCACTGTTGCATTTTTGCCATGGATATTTGCGCTCCAGGTCTAAGGGTTAAACCCTTGAAGAAAAGAATAGGAAACTGATCATTTTTTGTCACTAAATCTCATCCTTCTTGGTGGCTTGTGTGCCCGTATGTGTTTGTTTAGCTCAGCTTCTTGTTCTTCTTATTACATGACAAATGTCACGGTAGTCACCTGCATCCTCAACTGGAGATTAATCTTGCTTAGGAGCACTCCACTGTGTGACAGGTCAGATTGAGAAAAATGACTGTTAGCAAGAAAACATACGCAACTGCAGGTGTTGCCTCCATGTTTCCGTCTTCATCTCTCAATCCCCCCACCCCCATGTTGAATGCCAGCCCCACCATTTCTCAATTGCCCCATGGACTCGTACTACACATTCTTACCACCAGATGTTAGGGAAGACCATGATTTATAGGCTGGGTTGTGAGGTATGTGGGTATTTGCAAGCATAATTGAGGCGTGGCGTTTTATTGGAGACTGTGTGTTGATGTGAATGTGGGTGTATCCACAGGGCGGGGGTAAGCTGCGTATGTACAGACTGAAAGGAGAACGATAATAGGTGTCTGTGCATGTTTTAAGTCTTGCTAATTTCCTCAAATGTTTACTAACAGTTTGGATATCAAACCCCCACAGTTCTTATTGAGATTTCTAAGCTCCAAGTCACCAGTAATGCATACCCACTGATGGCTAATTACACAGCATATGAAAGGGAACAGAGATGCTCTTTGACATCCACACACCACAGAGCAACCAGCAGGAAGCTGAAGCCTGTTAGTGAGGACACGATAAGCTTAGGTCTAGATGCTCGGTGTGCAGGATACCTTTCCAAGCTTCTTTCATTTGTAAAATCCCAGAGATACTGCATCTCATGTTGTGCTTTTACTGTAGCATGCACAAATAGGATCTGTCTGCAGCACTTTTTAAGGAAAAATGTACTGAAAAACTGTTAGGGACAGGCATGCAGTACGTAGTACGTGTGTGCAGATGGATATCCTCACACACAAGCTTTAGGGTCTTTGATCAGCTTAACTTTTAACTTCAATAAAACTGGAGATCAAGTAGAGTACATTGTTGCAATCTTACTCCCACGTCTCTTAGTTTCCATTGAAGTCTCTGATAGTGAAGGCGCATTTGCCTTAATAGTTTTAGAATTTCATCAAAGAGACTTCTCAGGTCTCAACCTGTACAGTTTTTCTGACAGTCTGGCAGCTATAATAAATATTTTAGGCATGTTCATTTTCTTCACACTTGACATGTAAAGAAGGAACATTTTGGATGTCATGCAGTCGTACTCAGTGCTAACACTGGTTAAGATCGCTGTACCTATGCATACCACGGGAATTTATTTTGTGGGTGACGTAAAGTTTTGGGGTTGTTCTCGTTAATGCAGTGTCAGAAGTATGCAGGAGATGATTGTTAATATTTCACTGAATAAAATAATGAAGTGAATATGTATCAGTCCTGCATTTTAATAAGAAGAACATGCCAGTCTTTTTTATATTACGGACACTCAAGGATTTCATCTGTAATTTTTACTTAAAGGCGTGCAACACAAGGTGGCGATTCTAGTATTTTTTCTTTAAATGGCAAAGATTACACACTTTACTAATGTGACTCAGCAAGTACTGCATGTTGCACCAACATGTATTTCAGTTCAGGCCTTCACAGTCTGTAGAGAATGAATATGAATGAGTTTGAAAATGCAGCCATGACAGATGGTGGTCAGTTCAAACACTATATTGGTTTGATTTCATGAATATTTTCTATTTCTCAAATAGAGTTTCTCATTCAAGATCTTGTGTACTCATTATAATATATATTAATACAGTTTTGGATGCTTTTTCTATAATTCATATACAAAACTATGACGGTTTTGTAAAAGCGATACTTCTGGAATTGACTTTCGATTTATAGCTGTTTCTATCTATTCTATATAATTTGCTCTGTGCTTCCTACAAACTTTCCTTACAGGCAGCATGTGACTCATTCTACTGACATTAACAAAGGCTTTAGGCGTCTAAGTCAACATTGCAAGCAAGCCAGCATAGAAGGCATGTTACTTAGATCACTAATAGGAATCGAGCCAAGAGTATTCCCATCTATTAGACCTGTGTTTTTTTCCTTCTTGACATTTCTAGGTGTCCTTGGCTTGTCTTTCTACTTAACCCTAAACTTACTTGATTTATTTATTCACTCAACTTTACAGTCTCATTACTGCTCAAGTTCACTGTACATTTATTGTTAATGTGCTGCTGTCAGTTGCTTTGTTTGAGAAAACCCCACATCTTTAAATAAACACTTTGCATCCTAATTGGAGGAGTCCTGCCCCACTCTTTTTGGCTGCTGCACTATTTGGCTGCTGTGATATAAAGCCGCTGCTGCTTTCTGGATTACAGTAGGTCAGTTGGTGCCAAGTGGGACTGCCTAGGCTGCTGTGCCAGTGACGGGGACAAGGTCAGCCAGAACAGTATGTAGCCATTGCCAAATCTCTGCCCAAAACTCTGTTTAAAATCATAATCAGCCATGATTATATTCACTGCAATTATACAAGCTAGGTTTTATGGTCATAAACTGTGAGCCTAATGTCTGCTAGTGATTAATTGGAAAGCATAATTAGATTTAGAGATTTGGAACATAATAATCAGCTCACCATAGTGAACAAGAATATGAAAGTGACAAATGCTTGTTGATATGATTACCTGAATTAGATTAACATATTACAGCCTAGTGATGTTATTTGTTTACAAAATTCTTTCTTTGTACTGAACAGTTGTGAAACACAGATAAATGAAGAACAAAGTAAAACATTTTGCATTTCAAACTACTGCATTTCATTTGTTCCTTTCAAATTGTGGGTTTTAGGATCAACCCAGTGGTGTGATCATTCACAATAGTTCCATCGCAGGACATCCAGTGTCAATCAAGGAAAAATCCAACATGGCACACTAAAGACAGTTTTCTGTGGAAGACTTGCACAGTTTTCATTTTCGATTATCGGAAAGACAGTTCAGAAGGATTTCGGTTTAAAAAAAGCAACAACAAAAAAAATCTGAAGAACAAAAAATTTCATTTTCGATCCTGAAAATTGCCGGACCTGAAAAGACTGAAGGTCCTTTACAAAAGATGAGCAAAAATATTTGTTAAAACCAGAGGTGAGTCCAAAGATGGAAAAAAATGTGGCTTAAGGGAAGTCCCTCAGGATAAAACTCAGTTGTGACCAAGGTTAGATGAAACTAGGAGTAAACATGGAATGTTCCACCAATGCATCCAAACATTTTCACAGTAATACTGACGTTTAAAGGGAGATTTTATTACTGTATCAAACATAGATCATGTTTTGCGCAGGTAGATAAAAGTGTTTTGTTTATTTGGTTTTTTGGAAAACTGTCTCCTTAGCTTCTAAATTGTGAACAAACTGGTCATTTTTTCATGTAAAGTACATTGGAAATCTTTTTTTTTTTTGTTGACATATTTGGACAAGCAAACATTTGATTTTGTTTGAAACAATGAACCTCTGAACATTATACTCAACTAAGTCATGTCGTTACATTTTTAGACTTTTTTTGTTCTTTTTTCAGAGGCCTTAACAGTTTTGTATCACTAAACTGATGTTTTTATTCGTCTCATTTCTAATAATTAGCATACATAAAGTGTGAAGTTTTCATTTGTTCAGGCACTGTGAGTTTGTTTGACTTATTACCAGCAATGTGGCTCAAGCTCCTGTAATGGATATATAGTGAACAAATCCCTAACATAACTAGAGATGGACCAATCCGATATTACGTATCGGTATCGGTCCGATACTGACCCAAATTACTGGATCGGATATCGGAGACAAATAAAAAAATGTAATCGATCCATTAAATATCAAAAAAGCACCTCACAAAACTTGTTACATGGCATAACTCGGCTCATAACCGTAGCACGTTGCAGCAGTATGCATCACTTGATAGAGCGGCTGTGTGTATTTGTAGCCTGGCTAGCAAACCAGCATTTCATCTCCGAGGAAGTTTTCCCAGAGAGAAGTAAAGCAAGTGTGTAAGTTCATCTCTGAATGTCTGTAAAGCATTCCAGCGTTAAGCTTAACTGCCTCTTCTCTCTCTCTCCTGCTGCTACTTCAATCTGAAACTGATCAATGATCAGCTGATCGGCTTTTCTGTCGTGAGACCGCCTCTCTTCTTTGTTTTTGGCTCACTTCTCACCAGAAAGAGGAAACCAGCGGCTGAACAACAGCAGCACTATTAAGCTTGATAAGCTGTTGTTAGAATTTATTTAATATTACTTTCTACACCAGGATCTTTTTCTACGCAGCTGACTGCTGGTAACTGTGCAGGGGCAGATCTAGCAAAGTTTAGCCAGGGGGGCCGATAGGGCATTAACAGGGAAAAGGGGGCACAAAGACATACTTTTCTTTCTTATTCTCATTTAAAATGTCGAGCTTTTAATAAATAATTATCTGAATCTTACACCGAAAGTTTTAATCTGATGTAAAATATATAGAAGTCCATCACTGTATATAGTAACTGTTAAGTCTAATATACCCTAGTAAGCTATAGTACTTTTTCCTTTGGGAAGATACCATCTGTGCAGTCTGCAATTCTGTTGAAGAAAGATGTTGAATCTATTCAATTATTCTTGAAAAATAATTTATTTTTGTGCATTTTCCCCCCTGCATCAAATTAAATTTGATTACATCGATTAAGCATCATGAGGTGGAGGGTGGTTCCCTATTTTTTTTTTTTTTTTGCTGGGAGTTTGCAACCCTATTAGTTAGGTTGCTTAATATTTCTGCTAAGTACTCTTTAAAATACCAGAATAGGGAGAATGGAGCAGGTTTAAGTTTATTAGATTGATCAGTGTTGCTGAACTATGAAATATTTTGGGTGCAGTGTATTTTTTACATACAGGTATAACAGAATAGCTTTAGTGTTGTTATTTATTTAAACTTGAGTATAAACTTATACAAAATGCAGCAAGATATTAAAAAAAACGTTTTATTGATTAAAAAACACACTATATCGGATTCATATCGGTATCGGCAGATATCCAAATTTATGATATCGGTATCGGTATCGGACATAAAAAAGTGGTATCGTGCCATCTCTAAACATAACATTGAGCCGGGAACCCCATACTCCTGAACCACTCACCACAGGATCCTTCTCTGGATCCATAAAACACATGTAGGTTGAGTAAACTCCCGTGTACCATTCAATATACTTGAGAGGATAAAGAGCTGGTCCAGTGTTCTGTGACCAGGATGAAAACCGCATTGTTCCTCCTGTATCTGAGGTTCATCTAACAGATGTTGTCTTCTTTCCAGGACCCTGCCATCAACCTTCTCAGAGAGACTGAGGAATGTGATCCCCTGTAGTTGGAGCACAACCTCTGATCCCCCCTTCTTAATGAGGGGGGATCAGACCACCACCACCACCTCAGTCTGCCAGTCCTGAAGCACAGCCCCAGATCTCCGCGCAATGTGGTAAAGATGTGTCAACTAGGACAGTCTTACAAAATGCAGGGCCTTAAGCTGAACCTCATCCACCTAATGGGCCCAGCCAAAGATTTAGCCAAAGTTTAACTGCCTCAGTGATGAGGAAGTTGTTCCCCTGGTCCCCATACTCTGCTTCCTCTATGGAAGATGTGTGAGTGGGACTGAGGAGGTTGGGACATGCTCCAGCCTCCCTGAGAATGCTGTCAAAGTTCTGTCAGAAGTGGGAGTTAAGATGTCAAGGACCGGCACCTCTTCCAGACATTCCTTAAGAAGACATTCCCAGAACACCCTTACAATGCCTCCTCTGCCACCTCAAACTCATCATCTGATGTTAACCAGTTGACAGCTCAGCTCCTCTTGTCACCCAAGATCCAGAACATGTGGCCTCAGATCCAATGATACAAGATTCCAAGATTGCTCTTTGACCTGCGACCTAGGGTGTTCTGGTGCTGTGTGCACTTATGCACATGCTTATGTTTGAACATGATTTTTGACCGAACACCACTTAGGATCAGATAAGGCAGGCCATTCCTTCCAATCACGTCCCTCCAGGTCTTTCTGTCATTGGCTATGTGAGCATTGAGGTCTCCCTCTACGAGTTGCCAGATGGAGTACCCTCAAGTAACCCATCCAGTGACTCAAGAACACTGGGTACTCTGAAATGTCATTTGGCACATAAGCGCAACCCATTACCCGACCCAATGATGAAGGGGAAGAACCCTCTTGTCCGCCAGCAGAGACTCCAATGTGCAGGCAGCAAACCGAGGGGATGCAATAATACCCAGGACTGCTAGCGGCACTCTCACCAAGGACAACTCCAAACTGGAACAGAGCTCCAGCCCCTGTCCAGAAGATTGATCCCCTTGTTGGACATCTACATCACTCTACCATGCAAAATGTCTTCGGCATGCCTGTGTCCATACTCATAGGACCTCTCACCCCTTTGAATCCCCCAGACAGCTGAATGAGAGTCAAATTTAGCATCATTATCCTATTCTAAGATCAGTGTCTGGAAGCTCTCTGGTGAGCAGTGAAGCAACTCCAAACCATAACATTTCAACCCTCATCAGTGACGGATGACTATCTCATGGGAGGTTGTATTTATTCTTACTTTAGTCTGCTGTAACTCTGGTCAAACAACACCAAAGAAGGCCAATTTCTCGTAAGATTAATTAATATTTCCAGTATTATTTCCATATCACCAGTCTACTGGTGATCTTTCTAGGGTGTCCCCTGTTTGAGATAAGCCCCCTTTGGACCCTGATATGGATCCATGGAAGAAAATGAATGGATGTACAGATGTAATGCTTATGGATCAGTGTCAGTGAAGCAATACAGACAAAAAACTGACACAAATATTTGCAGAAAAAAACTAATTGTTTTTATTATAAAACATGACTTTGATGCTGTCTCTGTATTTGGTGTTAATAGTATGTAGTGTTTGCATGGATCACATTATGTCCGATTATGCAACACTTTTTTGATCATTTTATCAAATTCTAATAGAGACAACAAAGGTCAGAATAAATAAAAATTAGTTTGTTGAATTTTCATTTTTAAATTTTTGCCAAAAAATTTGCACACATGCGATAGTTCATCCTTAGGGTGGATCTGCACCTACATTTGAAACTACATGTACATATTATGGGGTTCTTAGACTGAATTGGAGCTTCACCAGCCGGCCTTGGACAAACTTTGGGGTGTTCGCCATGTTGCATTATTGTCCTTGCACTGAAATTACTTGTTTAAAACAATTTGGAGAACTTGAAATGAAATCTCATATAGTAATCATCCCCATCTCTCTTGTTTTTGCTGAAGGCTTTAGAACACTCTTGAGCTTAAGATGATGACAACATACTCTTCAAAAGGAAAGATATCACAAGACAAATTTTCAGAGGTTTAAATAATACAGGTTTCATCTGTCACTCCCTTAGCAGGAGATTTGAAGGTATGATAAAGGTAGGGGTGTGGTTATTTATTTTTTTTACATGCAAGACCTTATTTTGTTTATATAAATAATAAAACATGAAATGACAACAAAATGTCAATCTTATGTTTCATTTGTTTGAGTGTCTCACATTTCTATCACATAATAGGCAGTATTTCAAACAGGATCAAATGTTTCTTTTCCAGATATGTCAAAAAAAGCCAATGTTTTTCTTCTTGTATGTTTATGAATGCAAGGTTGTGTCAATCTTACTGTCATATTCCAGTGTCTCATATAATGATATAATTTTGCATTTCAACATTTCAACATGTGAATATGTGTCCTGATTTGGTATGGCAGACCTCACGCCACATATTACATATGCACGCACACACATATAGGAGTGCATGTGTATTATTAAGTTCACACCTATACGTGTCTGTGCACATGCGTGCGTGTGTGTAATATGTGGTCTCTATAAATCATTGACCATATCACTATGGAGCTCACTCCACTGACCTTTTCTTGTCTCATCCCAGCAATAGAGCCTAGATACATATCGATGTTGTCTAACTGCTGTATGCCAGGCGCCTTGGGTTGTCCTGTGCAACACGCTACTGGGGTTGAAGTAAACACTCACAGAGAGAAAGAGAGAGAGAGAGAGACTATGATTTTCATTGCTAAATTGTTCTTTAAAGTTGTCATGTTTGTCTTTTATGTTAGCCATTTAAGCACAGACAGCACTGATTTGTTTGATGTGCAAATGTCAGAACTTAAAACTGAGTACCTTCAGTTTGGAAGCCTGAAGACATTACTATGTGTTTTATAGTACTTTATGAAAGAGTCGATTTATGTAAGTGCATTTGAGGTTCATTGAAGTACTTATTCGTATATCTACATCATAAAACGTGTTGTTGTTGTTTTTACATAAAACTATCAGGAAAAAGGATTTTCATAAACGAATGTAACTACAGTAGGTGTGTGGGGTCTTGTTATGCCAGACAAGAAGCACTCTATGATGAGTATTTATGGCTTATCAAGAAGGTGGGCTGAAAAATTGGAAGCCAAAAAAGTAGAAGGCCTATCTTCCTACAACGAGAAATGACAATAAATACTTATTTTTAAAACCATCTGGTGAAAACTACTGTGGACCACACTATACCTTTTATATATGTTCAACAATTCACAGTTGCACTGCATGGTAGAGAAGCAGAGACACTAATAAATGAAGCGCTTTGCACAAACAAAGCTGATTATGAATGTGATAATCAGATTAACATGCTTGACAAACATAGCAATGTCCCAAAATAATACTTTATGCTAAATGTTTGGAACATTAACAGATATTGCTTTGTTTACACCAATAATTCTGTGAAATACTTTGATTCCTCCTTATGGTTATAGAAACTAAAGCTTGGTGTTGATATGAGGCCATACATGCATTACCTTCTTGAGTAACGTAATGAGGAAGCCCATTGATTAGCTAATGGAAACATGGCCTTTGTCATGTTTACTCTGACATTAGTGGTGAATTAACATGCTCATTAGATTAGTGTAGCTGATGAGTCTGGGGGATTACATTCGAGACATTCTCCATGTCCAAATTTTCAGGATAAAAACTAGATTCCAAGGAGAATAGACGAACATGCCTTCTATCCCGAGGACTCGGTGTGACCAGTGTGCCAACATGTCTGATGGCTGGCAGCAAACGCAGCGATGAGTCATTATTTCACTGCTGCAGTGCACAATCACACACACCTTTTGCAGCATGGAGAAATCCCTGTGTATTAAGCTCAAAGCAGATTAGCCAGTGGTGTATAAATATCTGAAAGAAAGACGGGTGACTTTGAGATGTTCATTATTTTTGTTCACACAATATGTATATTTTTGTTTTGGAATTTTGGGGAAATTATTTCACAATATTCTTTTGGGGAAGGATAATAATGTAACACTAGAATCTGTAAAAACGAATGAAAGTGTATGTAAATCAGGGTAAACGTGTTATTTTACAATATACAGTCTTATATAGAGGTTTTTTATTTTTTTCCTGTCACTAACATTTGAGTCATTGTTTTTTTTTTTTTCTTGAAGCCCCTGAAATATACATCCCAATGTAATGAGTCTAATACTGACTAAACATTTCAACACAAAAGTTGTTCAAAAACGAAACTTATTTCTACTTCAACACAGTTGAAAAACACGAGACATGAGATTTTTTCCACAGTACCCACACTACAGATAAGCTCACTAAGGACAAGATGAAGTGTCTCTATCAACAAGTTTTAGTCATCTACTTCTTTTAAATGCTTAAAAGAGGGAACATAGTGGAAATTCAGTGGGATTCAACTGAAATTGTTTTTCATTAGTAATTAAAACTTTGATAATTTTTTCAATCAGTTTTGTTTATTTGTCAATAAATCATAATAATTTGAAAATAGAGAAATAAAATGCCTTTTAAGATTTCCCAGAGTACAAAGCAATGCAATTAGTTTAATGTCATTAATGTTCAAAAATGTTTAAATGTTAAAAAATACAAATATTTGTAAGAAAAGCCAACGATCCTTCTAATTATGCTGCAGATTTGAGATGCAGATTATCTTTAAATCAAAATCTAATTCAAGTCTACTGTTCTATGGCATCTACCTCCCCTCACCCCCAACTTGTCAAGGCAGATGATCACCCCTCTCTGAGCCTGGTTCTGCTGAGGATTTCTTCCTGTTAGACTTTTTCCTTCCCACTGTTGCCAAAGTGCTTGCTCATAGTCAGGTTTATAGACTTTATAATACACTGCATGGCTCTTAATTAAGTAGGCTGTTCTTGTAATGTACAAACACAGGTTCTAGATTTATAAATATAATGTTCCCGTTTTATAAACTCTGTTTATTATTGAGGCTGTAGTTGCTGTTGATTTTGTATTGCACTCTAGAATTTATTTAGCTTTGTTTTCAAAATGCTTCCCCCCTCATATTGTAAATGGGTAGCTAAACCATTAGATGCAATGCATGATAAAAATATGATGGTTGCTGAATGCTAGTAATTTCACCTCTGTACTGTATGCAATCTGGACAAGCAGCATATACCATTGTATTACCTTTATTATTATTGTTTTTTAATCAAAATTTTAGCAACATGGGATACAAAATATAAAAATATGTTTCTGAAAGACTGACACACAAAAATAGAAACTGCACAAATCTGGCGTTGTCAGGAAATAAAACAAGGCTCCTAGCTGAACTTGAAGGCTAATGGGAAATGGGAAAAAACCCTTTATCATGTTACCAGCACAGTTAAAGGGAGAGCCCAGCCCACAGTTATGATTCCACTAGCCCTGAGACCTCCAACAAGACTTATCTTTTATCCACTCCTCCCAAGAAGAGAGCAGACACTATAACCTTTATTCAGCATGAGTTCAGGCCTGCCCCTCCAGACACAATCACTGGTTGAGACAACCTTTAAATTAAGACAGATCTGCCTCGCCGTCTCACTGTATACTCAGAAAATTGTCTGTTGGTCTACCCTCTGCTCTCCTCTTATGTTTCAATATTGCCATCCTCTCAAAACAAGTTAGCTCTGTGTCAAAACGTAGACAGTCGACTTGCCAGTGGGCAATTTGTTGAAATATAGACAGCAGTGACAGAGAGATCTGTGTTATTGTTCGTTTTAGGGTGCCCATCATCAATTTTGCAAAGCAGGTTTTTCTGTCTCCCCTCAATTTGACCTCCTGTTCACATCTGAATAACAATAGGTGAAAGTGACAATATCACATTATGATATCAGCCTGGGTAATCCTTAGTATGCCATGCAGCCTTGCATTTTTCAGATATTTAAAAGTACATCAACTTATACTGAAGCTGTTGACATAGGAAGTGATTGCAGCATTAATAATTCAACATTTTATTAACATTCTACAATCCAGACTGCTGGAATAATAGCAGCATGAATACTGCAAACCATTTCCATTTTAATGGCGCTAAATATAAGACCTTTTACCACTATGTCATACATCAAAATGGCAGCATTACAACCACGCTCACAGTTACGTTGAATGTTTGTGACTCAACAAGTGATTTATCATGAATCATTATGTTTTCATCTAGAAGTTTTGATTGTTACTGTCGGCACTGCACTTGTGATATGTTTACCATATACACAGATTGTTTCAAGGGCTGAGAAGGCCAATACCAAGGGTTGGACCCAAATGCAGACATGATGGGCAAGTGTTAGAACAAAGGTTTTATTAAACTCAGGAATCTAAAGGGACAGGTTTCTGCAGGGAGCGAATATCACAGGAGATTTCCTTGAAAGAGAGGAAAAGCTGGATTAATCTGGTGAGTAAGAGCAGTGGCATCAAGGTAAGTATTTTGATGGCGAGTGAGGGGAATGAATTCTTCTTGGTGCAAAAGACAGCTGTGATTCCAGGAGGGGTGTCAGCCAGGTGAGCATCAGAGGGAGTGCGGGAGAGATGTCCGAGCTTTTTATGCTTCAAGAGTTCATGCTCAGTTTCAAGGACGACCAATCAGAGTTAATGAATTCACATTTATTGTTCCTATAGTTGCTGCAGTGATTGTCAAGGTATCCCTTAAGAGGAGCGGTTCATATTGAAGAACATATCTGTTGTCCCTGTTAACTTGAACCCTCTTATTGCACAGTAAGCTTATAGCCACATTTTTAGAAGAACATATTTTCAGCACCACTACTTTAAAGTGCTGAAAAATAAGGAGATATAAACACAGATTGGAGCTCGGCTAATTAGGATGGAAATGCCAGTAAGTAGCAATAAACCTGTGCAAAAGTAAAATTCATTCAGGTCATTTAAATGTGAAAGTAATGGACTATTCTTTTAAAAAAAACCATAGCGTTAGCATCAACAAAACAATAGTCATCATGAAAACTATTCAGCTGTCTTTTTGTTTATCATATACTTGTTTACCTTTGAGGTAGCTTTTGAAAACTAATAGAGCATTTTCTCTCAGTATGACACGTTTCTCTATACTGTACATTCAGTTAGCTTGGTAACACAAAGTGGGGGTGAGATATGCGTATTAATATTTGAATATATGACAGGAGGAGAGGTGGAAACAATTCATTGGTGGAAAAAAAGGTTTTCATCCATGATTAGTCACTTTATGAAGAAATGGGCTGGTCAGATGAGGTCCTCTCTCCATGTTAGAGTGGCTCATGCGAAAAGAAGTCTTAGTTCACATGACCTCTCAACATCCTATTGCTGCTTTCGATTAAATCTCCCCTCTCCCCCCCTATTTCTCCCAGCATTTTTTTTTCTTAAGCCACTTATTTTTTGTGGGGCAAAATATTTGAGCTTCATGGGTTAATTTGTAAATCTGCCATAAAGCAGTGCATTCAAAGTGGTGTCGTGGGCACAAGCTGACATAGCAGGCTAGCATTAACAATTCAGATACAGCATCATCCTCACTTGCTCCATATGCCTCTGCTTTAACCCGTCTGGAAAAAACAGATGGTGAAAGAGCTTAATAACACTTGAGTCCTCATCTGTCCCCTGGTCACACTCGTTGCTTTGTAGCTGATATTTCTCTTGACTTTGAACTCTACCCTACAAAAAGAAGCCCTCCTTAACACAAAATGCATTCATTTTCTTTCTTCTTACAGCATGTAGTAGCTAATTCCAGAACGGCACGTCTATTAAAAACTAACTCTTCAGCATAATTTAGACCTGTGTTATCATTAAAAACTAACAATGATCAAATGAGGTGTTTCCCCTCAGATTCAGCATCCCCAAGATGCAGAAATTGTCACAAACAAGAGATTTTTCTCACAGAGGTCATTCTTTACAAGGTTCCTATGTATTTTTCATCACCACCATCATTCCTCGATTCATCGTACCATGTTACCCCGGAGTCTGACATTATCACAGTCCTGAGGGTGCTGAGGACATTACAAATTCATGTGCCCTATTGACTTTGGCAACTCCATCAGCACATCTACCTGCAGACACAGTACACAAACACAGTTTTAGTAATGAGAGCATGAGAAGTTTAGGGTTTTGTCACATTAGTTAGCACAATTTCGATCATGATGGCAATGGCAGTAATAGTGAAGATTGGAGAGTCCTGGGAAATAATAAGCACCTTCATTACCTGCAAAAACATATACAGGGACTTCCGCTTGAATGTCAAATGCCAAGAAATGGATATGTGGGAGTTTGCTGACAATTACAATAGAACGGCAAAAGTACACAAATGAATATCCATTTACAAAAAAATGTGCCGGTGCTTGTGTGGCTAGTCTGTCCTCTAGAAAGACACTGGAATAAAGCCACTTTATTTTTGCCACTAACATTTTGGAAGTAATGTATTGTGTTCATCTGTAGCTCTGTTTCCTCTGTTTTGTAGGTCACCTCCTTAATTTGAACGCCTTTAAAATCTTAGAGAGAAAATACAAACTATTTTATCATTCTGGTCAGGAAGACAACATCTGTGGGCTCACAACTCAGTATGAATAGCAGGTAAACAGATACGATTTTGCATCCAGGCATCTGGTCTGATTCAGGCAATGAATGTACTGTGATCAAACAAAATGAAGTACAGCAAATGTTTTGTAGTTTGGATTATGGTTCTCTCAAAATGTATCTGTATTTGCACATTAGTATAAATTCTTAAAATGCAGATATGGCGTCTTTGTTAGGATGTTAGAATTCTTTTGTATTAGCTCACGTGTGATAACATTCATTAGCTGCAAGTATTATCTTGATTTCATCCTGCTATTTTATCTCTTTGTCACTGGTTTGCGCAGCACCCTGAAGATCAATATCTGTCTGTTTGAGCACTAATTGCTGGTTCTTCTATTGCTATTTTTATGGTTCATCCCTTACAGCGGGTTGATAGTCACCAAACAGAATTTTGAATCTTTCCACAATGACAAATAAAGAATCTTACTGTGTATATTTTAATTGTTTAACACTTTCCAACTACAACAAACTCTGAAGAGTAGAATTTCAATTTTGAAGAAGCCACTTAGGGTTAAGAAACGTGCATGTTTCCTAACCCTAATGCATTTATCCACAGAAAGAAGGCACCTGAAATAGAATCAGGCTAAATTGTGTGCATGATACAATTTTTCTTTCTATCTCCCACGTAACCATAGTGACTGCTGGTTTTCGCTCAAGACAGAAGTAACATTTTCTATATAATCAATAGTGCATAGAAATTCTTTTAGGGAAAAAACCCAAAGTCTGGTTTCTTTTCTACTGATTAAAATGCCAGCGTGTCTCCAGTTAGAGCCATCTGATAGACATAACCTTTAGTGGGCCATTAGGAATATATTAAAAAAGACTCATTTCCTGGGAACATGTCACTGATGAATTATTAAAACATCTAAAACAGGCTACACCATTCTACTCCTTCTCCCCTAAAAAAGATCACCACTGATGAAGAGTTAACCCCCTGAGTGACGAACACATAAAATAAAATCTAAATTTGCACTTACAGGACACGAGCAAAGCTAAGATCAAGCTTACAAATCATCAGATACGGCCTCTGATATAATTTTCTTATCGATTTTGAACCTGGCCTTGCTGACTTCGCCAGAGCCAACCCTTGCTCCGGCCAATCAGTATGCATTCGAAATCAATGGGTCGAGCAAACGCACAAGGGTAAAGTGGGATCTTTAATTGGCAACTGCGCAGCTATGTTTGACTGGGAAGAAATCAAATCCTGCTGCTTAATTCAAATCAAGCCATCCATTTTTGCATCTTTGAAGAGTAATTTAAGAATGGTAGCTTGAGAATGAATTACAAAGTGAAATCAAATGTCAATACAGAATGAGTGATAAGTCACAGCAATCAACAGACGTAAGCAAGGAGCCATGCAGATGAAAGGCAACACCACACTCAGGAATGATTCATAGTAAGTCCATAATCTCCCTCATCTGAAACCTCTCCTGATAAAAGCCACTGAGTAGTTTTCTGTTCTTGAACTAATAATTCAAGCCAGTAGCCTATTTTTACTAAAAAAGCTGAAGGTTAGCATTTGAGGAGATATCTAGTAATACACATACAAATACTCTAAGGATCTTTTTTATTCCTCTGCTTGTGGAGACATTTCTTGAATAGAGAATGGCAGTATCAGTATCAGTCACTTTTGATCATATTTAAGAATGTGAATACTGATAATAATGGCTTAATACTGAGGAGTACTCATCTTTTGACAATGGCATACAAAGGTAACTGGTTTTTCCGTATTTCAAAAGTACTTACTGTAGCATATTAACATCACTTCTTTAGGTCTGTGGCAAACTAAAATCGAGTCATATATTGCCTTCATTATTTGTTTGAGACAGATTTTGGAAACCTAATTTAACAGGAAATCATACCTATGCTTTTCTTTAATAAACGGTCAAATACAAATGTGATGTAGTTTTTAAATGTGTTGGTCCGGTTTATTTTTAGTTTTAATGAGTACACAACCCAAAGCAAAGCCACAGAGCATTCACAGTATAATGTGATATCTGCAAAGCTTAAAAAAATCTCCTTATTCCCAATTACCTGCTTGATTCAGCACACACTGTGCTTTTTCCTTCATTTTGCATTGTACAGTGCCATTCGCATGCTCTGTAGGCCACAGAGTTAGACAGGTGCGTG
Organism: Neolamprologus multifasciatus; assembly: GCF_963576455.1. Classification (NCBI taxonomy): domain Eukaryota; kingdom Metazoa; phylum Chordata; class Actinopteri; order Cichliformes; family Cichlidae; genus Neolamprologus; species Neolamprologus multifasciatus. The sequence goes on along the minus strand of NC_140456.1, from coordinate 14,168,333 downwards.
TTGCCCTCCGATTGTTTGTAGAGCGTGGGCTGGGTTTGCGTGGGCTGGCTAGGGAGTTAACTGATGTCTGTCCATAACTGAGTTTCCACTCTCTGGCTCCAGACAGGCATGCAGGAAGTCAGGCAAACAAGCTGAAAGGCTGAAGCTCATAGAAGTGAGAGGAGGAGATGGCCAGGGTGGCTGAGCTGGCAGGGGAAGGATAGCGACTGGTGCATTGTGCCCAAGCAGCTTGGGCTGAAGGAGCGTGAGAGAGGCCAGCAACTGGCCCATGAGGTCCACAGATGGAGCCTCTGGATGGATAGAAGAGAAACCTGGTCAGACTTCTCAGATGCACTTTTGGATGACTCACAAGCCCTCAGTGTCCTATACACCTACACAGAGACATGAAGCAGAACGTTGTAGTGCAGCTTGCTGCTCGTGTTTACAGATGAAGAAAAACAGGAAAGGGAAGTTATTACTTCCTCTGACTCTCTCCCTGGACCACTTTCAGATTATCATACTGACATATGACTGTACTGTTGTCTAGGTTAACAACGTGAAAATTAAATCTGACAACTCAGATGGCATGACGCTATTCTGATGAAACAGATATCCTCCAAAAAATGAATGTTTTGTTTTTTGGGTTTTTTTTGTTTTGTTTTAAAAAAAAAATCAAATTCATATCCCAATCTACAAATGAAATGATAAATGGTGATAGGTTAGATTACATACTTGATGGTTTTGCTTTGACACTCTTTGAGTGAGTCTCCCATACTGTATGTGGCAAAATCAGAAAATAATAATACATACTGTAGGTGGGTGTGAGTTAACTGCACCCAGCAAGGAGTTATTATTGCTGAGGAAGTGAGAACAGCTTTACAGTAGAGTGGAAATCCAGGAGATGTTAAATTGAATTTAGCATCTCAAGTGATGGTAAGTGGTCATTGCACAGCACTTGCAACAGATCTAAATCTTACTAAATCATCGCTACATGTACTGTGAAAACTTTTCTCATGGTCAAGTGGGAGTGGACTTTATTTTTTGACAGCTCTTTCACTTCTAACATGTGGGTGTTTGTTCATTTTTTTTAAAAAAATTGGTTATCATTTTTGTTGCAGCTAGTGCAAATTGATTTATATATTTAAACCAATCATTTGCTGTTTATGCTGCTAGAAGAGCGAAAAGTATACATAATAATCCATATTATAGATTGTCTTCCATGGTCCAAAAAATATTGGCTAAGAAAACAAGTAGAGGAAATGGTCTCTATGAACAACAGGGACACTCATAAATAGAAAGATCACAGCTGCTTTTTTTGTGCTATATATATTTTTTCTAGATTATGAGATTTTAAAATATTGCTTCACCATTAAGCCGTGATAGGACAGTAAATCAAACTAACTAATATGTAGCAATTTTCTTCCCCTAAATGAAAATGGCAGGGGAAAAATGGAAAATGCAAGAATATGTCATCATAACATGTGTTTTGTTACTGAAAGTCCATGAATTTCTGTTTCTGTCATGCGCTGTAGCAGGGAGACCACAGTGAGAATGATACAAATCCCTTCCTAAAGCTCAAAAGTCCATTTAAAAACATGAAGGCAAGAATCTCCCTATACTCTTAATGTCCTTTTCTTTGGAGAAAAACAGAGACCACAATAGGATTTATGAAACATTATGTTCTAAGACTAGATTTTAGGATGCATTAAAATACCCACAGCTCTGGATTTAATATCATTTCCACAAGCAATCCTCCCACTGTGTGACCCTGATAGTTTGGTTCACGTTCCTCGTGCTCTTCAACCTTTCATGAGGACCCAGTGTATCATGTGGAGCACACAAACCAAACACTCCCTCCAGAAATAAACCAAGACCCTGACACACAGACCTCACTCTTGTCTTGCACTATTTGTGTTTTCTTGCCCATTGTGGCACGCTGTAACACAATTCTGCCACTCAAACAGAGGCGATGACACATTAAACCCTTTATAGACACATCATGCATATTTGAAGACAAAGCATTTGGCCCATAAATAGCACATGGGTGAAATAACTGACAAAGCAGTTGGTAGACACGTATGAGTAAAGCACTGAGATCTACTGCACATCCTGTACCTGAAGGTTAAGCAGAGCATGAATGACGCTATACTCGAGCAAATGGGAATTGCGAAAGTCTTACAATTAAAAATAAAATAACAGCACTGATAAAGTTGTTTAGGAGATGAGTGATTGCAATTGTAAATTTTCTTGTGATGTCTCAAAATTCAGTTGCTACTTGCAAATTGCGACTGTTGTGGCTGTTAGGTTTGCTATGACATTAGAAATGACAGTAAACATATTGCCGTAAAGCACTTCTATTGAATGATTTGCAAACATGGCTGAAATATGAAGTGATAACTGCTGTATAAGTATAATAATGTAGTATTATCTCTTCTGATATGCAAATGTTATGAAACATAAACTGAGTTCTTTCCACTATTATTGAAAGTAAAGCCAAAAGCCACCATTGTTTAAGGAAATTGAATTGAAAATATGTTTTATTTAATGGTCGCTTTTCGCTCCCATTCACATGCACATCCAAGATATTTCGTTTTCTTCAAAACTATTGCAACATTTTTGAGTGGATCGGTACTTCGATAGTTTTAAAGCAGTTACACAAGCAAACAAGCAAACTTTATTTACTGCCTTAAACTCCTCCCACAGAGGATAAAGAGGTTAACTGGTCATTCCAAATTGCCCATAGGTGTGAATTGCTGTCTCTTCCTCTTAACCCTGTAACATGCTGGCGACCTCTCCAGGGTATTCCCTGCCTCTTGACCTTTGGGATAGGCTCCAGTCTTGACCTGAAAGGCAGCACACCGGTTTATTTATTTGCAAGAAAGTGCAAAGATGAGGAAGCGATCATTATGCAGCTTCAATATTTATTTTAATAAATATAATGGAAAGCAGTAAAAGGTATATTTTTGCACTATTTATTTCCTTTCGGAGTTCCTAAATTGTGATTCTGTGGTTTGATTTGCACTTCCTCGTTGAATCTATGTAAAGTGTACGACATAGTCTAAACGAGTGGCCAAGTCATTACCAGTTTTTTTAGATGGCAGTGGAGTTTGTCGCTTCAAGTATGTTTATATAACAAGTAGCAAAGATGCATAGAGGGAAATGACGGTACTGAACGGGCCAATCACAGTGTTTGGAGTCTTTGTGGATACATTTCTCAGGACTGCGATATATTTCATATATCCACTGTAAGTCGGCTGAAGGTGGAAATGTGAGATAGATAATGAATTAATGGGTACTCTTGCACCCAGTTTTGCACCTGGGTTGAAATGGTCCATTTTTGCACTATTACATTAAAGTTAAACATTGTCCACAGGGGCAAAGATAAGCACCTCCTGTCAAAGGTATAATGCCAGCACCAGATGGTACTCCCCCAGTGACATGCAATTGTAGCCCTAAAGTTACAATAAGGTACTTATTCTGAGAGTAAGGAGCAACTGCACAACTTTCACTAAGGCTCAAGGCAGTTAAGGAGAGGGGGAAAAAAGTATTATTTCAGTTTTCCTCACAGACTTCGCTAACTAGTTCAGGGATTCACGCTGGCATCCTTCTGGTCTGATATTCTTCACTCTCACCTGCTGCAGGCTCACAGTGCTGTGTGCCTTTTTATGTTCCCAGCTCTCTGCCAGTTGTTTGAAATCCTGCAAAAGATTCATGTTCATGGTGAACGGGAGAGTGCTGTAATAGGAGGCATGATTTCACAGCACATAGTGTTTTCTCACACAGGGGCCAGATGAGGTCCAAGTCTGTTTCTCATACATGGGGAAAAATAAGTCCAAGAGTCGAATGAATTTTTTACTGAAAGTGCCCGGCCAAGAATGGGAATGTAACCTCAGTGTAACCTCACTATTCCCTTTCTGCCACACGCATATCCCTTCCCTCACACAGGCTCACCCACACAGCAGTATACGCACATGCAAGCATAATGTAGGGACACATACACAGAAGCACATATGGATTCGGCTGACTCCTGAATAATTGAGATGTTGCTATAAAACAAATGGTGCACCATATAGTGAGAGGTGGCGGTTAACCGGAGAACATCACGCATTAGCAGTTTGATGTTCTAGCTGGATCCATGATTGTCATTTTTTCCTTCTTTTTTCTGCCTTTATAGTGCAGACACACACACGCAGACACACGCAGAGTTCAGTGCACAGCAAACAAGTCAGCTCAGCTGGAACAAATTTAACTTGAGGGCCTTTTTACTGCATCCAAGATTACGACTTTATAAAATATGAATATACAAATATTGAATTAATATGTAACAAAAGAGTGACTCTGGGAATGTAGCTTTACTCAGCATACTGTGGTAAAAAGTAGAGAGGATTATGCAACCAAGGAAATGGGACCAAACAGTGCTAGTCATGTTAGCCAATGCTTTACACTTCTACTTTGTCGCAGTTCATTACCGACTGCTTGTTGGGATTATACTTACAGGCTGAATCCATGGTGCTGCAAGCAAGTATTTTTTTGTTTAGCTCAGTCCAGATTACTACAAACTCTGTGAGGCCATTATGATGGCATCTGCAGTGCTAAAGCTGGGGATGCACACACAGAGCAACAATGCATGTGTGTTTGTTTAATAGTGGATCAACAGAGTGGGTATTGACCAGGTGTCACAATTCCAAGTAATTCAATACTCCATTTATTTAGAAGAGTGGGGTAATAATGATGAGATGAACCCAAGCAACAGCAAATGACAAAACCAACGTGTACTACTTTAAAGTGAAATATAACTCTAGGCTCCAGTGGACCTCCATTCAAGTTAATCGTTTTCAAAGAGTCATCATGTAAATCGGCTCCTCCTGATTAGTGTGCTGGTGTTCATTTTAAAAATATGTCCATAATTAAGTACATATTACCCCTAGGCTTGATTGACATGCGTGGTCTATAGCAGTTGACAAGTAATTTTGATAAGACAGTTCTGAGGGACACACGTACAGTTTTTAATTCAGGTGAAATATGAGTTTTAGATTTTGTTTCATGTGTTCCACAGGAGGCAGAGCGATGCAGTGGTTAGGGGGCTCCAACATTGCTCTGCTGTATCCTACGCACAGCCTACAGACAGCTTTGCAGACTGTCTACATGTTGTACCTGTTTACAGTGTCACAAACTGGTCTGTGGGCTACTTGTGCCATTTCTGGTCCTTGGCAGCTGTAGAGAAAAAGCTCAAGTGAAACTGGTGAAACCAAGTGTTGAAAAGTGTCCACTGCAGCCACCGTCTGCTCTTCTCATGTTTTTTGTTTTTTTCTTTGTGCATCTCTTGTTTGTGTTGAATACATAGTGGAGTTTGCATGTTCTCCCTGTGCTTGCATGGGTTCTCTCTGGACACAGGCCAAAGACATGCATGTTAGGGTAACTGGTGATTCTAAATTAGCTATAGGTGTGAATGTGAGTGTGAATGGTTGTCTGTCTCGATGTGTTAGCCCTGCAACAGACTGGTGACCTGTTCAGTGCCCACTGACAGCTGGGAACTTGATAAAGATGGACGAGATGTTTTTGCTGTGCAATGGCAGAGTCGGCATATTACATTTTCTGAAGTCTGTGTGCTGTTTATTAGCTTTTTTTATTCATCTTCTATTCACAGTAATTATGGTTTGATCTTTGGATAATTGTACACAGTGACCCTCAAGAGGATGTGATGCAATGTATTTCTTGTTTTTGTTGATGACTTCCAATTTTGATGAGATTCATGTATATTTTGAAATATTGAATTAAGTAGAAAGTCACTCCATTCATTTAGAAGTCACAAGTCACGTTTCTGTGAACATAACAATCATGTGTTGCAAATATTGGCAGTGGGTGTCAGTATCACTTGCTTTGTCCCCTCAATGCACAAACTGTGACTGTTCTGCTTTAATATAAATCAGAATAACAGTAGTTAGCATACAAGGTCCAAATGAGAAACAAATCTATATTTCTAACATCTCAATATCTGTTTGTGGATACAGAAGAAGAAAACTGAGTTACGCAAAGTTCAAGTACTTAAAGGATGAGTTGAGTGCCACAAGATCGAAAGGTCGGTACAAATATTGGACTCAAGTGCAGGAACCTAGAGAAGAGCTAACGGAAAGTTGAAGTTGTTAAACTCAAAACTTCAAAAGTGCGACAAGGGCAAAGGCAACAAAACACAGAACTTGATATGGCGAGGCCTAGCTAACGTGGCTAGGTGGACGTGGATTGGCGGGTGGGCGGACGTTGGTTGGGGGGGGGGGGGGGGGGGTTATTGGGCCAGAGATGCAGCCTGGAGCTTGGCAGTGAGCTTGGCAGTTAAGCAGTCACACTGAGGAGAGAGGAAAACTGAGTTGGGGAGGTAGTGGAGAGGAGCTCTGTACATGGTGAGTATATTGTACAACTTTTCTTATTGCAGGTGGAGGAAGTAAGCGATGAGGGAGGAGTGATGTAAATCTGGAGTGAGGTCAATGGTGTGGAATGGCTGACCTGAGATCCAGAGGTTCCAGATGGTGTGCAGTGGCAGGAGGGCAGGCAGGTGAGGCACAGAGCGATTTACAAAATGGGGGTAAGGTATCCTGAGTCCTGAGTCAAGATGAGTTCAGGAATTGTGGCACAAGAAAACAAGGTTAGCAGGGTAAATCACAAAGAGAGCTTGAAACATGCAAACTGGCTGCCAACGTGAGTTGATGACAAACTGGCGGTGAATGAACGTCTGCGTGAGGCTCAAATCACTCTGGCTTGATTGCCTGCAATCAGCCCCAGGTGTGTGGAACTGCGGAGGAGAAGATGGCCAGGGGCGGATACCAGGTAGACTCAGGAGCCTGATGGAAAATTCCAGCCACACACCTGGACCATGACAGCCTCTTAATGGGGCTGAATGAAAGCCTTTACCTCAGCTGTCCTACGCAGCGAAGACGAGAACAGTGAAGCCAGCTTTGTTTTAATTCATTTTAACCACAGCAGTGCAGTGTTGTTTGTCCTATTTCTTCTTAATTCTAATGTTACCTAACAACACATTAAATTAGCCAATCAAGTATGTATGCGTGCACAGTTCTGCTCCGGTTTCATCATAGTTTAATAAAGTTGAAGTTTTGGCACTTTAATATAGACTTTTAGGGCTTATTAAATCATGTGGCACATGTACAAAGATACTGAGAAATGACATAACCAATGAAAACACTTTAGCTTAATATAGTTTCCTGTAGTTTTTGGTTAAGAAATACCCCAAACCCATGTGTGGCTTTTTATTAGCTGCTTTTGGGTGTGTGGAGATTGCATTCACGGAGATGTATGAATATAATCTGCACGTACTGAGCATCATTTCTAATGGAGAGCCATGTGAGACTAGAAGCTGCACCAAAGTAATCTGGAGGTTGATTTTTTATACTAATTATATCCCCTAAGAGGCATCTATCGCAGCTGAATGGGAAATGCAAAGTATGCTCTCCAAGTCTAACCGCATTACATTCTATTTATTCTAATGGATAAATGACCATCTTTATCGGCAAATGTGGTCTAACAAATTGTAGTGTCATGAATAGAAATTTAAAAAAAGAAGATATTTCCAAGCCTTATAGTGATTTATTGTTACCCATGTAACAGAAATAACTTTCTGGCTGCACATCAATAAAGTTAGAATCACCATGGTAATGTAATCTACTTTTTCTAACTTCAGCTTTACAAGTTTTCTTTTTTATCATAGCTGCCATGACAAAACGGTGACAGGTTGTGACGCTCTGCTATTTATAAACAGCTGCTGCTCTGAATAAATAATAGCACCAGAATAGGCCTGTAGTATAGGTCACCTTGCTGCTCATTTCATCAAGTTCGTCAAGATTTTACTTAATGTCTGCAGAAAATATTTCACTTGAGGTAGCTCAGTAAAATATGGATTTATGACACATGGCTGACCTTTGAGAAAATGCCTTTCACGGCTCATTCTTTTCATCCATTACAAATATCTTAAGTTATTCAAGAGGGTGACAGATTTTTATGTGCTCTCCACTCTGCCTGATTGTTAGTGTGATATCAAACACTTTATGAGGATGTCTGAAGCTTCTTTGGGGGTTAGAGCCAAATAGATACACAACACAGTCTGACTGTTTGGTAAGGAAGAGACAGGCTATCATTATTAGCCCAAAACAAAGGATGTGTGAGAATGCGAAAAGCAGTTTCTGCTTTCAAAATAAACATTCTGCCATTTCTTGTTCTTGTTATCTTACCATAATGTTAATGATGCAACACGCTGACGTTTTTGTAAGTTGAATTTGACAAGGACGCAGAAAATTCCAGGTGCATTAAGAATAAGAACAAACAAATACAACAACTGCAACACATTAGTAATGAGTAGCTAACTCAAAGGTAAGACATCTGGGAATCAGACATAGAACTGAATTTAATATTGCATGCAAACATATGTTTCTATATTCCAAGCTTGATCGTCCTACAGTAGTTTGAAAGTCAACAAGTCAATGATTAAACCATGATTTCGATACTGTGTAATTCAATTGGCATCATCATAATTAACAATGCATTAAATGACTTGAACTAGTTCACGTCAGCCTCAGGTTCAGTCTCTGTGGTCCATCCACCCAACAGCCTGGTGTCGTTGTTTCCAGCTTATTTATTTTAGCTACTTGTTCATTTTTAGATAGTTATACTTAAAAGTTTTTCTCAACTGTCACGGGTAATGGAAAAAATACAGACTCAGTCGCGGAGCTCTGGATGCAAAGTACACAGTGCATTTATTTACAGTGCCCAAAAACAGTTTCAAAACACAAAGTGAAGTGCAAAGTCCAACGCTGATCTTCTCCAAACTCCCAGTGGTGCGCAGGTGAGTTCCCAAAGTGACATCCAAGTGTGTGTTCTCCTCCAATAGCTTAACCTCGCGGGCTCCTTCTCTCCAACCTCCAGCTCTGTGTCTTTTCCTCCTACAAATAAGCAAAAACACCAGGTGAGGAGACTAGCCGGCTAAAGCTAAGCTACAAGTCAACACACACTCTTTACTACCAAGCTTCCAATACAATCCAGCGTCGACTGCCATCTGGACACACAGTTAAATACCTCAGCCCACAACGAAGGATGATCAGTGACAGCTGTGTGGCAAATCAGGTGCAGGTGTGTCAGCCACTGGGTAGGGGAGGAGGAGAGAGAGAGAAACACACATACACACAGGCAGGTCGCCCCGGGAAGGACCGTCCGACCATGACAGTAACAGTGTTTTGTGGAGGTTTTGTTGCTCCTGTTGTGTGAAACTGGATTCAAAGAAGGTCCTGCACCACAACCAATGATTGCTTTGGTTGCTGATTGATTGCCACAGTTGCCTGCAGATTTTCATGTTTGTGTGTAAATACTCGCTAACTACTTGCCAGTGGATAGGTACAACTTGCCTTCAAAGTACAAGTTATACCTCAGTGCTGCAGCCAGCGTATTTCATAAGGAGCCACTTTTACTTTGAAGGTAAATGGTCTGTATTTCCAGTTTGTGTTGTACTTTTCACAATTTCTCTACAGCTCAGAGAGTAGCTGGACAGTGTTTATAGACAGCCCAATCATTTCCATTAAACTACAATTGCTGCAGTGTGCTAGCCACCAGAGCAATCACAAGGATGTTTCTGCCAAGCGATTGGTTAATGCACATTATTCCCTAGCGACATGTGCTTGGTAGGAGGTCAAAAAGCTTTAGGCTATCTGTAGGCTTGTGTCACTGGGGTTTAAGAAATAACTTTTTAAGCAACTACCACCAACAATCTGTAACTACTCACAGGTAGGTGGGGAATGCTTATTTCCCCCCTTATCACAAGTGATTAACTCCTTATCTCTAGGCCTGCTTCTGTGGTCTTATTCACTTTATCTACGTTGTCACCATATAGATCCTAAAATAGAGCACAAGACATCTGGGTCACATGTCTACAAAACCTCAAAATTAACGGTCATATAGAGTGGAAACAAGATTTCTTTTACTTTGTTAATCAGGTTTTTAAAGCTAACATGTAGACAGCTCTTCAATCACATTACAGTTTACCCCAGTAATGTAACGTGCTACATTTCACTTACAATTATGATGTTACTTATGATACAAAGCATCTTCAGTTATCTGAACAAAGAAAAAAATCACCGAATAATCCTATTTTTTCTTCCTGTGCACAACAATCGGCTGTTTTTAGTTTGTGTGCAGGAAGATGCAAATCATGGTATGGTACAGCGATACAGGAGATCTGTATTTTTATTCCATAAAAGAACAAAGAGTGCAATGGTAAAGTGCAAACTGCATCCAGGACTGAAACAACTAAATTACACTGGTAACAGAACTTCAGCTCTTTGCAACTTCAGCTCTTGATGTGTAGGGATGGCCCCATGATCGGAAGGTCGGGGGTTCGATTCTCCTGAACAGCTACTCTGAGGTACCCCTGAGCAAGGTACCATCCCTACACACTACTCCCCGGGCGCCCAATGGCTACCCACTGCTTCACTGAGTGAATGGGTTAAATGCAGAGAGGAATTTCCCCACGGGGATCAATAAAGTATACTTTCTTTTCTTCTTTCTTTCTTTAAACATCTGCATAGCCAGGATGCTAACACAAAGCTAGCGAAGAATCCAGAGTGATGATGAAGCTGAGTAAATGCCAACCTCAGCTCAGCAACCCGAGCTGAAAACAGCAATCATGAAGATGATCATTTTAAGTAACAGATTAGTTGCTACACATTCCTGCACCAAGAGGCATTTGCAATATTATTAATATTTAGACTAGATGATAGGTTCAAATACTTTAACATTACAAAGTATTTAGCTGTCATTATAGTAAAAACTTTTGAAAGCCTTTTTCCTCTTGTTCATTCATGATGCCACTGTAAATGGAGACTACAATGGATCTCTTTCCTAATAGCTGAACATGCTGATATTGTTTCCTGTGCCCTTTCTCCTTGTGTAATACTCTCATTGTTTAAACCTGCTGTGTATGGTGCTAGTGATGCACCACATCCTGGAGCTCATTTCAAGTGTGTGCCTTGGCACAGATGTGAAAAATACTGTGTCAACACAAGAGCACCAGGACTATACATGTAACTACCAATGTATGGGAACGGCTCAGTGGACTTTGTCAGTGCGTATATATTTAGCCGCTGCAGTCCTTTATCAGTGTGGTGACGTCTCCCACAGTCTCACCCAGCTGTTTTTATCAAGTCATTCTGTCAGCCAGGCAACCCCACACTGCTGCATTATTTATACTCTGCTACGGAGACAGGGGAATTGGAAGTCCCGACCACCACTTTGAAGACATGCAAAGAAGGGGGGAAAGACTCTGCACCGCTTACATCTGCTGTCACCGGTGCTTTCCCAGTTGCTGTGATCACGTTGAACGCAGGAAAATTATTAATGAGACTATACTAACATGTGGAGGTGAGATCTAATTGCGAATAGATGCTTACATTTATGTGCACAGGTATTTTGTGTGCATGGATGCATGCACATGCATGTGTGAAGAATATGCAATTTTGCTTAATGTCATTGTTACCCAGTTTTCCTTTTGGTTTTGTACTAATGTTCATTAAAGCCATAAATCATCTTCCAGGCTTTGGGTTTCCCTTGCACAGGCTACAAAAGAACACAGCTCCCCTCTGTACTATAAATATCTTAGATGGTGAAACACCCCTTTCAGGCACTGTCAGAGACAAATCTAACCACCATCTTGTTAAAAAAAATTGTCTGTGTTCATTTCAGGATAATTACATAATCTGAAAATTCTGACAAGATAACGGATGTGATGGAAAAATGAAAAAACACGTGTGCCCCACCACCCCCACAATACCTCATATTTCTAAAAGTCTCCTTGTCATTTCAGTTTGATAGAGACTGTAGCTGTAAGGAATATGACTGATCTTCCATCACAGAGATTTTTTTGTCAGTCCTAACATCATAATAGAAATACAGCAAAGCTGAATAGATTGACAGCATTTCGTAGATGCACACAGACCCGCACACAAAACAAAAGTAATATTCCAGAAATGAAAGAATGCATGAAACCCTGATGTAAAACTAGGCAAATAACGCCGTGACTGTGTATGCTGGTGTTTGGCGATTTGCTCGTGTTTGCATAAATGGGAAAGCCTGATTGACAGAATGACTTCCAGTGTTGACACAGTGTGATTGAGTTGGAGATGTGAGTGCACTCTGCTGGCAGTGTTCTCCATTTGTCACCATCTTGAGCCATGAGATGGGCCGGAAGACGCCCGTTGGACCGGAGACCTCCTATCTGCCTTGCCGTAATCCCGCTTTTAGGATGTACAGGCACGCCTACGGCCCCCAAGAACACCCATCTCATGGAAACTAATCCATTGATCCCACTCTGTGTCAGCCACCAAAGCAGTTAAAGCTGCGAGCTGCAGAGCTATGCTATGTCAAGTGTAGCTCTCATCACCAAGGATTCGACAATGTGAAGATATTGTGGAATGCAAATGGTCAAATGGCAGCTTTGTTTATGAGTAGTACACAAGAAAGAGGTTGTTGAAATAGCTTCTTCTCTAATTAAGACTCAACCCTTTTTATGAAATTGATCAACATGTATAACTAATGAATGGTTTTATATTCATTATAGATTTGTCTGTAACTTAAATCTAATCAAGAAAGACAAGAAAAATCAGAAACACCATTAATCATCATCTGTTTTCCTAATGTCTAAGGCCAGCGTTTTATTCCCCAAGTATATATCAATTCTACGAATAAAACCCAAATAAAAATTGATATACCATGATTTATGAAAGAGGCTCATTGGAGAGTAGGGCAATGAAAATGCCATCCGCCTGAAAATCTAATAAGCATCCTCTCTGAATCAGCGAATGAGGCGGTGGCATGTACAGGAAGCCTTTCACAGGGTGATCATGTATTAAACAGACTTCCTCTCCTCAAATATTCATGGGCAGAGATTTACTCATTAATCTTTCATTATCTTCTATCTCTCTGTTTTGCATACATCAGGAGCTTGAAGCTGTTATTGGTTACAATCACCTTCACTGCGTACATATTCCTACGTGCGGGTGCCCGCACTTTTGAGCTGATTAGAGTGCCTACGTGCAGCAGATAATGAGTCAACTTATTATTTGAGCATCTGATTTTGCTGCTGCCTTTTCTGTCTGATTTAGGAATGAAATTTTTAAATATTTGTGATGAAGGAGTCAGAGTGTCTGGATGCCTAGCTCAAGGGTTCAGTGGGAGAGGTGTTTGGATGACCCACAGACTAACAGGATCTCTACATAAACACAGATGTTTGTCTCAAGGAGCAGACACACTTCAACTTGTCATTATGGCTGCAGACCTGTGCATAAATACAAACAGCCAAGTGGTGGTAGAAAAAGCTCTGAGATAATTAAACCTTTATTTACAGGGAAGTGAAACTCTTGAGATTAAGAAACTCATTTGCAAGAGTGTCTTGGGCCATCATGTGTGGCATGAACCTAGCATGTTTTACGTGCCCTCTTGCTGTGAGGGAACAGCACTGAACACTTCACCGTTCTCCTGCTTCCAGTTCGACGACCACCATGTTCAGATCCCCTGCCATTTGCTTTTGAAGGTGTTGTAGTGTATAAAACAGAAGAAAATAGACAGATTCACTACATGAGTAAATGTGCCTAACTGCATTTTAGTACTATACAATGCAATAAGTAAACATTCTACTACTTACATCGCTTTACTCTCATAAGGGGCAGTAAACGAACTAGATTTATGCTAACTTCAAAGCTTTATGATCCGAGCTCACATGATGCTGCAGTGTGTTCCAAATTAGACTTTGGGGGGAGACAGAGTAGGCTACAAACTATCCTCCAAGATGAAAGCAGTTTTGAAAGTCCAGTGAGGTCAGTGGTTCACTGGCTACATACTTGGCTTCCCAGAACCACCCCCAGCATGATTAAGGATGTGCTGTGATGTGATCCCTCTGATTACCATAGATGACTATAGGAAGGCAAAGCTGTGTGTAAGACTTCAGGGGGACACTGGTGGGCAGCAGTTGTATCGACCTGCTACCTTGGATTCCTGTTAATAATATACAGGGACTTAACACGCCTACATATGTGAACAATGTGCAAGAAGAAATGCCTGGGCAAAGAGAACACACCAAGTCGGGAAAGCAGAGGAACAAAAAAGGCATCGAACTAGAAAATAAATTACACATGCACAAAAAGAAACACTTTTGAATGTAAGACGCGTAAACTCCCGTTTCCTGCACATGAGGAAAAACCGCTTTAAATGAGGCAAAATCTAAATGTCGCTCCTGATAATGACTTTCGTTCTGCTATTTGTCCACTAACATCATCATCACCATGGTTCTCAAAAATTGGACCTTGTTATTCTGTCGACTCTCTTTCTACATGGTCTGACTTACTGGTAACAATGCAATTAATCAGAAACTCTGGATCGAGTTTCTTTTTTCTGAAAAACACAACTTTTCAGTGTCTTCAATCACTAGGAGCATTTCTTTAAAAAAAAATAAAAAGTTGCTCAGATGATTTGTTTGAGTCCACTGACTCACTCAGGGTACTCAGCTTCGTTGTGTAACCTGTTCAGTAAGCGAATCACTGAACTTGCACCTTTCCCCTCGGAGTGACAGGATCTGAGAACGTCTTAGAAGCCACCGAACAACACTCAGGGCTGTCATTCCATGTGTGGTAGTTTCACATGAATCACTGAAAATGTGCAGCTCTCTTGTATTGAGAAGCACCAATCTGTAAGGTGAAACTAGTACTTTGATTTAGCCTTTTTTGGGAAAGTGTGTTACCAAAAAACAAACTTGCTTTTGATTGTGTACCTTAGTATTCATGTGGCTTTGTAAGTGGAAGAACATGACCATTTAAGTCAACTGGTAAGTCCAGTGATTATCTTGTGCTAATTCAGCCACATCAGTCTGGTTAGCCCTGCAAAGAGTCATATTTGTGTGTAAGAATGTACTTGCTCATTTACTTTGAGTAATGTATATACTGAAGACTGGATGATAAACTGCACAACACCACATAATATTTTGAAAAGAAACAGTACCAGTGTAGCACTGACATCTACAGACAGTATTACAGTTGATGTTGCACGACTAGGTGTTTGGGCAGTGAGTTAGCCCAGTATAATCAGCAGCAGTTCCTTAAATCTTGCGATATGTCTTTTGGAAGAAGCACCTGACATTGAGTTGATAACATCTTTTTACATCTTTACTGCAAAAGTGAACCGGAAAACATCTCAATTTCGCAGTTTTGCCATTTGTAGATTACCCTGACCTTTTCCAGGAAACAAAATGCCTGTCTTTTCTGGGAAGGATTGGCTACGGATCCAAACTGTTAACAAGCACAGGGAGATCTTTTCCATCCCAACAAAGAGTGTTGTACTTATTTTTTCATATTTATTTTATGAGATACAAAATGTTTTCTGAAGTCTTCCTGCTAACACTGGAGTTTTCTGATATGACTAATGCAATAGTGAATCACTATTGTACAGAACCTGGTCAGGCTCATCCTGTTTCCACCGCTCATCCGGCTTTGAAGAGGTTCGTATGTCTGCCATCTGTTGTTATCTGGGCACCCGCTGACACCACACGAAGATTCATTCATATTCATTGATTGGAGCTTGTCAGGCCCTCTCCAATGTTAAAAAATAGATGAAGGTGACTTTATGTCCACGCTGTCAATCAGAAAGTTCAGTAAATTTGAAAATATATCTAAACCTGACTATAAAAACTGGAGCCTGACCAATATCAGCCAAAACTAAAGTAACTCATCTGCTGAATAGTAATGCATTAGCAAGTGCTGTGTAAAAGTTGACATTTTGCTAGGAAAATGGCAAATAAGTGCAGCAATTTATTGAAAAATATGGAGAACATACATGGAAATACAGTACATAAGCAAACGGTTTGTTCAGTTCTAACAAGCTCGAAAGTTAGTAATTGGTAGCAATAGCAATGACCACCTTTATTCTTCAAAATAGCCCGGACTACGTTAGGCAAGCATTCTTGTAACAGTTCAGGAACAGTTCTTTAGGCTTCAAGGACATCCCAGATACATTCTTGGATATTGTCTGCCTTTTGTGCCACCCTGCATCATGCTCAGTGTTCATTAGCGAGCGTCAGCGTGGAGTGCGAATTTGGACGTGTAAGTGACTGGCTTTGTGAAGAGGGGAGCCTTGATGTGTTTTCCCTTCCCTGGAGGGCCCCTTTCCCTTCACCACTGTATAGCACTTGGTGTGACTCATTCAGGGTCCTGTGTTTGAGTCCTGCCATTCACCATGATGCATTTCTATTCAGATATGCTTTTACGGCATTGTCAATGCATTTGGGATCACTGTCATGCTGAAAAATGAACCCATTGCAATCAGATGCTTTCCGGATGGTATGGCATGGTGGATCAAAATCTGACGATACATTTCTGCATCCCCAATTCCTACAGTTTCAACAAAATCCCCAACACCGCGGACTGAAATGCAGTCCCAAACCATGACATAGCCTCCACCGTGTTTTACAGGTTCCTGTATCGACTCACAGTTGAACCTCTCCCCTGAGCACCTCCATGCATATAGATGATTCATCACGCCATAAAACCTGTTGGCACTGATTCCCAGGCCAGCTCTGGTGGCAACTGGCCCATACTTATTTTCCTCTAACCTTTCCTTAAGAACATTTTCTTGACAGCCACTGATACCATTTCTTTGTGACCAACTCACTACCTTGGCAAAACATTACTCCATTGTGACTGCAAATCGTGGACAGTCAATAGTACTGCAGGCCAAAGGTTTGTATTTTTCACATATTTCGAGCAAAGACTACTTGGATCATGTATCCAGGAAGGAAAAACAAAGATATGAAGAGAAACTATAGATTTTGGGGACTTGTGATCCATACTCTGCCCTGGCAGCTTTATTTAAATCTCTCCTAGAGCTCCAGGATGGTGACATCTAAGTGTATCAAAATCCTAAATAATTTATGTTTTCTATTTGTAAATTGGTTTCCATAATTGTTATGGCACTAGTAATAATATTGATTTCAAAGATCTAACCCTGGTAATGACCTACTCAGGAAAGGAAAGAAAACATTGTGAATGCAAACAAGTAAAAACAGAAATCAATAAGCAAATAAGTAAAAATGTGACTTTGGTTCAACCTGAATTTGATGCTAAAGGTCAACTCCAAAGCCCACACTGTGTTAACAATAACACAACAAATCCAAAATATCACGACAACACCCATTTCAACACTTGTCATATTCACAGTAAAGATCCAAAGTGTAGAAGAAAAACCACCCACCGTGTATACAGCAAAAATGTCAATACACACCACAAATCCCCCCTGTTGCCCACACCGTATGCTGTCATGAAAAAAGAGCCTAACTTGTCTCTCAGTGTTCAGTCATCTGTGTTCCACATGACCTGTTAGATATGCTTAATAGCTGAAGAACACTTCAAAGACACAATGACAGAGGACACACAAAGATCCCAGAAGTTTATTTGCCAGCTTTGGATGCATCCAGACAATCACGACTTGGCTGACGGGATGTAATGGAAAGTCCTAAGACTCATAGTGGGAACAGCACAAACATCAGATTCAAACAACACAGCGCAGCACTGTCAGCAGTAGAGTGCCAGCTGAAACAGATGGGCAGATAAAACAGCTGTGTGCCTAAATTAATAGGGTTTTCAGCATCAAGCTGACAGCTTGTCTCGGTGGACAATGTGTTACTCACTGACTATAAATGTAATCAGATTACAAAAGCTTTTTAAAAATCTAAGTGATGTCTTGTTGGTTTAATCAAACACATTTAGCCCAAATTTTCATGTCGAATTTGATTTTTTTTTCTTCTTTTTGTAGACAGCCGATGAGTTTGTTCAGTTTGTTTTTCCTGCTGATTGTAAATTGGATTATAAATTGGATTTGTTTGTAGATAGTAAGAGCAAACATAAAACATGTCATGATCAGTGGTTTGCCACCAGGTTTTGGTGTTATTGGAGTTTTGATTCTTGTTTAACAGGTATTTTATTTTCACTGTGGTATCTTGCTCTCAGTTTTTCTTGACTATTGTTTGAGGCCTTGATTTTCTTTGTACTCTAGTTTCTTGTGGCATTTATGCTCTAGTTACAGCTCAGTGTTAGTGAAGTTTGTGTTTGTTTTTAATTTCCTCGGTGTTATCAGTGTTTTTCTTTGGTCTTTCTGTGATCATTTTTGTTCCAGTAAAACTGTTTTTGTTTTGAATACAACCAAGTTTCTGTTCTGTATTTAGAAAGTGGATTGCTATTTGATTTGCTCATTATTATATTATGACCTTCTTTCCTTATCGAGTCCATGGTTTCTGTTTTATTTATGGATTTTTAGGGAATAGTTTAGTTTTTTGTGTTTCACATCGTCTAATATTTGTAGATTGTTGTCTTGTGTTTATGCCTCAGTTCCTTTGCATTTCCTTGTCCTGTAGTTGTTGTAAAGTGTTTGTTTTTTGATTTGGGTTAATTTTCTTCAGTTATTTCCTGTTTTATTTTCTAGTCTTTTTTTTGTCTGTTCTGTTTTAGTTGCTCCTCTGATCTGTATTAACTTGATTGCTTGAATGTTTTCATGTCTTGTTTATTGTGTTCAGCAGTGTCTCATTTCTCCTCCTGTGTCTCATCCCTAATGAGACTTTTCCATGTCTACGCCTTTACTCATTGAGTCCTCTTTTTACCTCCGTTTATTTGTGTGCTCCGTGTTTTCTTGCATTTTGTTTTCTTTGTGTTGTTGGACCAACTTGTGTGCTTCAGGCGTCAGTCAGGGATGGAGGCCCTGGCAGTCGATTCTCTGGCTATTGAACCTAGGTCCTGGGACATGGAACTTCACCTTTCTGGTGGGAAAGGACCCTGAACTAGACGTTGACAGATACTAACTACATATAGTCAGGATCACCTCAACAGACAGGTTGGATTAGAATGTGTTTGCTGGAGAGCGTCTGGAGTTGCCCTCAGAGAGAGGTAACAAGTGGGGCTTGGTATATGTTATTCTCTCGCTTCCTGCCTGTATGTTGGAGGTTTCTCTCGTGGACTTCAGGATTGCTTCCCTGTCCCTCCAGTTCAAGGAGCAGACTTTGACTTTAGTTTACCAAAAAGTTCTTTGATTAAACACTGGTCACCTGCTGACCCATTTGTATCCTTGAAATGTGACTAATTCCCCAGAGGAAGGGTTATGGAATTAGATCAGATTTGTCTATTTTTTAATTAAAAAATATGGTTCAGATATAAGGGACATGTTTTCTTGGCTATGAGTAGTGTGACTTATCCCACTCCTCACACCTCCTGAGTTGGACATATAAGTATAAGACTGTTTTTGGAGTGGAAACAGTGCAATCTATTTGCTAGTCTATGTAATTTTTTGGAGACATGGTAGTGTATCAACAGATGAATGTTTAATATTCATTAAGACTTGTGTCTATGGTCACCCAACTCACACAAATCCACCATTCAGTCTCCTGTTGGCTGCACTAATGGTTCACCCACTCCTGGATAAAACACTTGGCAGGCATATTGAGTATTTCTCAAAGCAGAGAGGAAGGCCTTCTGAGATATTGAACATCTTCAGTTCAGAGCTAATAATAATGACAGACAGGGTTTGAAACTTCTTCTTACAAACTCTAAACTGTAGATTGCTAGTTTCTGGTACTATGCGCGTCACTTCTGGAATGGGCTGCATGACAGCGTTAGGTTAAAGACTCACAATCCCCTGTAAGCGAGAGACGTTAAATCTTTTGCATCTCATTTTTCAGAATGTTTTAATTAGTGTGGCGAGTATGTGAGTGAGTGCTTGTTTGTGATAGATGTTTTAGTGTGAATGATTGTAGCACATGCATTAATTATGTTTTCCAGTTACTTGAGTATTTAATTCATCATCCACCCCAGTGCTTTTCTGCCCTCTGATCTTTACAAAAAAAAAAATATTATTTGTGTGTTAAGCAGCTAATTTACAAAATGATTTTTCCATACTTACAGAAAGTGATTTTCCTCCATCATACCCCAATGTTTCTGAAGTTTGTGTAAGTTCATCATTGCACTCATTGCCAGTAGAGGAAAAATAAGCAGTGCGGAAGGAAGTATTGGGAACTTGACAGTCTTTTGGGAATGACTGTTAGCATTCTAAAAGAAAATTCCTGAGACATTATTACTGCTCAGAAAGAGAGGGACAACAGCGAGGTTATGCACTGCAGACTATTTACTGACTGGAAATTTGGCCCACCATGTCTACATAACAGCGCTCATTATTTTACCTGATAATGAGCACTGTGATTAATGAGTAAATTACAAACCCAATAAATCACTTTATATTAAAACAAATGTCATTGTTGGTATTTAACTACACACTTCTATTGACTTCTATTAGACAACTGAGCTATAACTTCATTTCCATTCTAGTAACAGTTCACATCACCAGTTTTCTCAAGGCACCATATTTTGTAAGATAGAGATGCTGTAGTAGTAAAGGGAAACCCCGGTGATGAGACCAACCCCAATGACCAAGCGCTTGGCAACAGAGGAAAAGAAGAACTCTCTTTTAATAGGAAGGAGGAGGCAGGGTTAAAAGGCGACCGTAGATATAAGTTTAATGTGTGAGCCAAAGGACAAACCCTGATCAAAAAACGACTCCGTACTATAAAGTTTATACCTTTAATTGTAACATTATGACTGAGTATGCATTTTTATTATAAATGTTGTCATTTAAATTCATGTTTATGGCATTATGTAAAAATGCATTTATACACTCCTCTTTCAGCCACCTTGAAGTGCTTTGTGTCAGCTGCCTGCAGCAGTGTGACCTTCCTGCCTCTTTCTCTGGCTTGCTATATATATATATATATATATATATATATATATATATATATATATATATATATATATATATATATATATATATTAGATTGCACTTTCTTATAGAACTGGAGACAGTGTGAGACACCCTGTGAGCTTCACAAGAAGTGCATCATATTTGAACGTCTTGTGAAGTTTACTCCCTGGCCTATATTTTCAAATTCCTAAGCAATATTCAAGGATAGAAGAAAGGATTTTGGAGAAAGAGATTTTTGTCCTCTATTTACAAAGAAGCTTTCTCCTGTTTTATCTGTAGGGCATGTTTGAAAATGTGCCTCATGGATTGCTGGTCCATGAACGGGGTGTATGGGGACCGGATGTGTCACCAGGTTGATGACGTGTTACCACTGGGAAATGCTTCTGAGGATGCAAACTTTTGACATGTGGATTTGATACCGTCTAATGGTTTCTGATGAGCGGGAAATCACCTTGAGACTAAACTTTTCACATCTATTCTTAGGAGAGGAAAAAGAAGCCAAAAAAAGTATCGTCTCTCTAGCGCCATCTCAACAGAAGAAAACCTCAGACAAGGATGAGAGAAATAATAAATGTCAAGTATTATTTTATTTTCATTTTATTAGGCAAAAGTAGATATTAGATGTGCTTGAGTCAGTTTGATTTATCATCTGCTGAGACCAGCTGAGTGCCTCCTAATGACTTAGAAAGATATAATTCTAAAATGTTTGTTCTCATCAAAAAATAAATAGTCACCATTTTAATTAGGTGTTAGTCACACCTAATTAAAATATTGCTGTCCATGTCTGACTTCATTTTTAGGTAATCTGACCGAGATTTTTCACATTTTCACAAACAAAGCAAGTCGTAATCCAATATTCACAGTTCAGTTCTGCCAAAGGGGCCTTCCTTGTATGTCTCCGTCTCTCATGTGTACTTGCTTAAAGTCAATTAAAAGACAAGCAAAAATGATGTATTTTTGTGTTTGTAGACAGTAGTGATACCATGGATATGATAGTAAAGACAAATGGGCTGAGCTGATTTAATTTAGTCTCTGTTGCAAGTCTCTTATGAATGTGTATTTAGGTGCAGCGCTACAAATGCGCTGCAGGTGAAAAAATATCTGCTAACACACAGCATTGTTAGCTGAATGCACACTCTCAGGTTATTTACTGCAAATGAAAATCCTTTCTCTTATTCTTTAGAGATACAGTCATGTATTCGATCCTCGAGCAGGTGTATGTGCAGTGATTTAAATGATTGATCTGCCTTAACTAAATACACCATAACTGTCTCATTTGTGTGTAGATCAGTCCTATAGATCATAATGCAGCTTTCAGGGACATGGAGACTTATAGTAACGTAGACTTTGAGTTTCCTTTTAGAGGAAAGGATCACCATAAATCAATAAAAAGTTGCTCTCATTGATCACCTTTATCCTTTGATGGTGTGGTGGTGTTTTCTTGCTGCTCCCTTTAACAGGACACTGGGTATGAAAATTATATGCAATGGCATTCAAGGTCACGAGGTTTTAGGTCTTACATAGCAATTTCTAGGTTATATCTTTTGGAAGAATGGAGTTGCATCCCTCCACCTGTGTCACAGAAACTTGTGGGGTCAATGCCAGCATACACTGAAGCTGTTAGGAAGATATTTTAGGCTCGTTTTTCCTATAATTTTTCACCCCCATACCTTCACCCCCAGATGTGTCTGCCATACAGACACATAAAAAGAACAAAGGGTTGGAAGAATACTGTCTAAGGTTTATTTTTAGTTGAAAGAGAAAATAAATAAAACGCACCATTTTTGAACAGTTAGTGTCAACACCAACAGTCAACGGCCACGTTTTTCCTCTAGTGTTTGGATCTATTTGTGAACTCACCAGGGAAATGTTATATCAGCTCCAATCAGTCCCACCGACTGAGGGAACCAGCTGCAGCACTGCAGCATCACAGGAGGTTTAACTGTTCCTGCACTAGAGCCGGCCAAATCAACAAATCTGCTCTCTAATAAAAACTCGAGTGCAAAACAGTCATCATCTGGAGAATGCTGCGCTTGCCAATAGTGATGCATTCACTTTGGCTCTCTTGTGGTTCTTCCCTTTCTTGATCATTTACTTAAAAATCTAGGAGTCAAAGTCAGTTTATTTGTGGCCAATGGTAAATGGTAGATGTTACAGAAAGAAGTTACATTAAAATAGGCAAAGTTCATATCATGCTCAAAAAGATTCCAAACTCATGCTAGTAAAATGAATATATTTTCTCATTTTAGTCAATGATCAGTCTCTGTTTTGCATTATTGGAGTAAGTCACACAATAATTTACACAGTTTCAAAGCTGGAAAAACTGCCACTGGAATCCATCCAAATATTTATTACAAATCTTTGTCAATCTTACTGAACAGGAGCCGTCGTGATTTCAGTGGGGCATTACAAAAATAATAGCAGATTGAATTTATTTATGAAGCTGCTTTTGAGTGAATTACTTTCAAGCCAAGATGTGATGCTGGCTATGTGTAGTGGTACAGCTGCCTGAGATGTTAAAGGAGCTGCTTTTGCTGCCGTTAGCTATTGCAAAAAAATTCATCTTCATCCTCCAAAACATTTTCCCCACAAACATATATGGAAACGACATCTGTACAAGTTTTGTCACTTGTGCTTTACATTTGAAATCCACAGATTGGTATCTTACCTACAAAAGCTAGTTTGAAAGTGCATTATGTCATCACAAAATAACCAGGTTGACCAGGTGGGACTAAATGGGTTGAATCAGGGAAAAACATATCAATATGGGAGGAGCACAGGAATGTCTTTTTTTTTACTTCTTTCGTGTGTGAACATTTCATTTCATCTAGTTTTTTCAGCATATGGGCTACAAGCACGAAACAACAAAGAGTAATAAAAACAATTAATTTGAGATGTTATGTTATGTTAGATATATGTTATGTTTTACATAACATAATGATAGAAATAAGGACAAGGAATGTGAGACCACAGACAGCAACATAAAATGGTCCCAGTGAGCCAATATCACCTCTGGTTTAAATTTACTAGCACACATATTGGATATTTCTGCTTTCATGTCTGTTTATTTCACATCATTGTCACTGTTAGTAAAAAATGTAAATTCACAGCTCTGTGCGCACAACAACTACAGTCTGTCCAGACTAAAATGCAAAGTCTATATCCATCTCTGAAAGCAACCAAATATTGTCCAACTAAAATAAGGAGAAATAAGACATCTTGCCATCTGAATAGCAAAAGACTTCACCCTGCTTTTAACAAACCTCAGATTCCCAAATCAATCTGAATTAAAGTATTTGATTACCAGTTTCCTAGCAACCCAAGACCATGGCCATCTGTTGCTTCTGCAGGCAGACGAGTCGGCCGGCGCTGTAGCCAGCAGGGAGGAATTCCACCACCCTTTCCTTCTCTCAAACTTCTGCAGAGCCCCTTGTTTCATTCCAAAAGAAAGAGAAAGACCCAAAAGGGTACAATTTGCAGTATCTGCAAAACCCATCAAAAATACTACTTTCCTGAGTGCATTCTGTTCAATAATTCAGCTGCGGACAGAAGGAAGAAATGAAATATACACACAGATAAATGTTCCGCTCTGTTCCATGCAGGCCCTGGGAGGACAGCATACTTCTCCTAACACGATGGACTTGAAATTGCAGATACGTGAAGACAGTGTATCAGTTTGATTTCATCTTATGACTGCACCTGCCAATGTAAATTTGCACCAAGCATGTTTGAGGAGAAGCAGTGAGAGAAATTCTCAGCAGTGAATATATCCTTTTCAAACCTTTCATGAGAGTGAACCATTCACCACATCCACTTTATTATTCTCTTAGCCGCTTAACAAACATAGGGTCACATGGGAGTAGGGATGGGTATCATTTAGGTTTTATCTGATACCAGTACCAAACTGGTACTTTTGAAACGGTGCCAGTGCTTAAACGGTGCTCGAACCGGTGCTTAAAGAATGGAGAACACACACTTTGTCCAAAAACCTCTCATGTTTAGCTGTTTTTTTGTACAAAGATAACAATTTTAGCCTTTTCTGCAGCTATAGAGCATATATGGTATCACTCTTGGCTGGAAGCAGTGCTTAATAAATGGAAAAAACACAAACTTTGTCCAAAAACCTCTCATGTTTAGCTGTTTCCCACTTTTTCTTTGGTCATTTTAGCCTTTTTGGCCAGGGTGAAGGGAGTATCTGCCATCAAACAAGAAGACAGCTGCATGTAACTACGACGGTGTTTGCTAGTTCACCTTACATGCATTAATGTAATAACGTGGTTAGCCTACTCAATGTAAATTACACACCAACAACATTAAGCTACTCACGCAGAGAAGAACGGCTGCTGCTGCCATCATCATCCGTCATCATTTCTGCTACACTGGCAGGGCTAGGGGCCAGGACTCTCCTCTTCGGGTTCTTGGGGGATATTGCTAACTCCGGGTCAGATAACAGGCACCACTCCCGCAGTAGATGTGCACGGTGTGAGGTCTCGCAGCAAGCTATCAAATACGGCGCATTTCTCGGCTTTTAAAAAAAACGCTATACGTCGCCAGGTGTTTCATCAGATTTGAGGTGTTACCTCCTTTGACAGTATCACAGTATCAGCTTAAAGCACTTGTTGCAGGCTGCTGAGTTTGCATCTTTTGCTGTGAAGTACAGCCAGACTTTTTATTCTGTAGCTCTGCTCTAAAAGAACGTACGTACCTGGGCCCGCCTACTATCCTCGGAAAGGTAAAGTGATTGGCTAGAATCCAAAGTGTATGACATCTCAGGAAAAAAAGCACCGAAATAAAGCACTGAAATGTGCGCTGCTTTTCGGTCTGGTTACTACCGTTTATGTCAGAACTGGTGCCATAATGGCACCGGATACCGGTACCCATCCCTACATGGGAGCTGGGACCAGTGCATCACACACAACCACATACTTGCACACTCACACTTATGGACAATTTAGAATCACCAAAAAACCTAACGAGTATGTCTTTGGGCTGTGGAAGGACACCCACACAATCACTGGGAACAACATGCAAATTTCACACAGAAAGGCTCGAGCTGACCAGGACTTCAAGCTAGGAACTTTCTTCCTGTAAAACCTCACAGAAAGAAAGTTTTGGATTGTTTTAACTCCCTCAGTGGGATTATTAAACATTCACTGAGGCAGTGAGATGCTCCCACTAGAGCTGAGGAAAAGGTGCAAACTGTCTTCAATAAGCTACATAAATGAAAAATGGGGGAAATGGTTTACTCACTTGCACTGATTTTCAAAAGTCAGTTAGTGGTTTCCTGCAAACCGCTGCTTGATCACCAAGTCTTATCTCCTAGCATTACTGTGGGAACTAACTGTATGTTCCATGTGAATCTGCACTTTATTTGGAATCCAAGCTCCCACCAACAACAAATCACTCCATGTCCCAATAATCTACACATATTGGCAATTTCAGAAGCCACCGTTTTTACTGGCCTTATCCAAGTCAAAGAAGACAATTTATTCATTTTCAGCACTTTGTGTCATATTTCCATTTGGTTGTTCAATCTGTGGCCCTTCACTTGCTGTAAGCACTCTAACTCAGTCTGTCCCTCTGAGAAAAGATGCTTCCTCTCGGCAAATTAATATTCCTTTAGATTCTACAGAACTTGTCTAATATCTTTGAGTCTAATCCAAAGCAGGTTTTTTCCTAAAGGCTCAAACTCAAAATGTAAATTAAAGGTCACACTAGGATTCAGAAATATTTGTTGACACTGAGAGAGGCCCAATATAGAGCCATAAAAACAGAAATAGGACTGAATTTCCTCAGTCTAGATGCTGTTGGTGTTGGAGTGAGTAGGAGGAAATATGAAACCTTTCTTCTGAAACTAAAAGAACAATTTGAATGTGTAGTGTAGGTGGGCAATTGTGTAATTGTAGTTCTGTAAGGAAAGATTGGTGCTTTAGAGCCAGCATCAATTGACATATACCTTTGAGAGGTTAAGGATCAAAGCTGGGATAGGCTCCAGTTCGACCCTGAACAGGATAAGTGGAAGAAAATTGATGGATATAAACTTAGAACAAAAAGAAAGGAAGTTTTGCTTGGTGGATTATTTCTTACTTGTAACAATGGTTCTTGTTAATAAATCTTATAAAGTTGGAAAGCCTGTTTATTTCCCCTTAAATGGTACCACATTTGTGTGGCAAATACATTTGTGGTTTGAGCAGCAGAGTTGAGTATGTGGGTTAGACCCAGAAAAACTTGTTAAATCTTTGCCAGTGCCAAAGATTTTATTCTGCTACTGACTTTGAGCTTCTTGTACCCCAGATTCTGAAAATCAGGTCTCTGGTTGGTACCTGATGAGCTTGGACCTTGCTACAGCAGCCAGTTGATTCTCTACTCCCAGCATGTCACATTCTTGATAGAGCCCTATCCATAGGGTAATATCAAACTGATGTTTAACAAAGACAAGTTGCAGCATTATTTGGAGTGACTGCTAGTGCCATCTCCAAATTACAGGGCAAGTTCCATAACACGGGAGATGTCAGAGACAGACCAGTGGGGCCCCAATAAGATAACACGACAGGAAGCTGTTTCTTCATCATGTCAGCACTTAAGAACCGGCAGTCTTCTACAGATCTGCAGGACGATGTGGCTGTCTGCTCTCTACCCAGACAATCCAGAACAGACCGCACACAGGCAATCTCCTATCTCACAGGGACACCAGGGCAACTGCTGGTTGAAAAACGAGATCCCCTCCCACGACATTGTATGACCAAGTTGAGACTAGCATGAGGAGGAGGTGCCAGGCTGTTGTGGCCATGTGTATATATACATCAGTCCTCATTAGCATAGTGATTTGTGCCAGTGTGTAGTGACTATACAAGTTACAGAGTAAGCAATACAAAGAGTAACAGATTACTTTCTCCTGAAAGTGAGTAGGCAATGAATGCATTAGTTTAAAAAAAAAAGTAATGAGTAATGTGCAGTGCATTAAGTCTTTTGAGTAATGACCCCAACACACTACTTATCAAAATAACTCAATTATGGAAGATTTCCTGCCCTAATAAATACATTAGCCCAACTTAAGATACATTTTTGTATTACTGAAGTTTCTACTTATTTGTGTCTATTTGAGGGTCGTATAAACTGACCTTACAGGTATTTTTAAACACATGAGTGACTAGTTCAGCAGATTTTGTCATTGAGTTTACAAGACTAGCATGAATAATTACTGGACAGTTTAATTTATATTTATCAAAGGTTGGGAGGAAGGTTTGATGAAGTGCCTGGACAAGGACCAGGAGCAGGGCTTTGATGAGGATGTTGAAGGGACCTCAGGTGCGTAATCCTGTTCCACTGTCAGGCTGAGCCCTCAAGGATTTGTTTGCTCCAATTTAGTCAGTAAAGCATTTGTGACATTGTGTGCTGACATTGGGGTTCAGCTCAGTCCGTGTGTTAATTTGTAATAGTATTGGCAGGTCCTGCTAGTAAAACATACAAAGCAAATTCCAACTAGTCATTGAACATTCTTGTTGTTTATTTTGGGGACTGCCCACATAAAAAGGTTGCCAACAGCTAATTATATTATATGGAGCATAAACAATTGATAATTTTTCTACATTTGCAACAGATTGTCTACTATACTCCAAACAGAAACATGCTTTTAGGGCATCTAAAAAAAAGTGCTGGCGATTTTCTTGCAGTAGTAAAACATCCAAGGTTTGTGCAAAATATTACCTAGGACAATTTAATCACCTTATAAAGGAAATGACTTTAAGCTCTAATACAAAAAGTCAAGATCCAATAAGATCTTTGGGTTAATGGATATACTGAGAGAGAGAAAAAAGGTCTACAAATGAAAGTTATTGTTAGCATTATTTGTGTCATGGTTCTTGCATTCAAATAGCTTTTTGTGATCAAATAGTTTGTCTACTTTTTATCACAGTTTTCAATAACAAACAACATTTTACAAAAAAGGGAAATAAATACTTTTATGAACTTTATATTTAATGCAGTGACCATTTGGAAACATGTCCTTTGATGTATTTAAAGCAGTGATACAGCTTAGTGATGAGAAGCACATCCATCTAGCGTCCTATTAATGGGTGATCTATAGCTTTAAATCAATTCCTAAGCAAGCAGTATCTACACAAGGACTGTGGTACATTGTGACACACCCAAATAGATTTGCTTTAAACCCATTATTGTATCTTCTTAGGAATATCCCATGGCTTTATGTGAAACCTCAGTTACCCGTATCTCTCCAAGTGCATATCAATAGCTGTAATCTATTGTGGAGAAGGAAAGAAAAGGTTTGATCATCATTTTCTTTTTACCTGTCCAAACTAAATATTTGTGGTGGAGGAAGATCAGCTCACATTATTTTTGCCGACCACACAATTGGTCCAAATTTGACAAAAGCTTCATGCAGCTGTTTGCAGTCCTGCCAGCTGGAGATCCAGCAGCCCAAGTGACTTAATTTTTTTGTTTGTTTCTTTTATGTCCTTATGAAACAGCTTGTCTTTAATTTTGCTTGCTGTGTTGGATGCTATACGAGTCATGAAAACAGTTTTCAGTAGCAATCAATTTGGCAGTGGGACACCTAAGCAGTTTAAAATCTTTCTGTCGTCCTCTCTAACGCTAACCCTCCTTCTCCTCTCCTCTACCAGCCTCAGAGACAAAGTGATTTACTCCAGGGCTATGTTTAGAATCCACTGTCACATCACTGAAACACTCAGTAATGTTCGTCTATAATTAGAAACTCTAGTGTCACTTCTATTTTTTTTTTTCATTTCAGCCTGCTGTTGCCTTCATCCCTTGTTTGAGTATATGAGCTATACTTTGCCACCATATGGCTACCTGCAATATAAGTAACTTTGTAATATCCACAGTTTTGTTGCAGCACATTAATTTCCCTCCTGATTCTGTGTATGTGTCTGTAATAAACAGTATCCGCTGAGTTGCTGAACCTTTTCTAATTTATTCTTATTGGGGGAAGAACGTTTCCCGATTCTGTGTTGTTGTACACTTAGGTTAATTAATAGGAATGACATTTTCTGAACTTGCTTTTTCATTAATGTTAACCAAGTTTTGTAGCCAGATGTTCTGCATGTTTACGCTGCAAACATAGAGTACTGTGCAAAAGTCTTGAGTCAACCTCAGAGGTATTTTTCTCTCCTCACAGACTCACACCAGGAACTGTTCACGTGTTAGTTACAGGAATGGTTTAAGTCTGGTTCCTTTGAAGCGAAACATAAAGAAATCAGGTTTGAAACCAGATTTTAGCTCAGTACTACATACAGTCAGAACATTTGGGAAACTGACATCTAAAGTATTAGCATTTCCTCATTTTCTTCATCAGAAAATATATAGACACATCTTCTTAAAAACAGGGCTGACATAGAAACACTTCATTCATTCAAAGGAAAGCACTTAAACATCCATCTTTGTTTGTATTAGCTGTTGTCTGTTTGCTCGTAGGACCCTCCCTCTCCCCTCCCTCATCCACTGCTTGCCATTCTTCCCCGCTGCTGGCATTAAAAGGGGGAGGGGGGGCACCAGCCCCTTTGGAATCCTTCTTTGCCATCATTAGTATTCTGTGGGGAAATAAAAGGACCCATCTGTGGAGGTGGTGATGAGGGGGTGACAGGAGGAGGAGGAAAAGAGGGAGGGGGCATCCCCTGAGAGACCAGGGGATTAACCACTGACACATGGAGCCTGCTAATAAGGTGGTTTGGTAAAACCCATCCATAGGATCAGTATTTACATGTGTAACAGACACCAGGCACACATATCCATACACCTACATGCATGCTACAACAACAATGTGGCTTATACACTTAAAAAAGTGTCAAAGTCTATCACACGCTGCAGCCAGACACACACAGTAGCAGTGCAGCACCCTTTATTAAATTTGTAGTAGGGCCACATCTGGTCACATACACCCAGAGAACAAAAGAAGTGGAGGTGGGGGGGCAGTGTCAGATATGGAGATTTCATTCCATGCTGTAGAGTATTAATGTGCGTGTGCACACGCCAAGCATCTGTCACGTATAATTGGAGGGTGTCAGGTGTGGACATGGGGCCAGATTCAGTCCACCCACAACATGGATTGTCTGCTCCCGTGACTGGTAGAATCTGTGTGTCAACATCTATATTTATTACGGGGCTGACCCAGAGGTTTGGGAAGATGACTGGCTGATAGCGGATGAATGACTCTTGAGATCGTCATGAATCATGTTGCATCATCCACAGATGCCTCTCATCTACAACAGCCCCCATGTTGATTTAATCGGAATTCATTGATTGCTCCGAACATTTCTCCAGAGGCTTTTTTTTCTGGCTAAGTAATAAAAATAAATAAATACTCTGCTCGATGTCAGCTGTGTTCAGTTAGAGCATCTTTGTTAAAGCAGTAAAGCAGGACTTTGTTTGTTTTGCTCTCCACATTATATTGTCACCAAGTGCGACATCCAAGTGCTCGAGATCATGAACATGAGACCCTTCCTCTCAGGAGACTTTCCTGTCACTGGCACCGCTCAGGAGCCCCACAAGAGTCTCCAATGCAGCCTGATAGGAAAAAATCTCCACACCCCTCCTTTTGCGGGGAAGGTTCTGACACTTTTGCAGTTTTGTTTGCAAAAGCAGTCTCCGTGTAGACTTCGAGTTTCTGCATTACCAGACTGTTCATGAACGTCTGCTGACACGAGGAAGGGGGATTGCTCATTACCTTCGGGTTTCATTCATGCTAGCTAGGTAATGTGTCGCGCGGGTTGATAGCACCGCTCGGAGTGGGAATTTACTCATGGGATGAGGCAATTAACTGGGATGCAGTGCATGCTTCACAACAGTATGACAAGGAGTTCTGCCTCTGTCAGTCTCTCCGTCTCACCTAAATTTAACTTAAATGACAGTCTAGTTTAGCAAGCTCGTATATAAATAGATCACTGCAAATTGAGGAACAACAAGATAATATAGTGCCATTCAGCGCAAATCAGGATCTGATTGGCTTCATGAGATATGCTGGATCTAGAAATAGAATTTTGCTGACAGAGGAAGCAGTTGGGACCAAAGATCGATACGCTCTTTCTCTCGCTCCCTCCCTGCTTTAAACCTTAGGCATTTTGTCTGAGCGCTGCATTTTGTTTTCCCTTTTCCTGTCTGGCCATGCACTGACTGAAGAGACGGTGGTTTTGATTGTAATAAAGTTTACCTCTGAAAGACTCTTGCGCCTGCAGAGTCAGCTTGCCTCAGAATTATGCAGACTGAAGTTTAGCCACTTAGGAAACATTAGTTTTAAATGTTTAGCATTAGTGCTCAAAGGTTGTTTTTTTGTTGTTTTTTTTTTTGTTTTTTTTTCAATAAATCTGCCTAAAAACCATGAACTTAGACTTTTTTGTCTAACTTTCTTTTTTCTTTTCTTTCTTTTTTGCATAACACAGAAATGTATGTCCTGTGGTGCTGTTTGAACAGCATTACCTATAGGCCACGTTTGCCTAACTGTAGTCATACAATCCTTACTTAATCATAATCATTAATAATAATATAAAACATAATCAGGACAGTGTTGGCATGTGGAGATATTAGAAAGCAAAAGTATTTTAAAAACATTAGCATTTTATAGCTGCAGAACTTCAGTGTAAATTGAGATATTTTGTTTATGTTTCTAGTGCAAATTTGGGTGTTTAAGCTGAGCCAGAAACGTTAATGAGCATGCACAGTGGGTTGCAGATTGCACTTCAAGAAAGGTTGTTTTTTTTTTTTTTGGCTTCTATGATAAACTTCTAGTTAAATGAACGAGCATCTACTTGAATTTAAATATTTGATTTTTATTGTCATGGCTACCAAGTCCTCCTGTGCAGCATTTCCAGTTTCTATCTGCCTCTTTGGCTCTCTCCCTGTAAATGTGTGAATACACAGGGAGTATTACTTCATGTAATGTGGGAATTTGCATGGGCTGTCCTTAACGTAGTTATCTGGTCGTACATATGTGAGAATAAAGTAATTTATTTATGACAGACAGTGATGTGACACTGGGTGCTGAGTCGAGTAGGGGAGACCGGGGATAGTTGTAACATTTTTGACATTTCTGTCTGTAAATTAGAGCTCTTTTAAGGTAGTGGATTCAAAATGTAATGCAAAGTATTTACATGTCTCGGCTATTAAATAGTGCAGCTATTTTCTCTGCAGCACAATTACCCATTGCATGATATGGCCTCAAACACAAAGAGTGAAATGTTACAATTAACCCCATAGTCTGGGTTAGTTGTAACATATCCTGGGGTGAAATGTAACACAATGAAATAAGGGTACTAACAAAACATTAACATGTAATCTTTGTTTATTCAACACATGAATGCACTTAGAGCCATTTGAACATATTCCACATAAATTGGAATTGGAATGGAATTTTCTGCAACTGAATATTTCATTAATTTTGGTTGGTCTTCCTTGAGTTTGGCCTCATTGGCTCAGTGGGCATTATAACCTACAACTCTTGCACCAATTTTGAACATAACAATGAAGCTGAAAAAATGTAGTTGTTCACCAGCATCGCAATTCCATTACTTTTTTATCATGGCTTTCCTTGGTGTGGTTTGCAAAGTGCTTCAGAAAGATGAGGAAATCTGTTTCTTGCACCCATCCTGATTTATTTCCACTACCAGTACTTCCTACTGGTCCATCTCTTACACAGTGGTCTGCATAATGTATGTGTGGGAACACAAACAGTCGGGGAATTCTGTTGCCAATGGCATTAACCGCATATACAAAAGCGACCAGTGAACCTCTCTCTGCTGATGTCTTTGCCCCAACTTGTTTAATATAAGTTAAAGTAATAGTGTGGTAAGTTTTAACATCTGCATTATTGTTACAACTAACCCAGACTGTTGCTGTTACAACTGACCCAGACTCCTATAGCCATGAACTAGCTAACATTACAGCCAACGGCTAAAACATTAGCACTAAAGACCTACACAGAATATATCCCCATAGACATACAAATAACATAATTTAAGTTTGATGAGTTTAACTGCAAAGCAGATAATGCTATTAGAAATTGAAATAAAGTAGAAAAACTATTTTTTTTATAACTTTTTGGCATACAAATTACTTTTTTTCGTGTTAAATTGTCTGTGTTTGACAAAATGTGCTGATTTTTCACATGTGATAGCAGAACTGAGTTGGGCATGCACAGAATGAGTCACATCATTTGAAACTTAGCCCCGATTGGAGAAATTGGAAGTGTTACAACTGACCCACGTTACAACTATCCCCGGTCTCCCCTATTTATGTCCTGGCCTCTGTAGTGGTGATTATAAGCTGTAAATTAATGTCCTAAACGAGCAGCTAGATGGCGTGTGTCCGGGAAGGTGCGAAATTTGAAACTGTGAGTCAAACAATAATGATTTTGCCTTGTGAAACATGCGCTAGTCAATCTTTCCCCATATGGCTCCGAACATGCTTGCAAGCTGCCGTCGGTCAGTGACGATTCCTCCTACACCAAACAGTGGAAGTGATCTGGGCCTGCACTGCACGTCCAGCAAAACAGCAGCAGATGGTGAGAATTCTGGATCTGCGAGCCTTTGTGATGGACACCTCTGAGACTCGAATGAGTGACAGCTGTTTCTCAGTACGTGTCTGTTTACTGTGCAATCAGCTGCCCGGGGGGGTTGGCACAAAAAGCTTAATCACAGATGTGATGTCATGAGCATGTGCCCTTCGGTGTATCATTAACTAATGATGTAGGAGGAATCGGCACAGGATAGACCTTTTAAAGAACTGCATAAAATGTCATTCTTTTTTTTCTTTTTTTTTTGTAAAATCCTTTTTTGAATATAAAAGCAACTTTTTCATTCTTTAAAGAAATTCATAAATATTCAAAACACAGCCTCTAAAAATAAACTCATTAAGCTGCGTTGTTTTTCTGTAGCCCACTGAACACTGAATTACAATGCTTTCTGAAAATAGATATGTACTGTAATAGAACCTTGATTTTAGCAACTTTACTGATACCAGTTGTGGAGAGTTAAAACAAAACTGATGATATTATATTGATTATTTATTTGTATACACATATAAAACATATATAGACATGTGGTTATGCCTATACATGGTTATAAATGGGGTCTAAATATATGTTTGCTTTGCTGTAATATACAACATATATTTTGTGTTCAGTAATCCATGATTGTGTCCAATATCTGCTCATTTAGAATGAGGTATTTCAAAACAGTCTGAACTCAGGTTGTAGTCACAGATGCAAAGGCATCCTCGTGATTTGATTTCCTACTATAGATGAACAAAGGAACCTTAAGGAACAGCTGCATGTATCTCCGGTTTGAGATATTATGTATCTGAACCATCTAAACACCCCATTTGTAAAGTAGCGGTTGATTACACTCATTGCTTCACACCGTGGGAAAACCGTAAAACTGGGAAGCTAATGGGTCATTAAGAGATTTTAACTTTTTACTGCCTCATTTTCAATATTTATAGCCTTTGTTTACTGTTTTGTTTGTTTTTTTACATTATTTTTCTGTTTCGGAAGACTTTGTTTTAGCTGTTGTCTTTAAACACTTATCACACAGTCATTTAAGTATATCATACACTAGCAAAATGTGTGTGATTATTTGAATCCGTTCAACACTTAATTCGGACAAAGATGTAACATCGTAGATCCGGTCATTATGTAGCTTCTCATTTTTAAGTTTCTTCTCATCTGTGTTTTTTTTTTTTTACCTGACTTTTCCAACTTTGTTGAAAACTGTGATGTTAACCTCCAAAGTTTGGTGAGCATCTAATATTTGCTGAATGGCTTCACTAAACATTGATGCTGATTTTCCATTTTCATCAAGCACAAATAGTGTCATTTTCACATGAAATAAACACTCACAAGCTCTCACTGGAAGAAAAGCATCTGAAAGCTTGGTGTGATCATTGCTGAGAAATATTTGACCAATCCACACAGGGCTTATGCAGGACTGACTGGGTTGTTGACCTTGACTCGGTCGATTATTGGTGGACTTAAGCAGCCCTGGCCCAAGTTTAATCCGGGCTACTTATTTTTTGCGGTGAAAAAAACCTGAAAATGCCTTTATTTCATATTTGTGTCTTATGTTTCCACTCTTCTTAAGACCAGTCAATGAAATTATTTCTAAGTGATTATCTGCAGTCTGTTTGTTTGTATTTGGAGATGTCTTTGGTGCTTAGCAGTCATTGCCATGTTGTTTTCACTGCATTTCTCAGTAATCACTGTGCCAGCATGATGATGTCACTGGACTTGCAGCAGCTGCCAAACCTCCAAACAAACAGGCATGAGCTGTCCTACTGCAACTACAAATAACAGAAGGGATGAAATTAACACAGTGCCTCAGTGACCATGTCTGAAGAGACAAAAATATCTGCGACATGTTAAGGAAGAATGATTCCATGTCAAAAATGCTGCTTTCCATTGATTTGAGTTTGGAGCAGGCAGCTGGACAATTTTCCAAACCTTTTACATTTTTATTATTTTGCACCAAGTCTCATCTCTTTTCATTTCACACATGTTAATTTACCACAGCAGTGTGTCATTACATTTTTGTCTTTTCTCTCTCTTATTCTGTGTTTTGTCCTGTCTGTCTATTCTCTCTTTATTCCTTTTCTCTTTCCCCCATATGACTGCCCCTCCTTCAACCTGGCTTTGCTGGACGTTTCTTTCTGTTGAATGGGAATATTTCCTTTGCACCATCACAAAGCTCTTGTTCATAGGGCGTGGCTTGATTTCCCAGGTTTCTTTAAGAATACTGTAATATCTTTACTCTGTAAAGTGCCCTGAGGCGATGTTGTTGTGATTTGCACAATATAAATAAACCTAAACTGAAGTGAACTGAAAAGTTGTTGATACAACTTCTTATATTCTGTCAGAGAAGACAAAAGACTTT
The DNA here is from genome assembly GCF_963576455.1 of Neolamprologus multifasciatus. Lineage (NCBI taxonomy): Eukaryota > Metazoa > Chordata > Actinopteri > Cichliformes > Cichlidae > Neolamprologus > Neolamprologus multifasciatus. Next base: position 14,131,632 of record NC_140456.1, on the reverse strand, counting down.
GTGTTCTCAGCAGAAAATCTGAAAAGATTTACCTTGGAAATTCTGCAGTTCATTTCAAGCCAGAGGCAGCATTAAGATTCAGTGTCAGTCTTCCTTTAGATTAAGTTTCACCAGGTGGAAATGCTCCAATGTCCCAAAAAGTTTTGGGGGAAAGTTCCAGAAGTAAGTCACCACTACTGCTTGAACGAACAGAACAAATTTTCTCAGCCAGCTAACTTTGGCATTATTGTAAAATTTAACAAGTTGCACCAACTGTGGCAAACTAACCATCACAAATTTAACATGAAACCAAAGCAGGTATAATAAGATAAGATTGCCATCCATGTGCAATACTGTGCACACCTCATTTCTTATTGTTTTGCCTCCAAGGAGTGTTTGTTGACTGAACAGAAAGACTGAACATAAATGACTGAATGACAGGAAACGCACACAAGGAGTTGACAACAATGAGACAAGGAAGTGACAGAAACTGGACTGGTAAATGAGAATTGGAAACAGCTGAGAACACAGAATGAATCTAACTAATGGAACAGAGGAAGTAAAACAAAATATAATGCACATAAACAACAGGTTATCACAATAAAGCAGGAAACATAGGAAACTAAGCAGTGTCCATACTGAAAACACTAGGTCAACAACCCAGGTACCTTGACAGTACCTGATCATTTTCAGAGGAACAGTTGTTTGTTTGTTGAGCCAGATAACACTAACCAATGAATCCTTCAAGCATAAATATGGTACCAAACTTACAGAATGAACCCGTGTTGGGTTTAACAACAGTTTGTGGAAATGTTGGAGAAGTCTACAGCTTCTTAGGAGTGGAGATACAGACGTCACTTTTATTTTTATTGCACAAAAGAAGAAATGCAAGAAATGCAATACAACGGTGAAATGCAAACTGTGTCCAGGATAAAAACAACTGCAACAGCACAACACAACTTCAGCTCTCTGCAAGCATCTGCATAGCGAAGTGATGTTAAAGCTGTATGCTGACCCCAGCCCAGCAGCCAGAGCCTCTACTTCAATGGATAGTGAAAGCAATGAGAGTGAGCAGTAAGGCTTGCAGGACTATAGCCTCCTTTTTTCCGCCTGTACATGTTTGTACAGTATAACTACTTTGGTGATGCTTGGAAATCTGTTTTTAACTTTGCTTTGCGTTGTTAGTTTTGTGTTCATAGGTTAAAAACTAAAAGAAAGTTGTGTGTGACCTCATCAGGATAGGGATTCATTTTGGTGTGTGGGACTGTAGTCTCAGGTTTATACTGTTATCTGACAGTTACACGACAACTGATTTCAGGTCATTTTATGGAGTAATGCAAAAGTAATGCAGTGATCTGTCCATCTATGGATGCACACAGCAGAGAGCTTAACAAAGAACTCATTTGTATCTTTTTTGAACAGGGCACTTTCTTTAGCTGAATCTACAAAAAAAAATATCCAACTATATCTGGCCTTATAGTTGATTCATGCTTCAAGAAGCCATTCTTCAAGGAGAAAAGGCTGAGTTATGCCATATTACCCAAGAACTTGTGTTAAAATCAAATGGAACAGGTCTAATGGACACAAATTTGTCATTTTTAGTGTATATGTTCATCAATATGTAAGGGAGAGAAACAGGTTCTGTCATGATTTGGGCAGCATTTCAGCCAGTAGTGTTGGAGATCTTGCCAGATCGATGGCATTATAATTGCAGAAAAGTACGGTCATTTTTGAGTTACACGCAATACCATCTGGAAACCTTGTAATAGGCAACAGCTTAATTTTTCAGCATGGCAATGATCCCAAACACACTGCCAATGCAGTAGAACCATAACTGGATAGAAAAACACACAACGTGGCACTATCAGTCATGGATTGGCCTCCCCAGAGCCCAGACCTCAACATTATTGAAGCAGTGTGGAATTATCTTTACAGAGAATGGACCAAAAGGCAGCCAAGATCCAAAGAAGAGCTTTGAATGTCCTTCAAGAAGCCTGAAGAACTATTCCTGAAGACTACTTAAAGTCCGCTCATCTAAAAAAGTTCAGGCTGTGTTTAAAAATTTGGCCCACTCTCTAATGTCATCAGTCCAGCTATCAAGTTATCCATGCTGCTATAGACAGTGTTGCTAAACCTTGCCACCACAGTAACGGTTTGTAAATGGCGGAACAGGCATTGTTGTCGTTTGTAGGTCTGCGATTGTGTAACAAAGTATGAAATGCAAATGACATGGATATCTGCCTTAGGAACATTAATGTTTCAGCAGTGTGTCAATCATTGTAACAAATGTTACCTGATGGGAAGAGCTGTGTAGGAGGGCAACCCTTCCAACAAACGGAAGAGGAAAAAAAAAAGAAGAAGCGAGAAATGGTGGGATGCACAAGCACAGTCTGTTTTTCTACTACACGATTTGGATGCTTTACCCCGGGGAGCACAGGATTCTGTTCACAGGTGTGAATGAAGAACCTGCTTGGTTGCCTCGCCTCCCTATGTTTCCCACTTACACTTCTCTCCTTATAGCACAGCTTCACTTTTTATAGAGCTGCCACAGACAATTCCCAAAGAGTTGTGTGTTTCTCTGTGACAGGCATTTCCTTTTGTTTTGAATACATGTGAAAAAGATGGGAAAAGCCTGCTTTGTGCCTCTGCCTCTCAAAGCGATCACTTACCTTTTTGGTGTGCGTGTGAGGATTGGGGTAAAGCAATCTCTAGGATCTCTATATGTGAACCCTTGGAAGCATGAGACGTTTGTAAGACTGGAAGAAAAGGAGAAGATGCATTTTAGAAAGGCAGAAAAAAAAGAATGTTAAAACAGGAAACTCTTCTTATTATAATCAAAAGATGTTGAAATAACACAGGTTTCTTGAATCTTTTGTGATGTAAACTGGAGAAAGGGGACTTTGCAATTTCTCTTTTCTCCAGCAACTTTTTCTTCAAACATTTGTTGTTTTCTTTGTCCACAAAACTTGTTTTTGTCAGGAGTCATGCATTCAAAAGCAGTACTGTTCCATCTGTCTGTATTCTACAGTCTCCTCAAATATTTTGCCTATTTATTAAAGCATTTCCCACCCTCACAGACACACACGCTCATATTGCGTTCATTAAAACGGAAGAAGAAAGATAACATAACCACAAGCTGCGTGTCAGTGTGAAAATTTGACTCTCATGAGCACATAACCCATGAAGCCTGAGCCTGACAAGCGTCTCTCTCTCTCTGCTCTCCACTGTTCTCCATTCATTAACACTCATCTCATTCAGGAAATCTCTCACAACTTTAGAGACATGAGGGTGAATGATGTGGAAAGGGGTGCAGCAGTGGGTGTCTGTAGGGGGAAGGAGTAATAGGCTGTCTTCCTCCTTCATTTTAGAGGCAGGTGAAAGAGATTGGGAGGAGAATTAAAAGAGCATGAACATATTTCTTCTCGCAAATCTCACACTGAGTCTTCGCACCTAACTTCACCAGCAGTGATACATTATTCAGTGTTTGCACAGCCTCGCCCTAGACTAGAATGGGCACAGCGAATGTACGAGCTGCAAGAAAAATTAAAGGCAAAAAAGACGGTCAGGCTGCAAGATGCTGGTTTGTTTGCATCCCGCTGAACCTTGAAGGTCTGCGTGCGTAAGGTTTAGATATTGTCGTTCGTGACCGTGTTTCTTCTCTTCAAGAGCCAAAAATGTTCTTTGAGTTTGACGTATTAGCATAACAAAACGTCCCAGTACCGCTCCCACTCCCCAGGAAGTTCAAATGCAACCCACCCTGCCACTACCACTGCTACCAGCAGAAATGTTGAGAAGCACATGGGACAAAACAGCTCTCAGATCAAGTCTTTTGGAGAACCAAGCTGAGATCAGACAACTTTAAAGAAAATTGTTTGATGTCGAACAACGCAGAGCAATGGGGTTTGGGGAATTTTTTTTACAGTTAAATAGCAGTGACTAACGGGAATATAGGGGGTTCTGGGAATAAGCCTATTAAAATGTGTGTTAACAAATTAGGGTTTTCACTGGCATGCTGGACTCGCATGTGAGAGACAGTGTGCAAATAGTCTTTAACTGAGGGTCCAATTTGCAAACTATTCATTATTTTCTATTTATTATGTTTGAGCCTACACTTAGATCAATGGGTGTATATATTGGCCCCCACAGACAAGATTATTGTCTGCACAGTCCCAGACCTTCTGGCAAACGCTTTGTCTTATTAAGTAAATCCACATCTATGTAGACTAGACCCAAGCATAACAAACACCCAGCTTTATAACACCTGAAGCATCTACAAATAGAAGACTTGATATGGCTGTTTGAATTCTTCTTCAGAACTGCTCCAGTCAATATGTTTATATTGACTGGATCAAATTACTGTGTGATACGAAAGGACATACTTGTACAGATGGTTCATCCGTTTCCTGCAGCTCCGCAGAAGGTTTTAAAGTTTTACTGCTTATTGTTCAGATTTTTAGTTCGAGCGCAGCAACAACTTCACTTTCAGCCACAAAAGCAAGACGTTTTTCAGAGGAATGGGCAACCAGAGCGCTTAAGACAAAGATGTAGACAAACAAGAAAGAAAAAAAAAAAGAAAGAAAAACTCAGAAGCTGAAAGGGTCTGAACTACACTTGGAGAGGTGGATGGAGACACAACTACACATCTGAGATCTGCTGCATATCTACAGGATATGCAAATAGGCGACTGTTTGCTAGCATAGAAGCTGTATAAGTTTATAATATCTTGTTTTTCTAGCCTTTCGTGCTAGCCTCAAGGTGTCTAGAGATGATTCATTTTTTTCACAGATGTGTTCTCTGTTCTCTAAATAGGTTAGAATGTGTAATTTTTATTCATGACTTTTAATTCTTTTCTTTTTGTTTATAGCAGGCATATTGCTAAATGCACCATTCTTTAGTCAGTTTATTAGTAGTCATCAGCAACAACGTCACCTCTTAAGAGCTTGAAAAATAGAAATCAATTGGACTTCTTCAAGTTTGTGAAGAAGTTTCATGTGCTTCACATCCAAGACGAAACTTCAGTTGACCTACGTCCAAAGAGGTAGGTCTTTTGAGCTTTGCATGTGTGTCACATGATCCAGTCTTTGGAGGTTAAAAGACAACAGTTGCCTTCTTTTTTTCAAGTTCTGAAGATTACTGTGAACTGAATGACTGAGGATCTGCACATACAGTTACAATGTAACCTGTATCCTGTGTCCAGTCTATTTTATTGGTACTTTGCACATTATGTTTTACATTACTGTACATTTTCATTTGCTTTCATTTTCATTTTTTTTCTATTTTGTTGTTAACTGCTTTTCATTTCTCCAAATCTGAATCTTTTCTCACTTTTTTTTTTTTACCATGTATGAACTGATTTTATTATAGCTTCATTCATCATTTGTTCTGCCATTTTTAAAACTCCTAACTCCTAACTTGGCGACTGTTGTAATGACCACTACACGTGATATTTTGAGCTTATTTTTGTAAAGTCGGGTTGTTGTTTTTTCAAGGTGCACTCATGTTCAAGCTTAGCTTGGAGACGTGTACATTTAGTAAAGTAGCTGAGAAAATGATGGTTGAGGTTATTTTCTTTCCAGGCCAAATAGCCTCATAATAAATGATGGATAGTTCTGGTCACCCATGATTACTCAAGCAGCACAGGTAAAGTGTTTCCCTCTAAGCCAGAAGCAACTCTTGATCAGTGGTCCATGTCTGCAAACCCTCGCCCACATCTCCTATTTTCTCCTCCCTGTCTTTGCTGTCTCTCTCTCTCTAACACGTTGCTCCCAGAGGGGTTGATGTTCACCACAGTGTGCCGCCTGCTCAATGGTAGATGTGACAGAGCCCGCCACAAGAAGGGATTTAAGGGAGAGGAGGATTGAGGTATTTGTGGCTGCCACAATCAAGAGTTTCATAGCAGGCATGACAAGACTGCCCCCCCACCCCCACCCCGCTCAAACCTGACCACTGAATGATTCATGGGGTAAAATGCAAGGGGGTGGAGTGGGTGGGAGGGTGATTGCATCACTGCTGTGTCTGGGCCTTTCTTGTACTCCTAACCCTGACATGCAAGAGAGATGTTACGGAAGAAGGAGGGGGCAGTGTTTGCACTTGAGATAAATAAACACACAAACACACACACACACAAAAGTATTGCGAAGGGAAGGAAATGTTAATCATACACACAATAGAGCAGTAGTGCTCATTCACACACACATACACACTTCTGGCTTCACATGCTCATCAAAACATGGTGACAAAGAAAGATGGGCGTGGCCATGTGGGACTGGGAGAGGTGTGGGTATCCCCACTGGAAAAGCCCTGAACAAAACCTCTCCTTCCCCCTCCATACGTGATTAAGACGTGTCTGGAGGCAGAGAGCTGATTATTAAAAGCTTGTTTGATTCCAAACTGTTTATTGAGGGAGTTAGACTCTAAATTTAGAAGATCTTTCCATTTTCCCCCAAGAGAACGAAACAAAACAAAAAACCCAGAGAGACAACTCCTGCGAAAAAATCAGTTGTGGAACAGCTCAAAGATGCTAATACAGATTTAAGACGTAGAGTGCAGAGAGGAGAGATGATGCGGCACTATGAGGAGGGAGGAGCCATCTTTTATTGATTCAGGCATTAATGTACATTATGTACAAATTGGTCAAGGGTGGCCCCTTATGTGGAAGCTGTGCAAACAAATTGATGCATTTGTCTCAATATCCACTTGTGGGGGTGAATATCAAATCCAATTTATGTATGAATACATTTTTTTGTCCGTTTCACCTGCCTCATTTGCTCCATACAGAACAAGTCTTGCAGTCTCTGCTTGTCAGGTGGACCGAAGCTGCTTTTCACTTTGACAGCAGAAGAGCAAAGGGTTAGAGGGGGTATAAATAAAGACCGGAGACAGCATTTATAGCACACAGGTAGGTTTAGCACAAAAAAAAGGTCCCTGACAACCAACAATCTGTCAGCCTTTTCTTAGCAACAGGGCAACTCCCATGAATTGGTGTCTTCGGGGAAGAAACAGAGATGCGCGTCTCCGAATGAGTGTGTGGCAGTTTCTCATGGCTAACTCACTTTGTTGAATTTCATTAATCATATTTAATACCTGTGCTCCTCTGTGGCAGTGGCTGTTGGTGTTATTACTGTGTCTCTGATAGACACACATTGTGCATCTATTTCTTCTGTTCAACAGGCAGCGTGTGCACACAAATGTAAGGTGTGATGCAGAACCCCATTCCAATGCAGAGCCCGCTCAAGGTCTGCCTGTGCAGTGCACACAAATAGCCCAAAACACTCAGACATGCACACAAATGCACAGAGTCTCTGTCTTTGTCTCGCTCCCTTTTTCCACACATAAAAACACACTTGACACATGCGTACACATAACCGTGTCCCTTTGTGGACCGTTGCCATGCAACATTTCTCTGATTGGGTTAGTTGAGCTCTGGTGCATGTGCACTCACAGACACATACACACACACACATACTCCTGCTGGCTTATGAGTATCAGATCACACACATAATCCTTTGCCACACCCATCCTCCTCGTCTCCCACAGGACACAGCTGCACTTCCAAGGCCAAGGATGGAGTGAGGAGAAACACAAGGCAGTCCAGGAGGAGAGAAGCCCTGTGTGGGGCTCTGCAGCTCAGTTGTAGCTTCTCTTGATGAGCTCCTCGGAGATGTTTGATGGTTCTTCAGTTTGAATTGCAGGTTCATTTATTTGTGCATATTCAACCATTTTCCTTTCCTCAACTTGAAAGGCACAAACACATCTGTGATTTCACTTTTTACGCATTGCAAACGTGTCTTTTAAAAGTTAGACCAACTTCACACAATGCATTTGCTGCTTTATTTTCTGCTGTGCTTTATGTTTGTTACAGGAGGAGATCTGTGCTCATGGAAATAGGTGGTTCTTCATGTAAGCTCAACATTCATAAGCGGGCAGTAAACTGCAAACAAAATCTATATATTCTAGTCAGCGTGTGTGATGTAACTGTGGCTCTGCTGCACTTTCTTTGTTCAAAAGACACGTCTCCTCGAAAAACAAAGTGATGTATTTCAAAGATTAGACATTGATTAGAAAATGTTGTTGTTTACAAAAATTTATTCATACAAATCTTACAACACTTTCATAACAATGACAAACGTAAAACCCCATATAAGGACTCCTGTGTGTATAACGATGTCACTTGTACTAAGGTTCACTTTTAAAACACATTGTTTTCAGATAGATAAGAGATTAAACATTGAAGTAAGGCGTTCGGCGCTTTCAGAAATATCAACAACAGGCATTTTCTATGATCTGAACAACATCTCTATTATATTCTCAAACCCTTTTAAATCTAGATAGTGATGCACAAAGTTGTAATATGTAGGGGATATTTTCTCATTGATAAATTACTGACCCAAAAGAATCGACAACACGTCATAATCAACAGTAACGAACACTGGTCATTGTCTACTGTTCTCACAGACACTGAACACCCCATGCACACACACACACAAACAATCAGACACACACACATACATCGCCTGCTCCACTGACATACACATTCTATTCACTTTTCTAATATACTTTATACTCAACAAATCATTGCCATGCTTTAAAAGAAAGCCTAATTCTACTACTCTTGGGGCAGACTAAGCCGAGCGATTAAACAGAGGAAAAGGAAGTTTTAATGTAAGCTAATGGACTGCAGCATTGTAGGGCCACTAAAATTGCCATCTGTCACTTGTGGTGAATATTCTTTTTAGTATTTTTTTTTAGTATTTTTTATGTTTTTCTCACGTCGAAGCAAGGCACCAAAAGCCAAAAGCTGTTTCCACCTCCGCATGCATGTTCAGTCACTCGTCCACACAAACAAACATTAAATGCACACACGCTCACAGATAAACGCAATATGCACATACGCACTCACGCAAAGCCTGTACGATGGAGCCAAATTGAAGAAGGAGTGTGTTGATAGTTTCTATGGGGGAACACAGGCCACTGATTAGATTGCAGGGGTGCATAAAGCTGCATTTGCATAATGTTGAATAAATACATGAGATATCTCTCTAATAAAAGTCATAGGGAATATCCCTCTGCTGGAGGGCTGAATTTCATTCACCTCTGTTCTGCTGGTCTCATCCACCTTGACTCACATACTCTTAAACCTTCTTATGAAACCAAAGTGAAGGGAATTCAACGTCTGACATCTTTTTTTATCAGACTCATTAACCCTGATCTCACTTCAGCAGGTGAGCAGAGGCAGTGGTGCCATCACTTGTTTTGTTTGTTTGTTTGTTTCTGTATTGACGTGCGACAAACCTCCTCTGGCTCGTGGGTGCTGTAACCTGTGTCTTATGCAACAGGCTACTTTGCTTGCCTTTCCTCTCTCGCTCTCTCTCTTTCACACACACACACAAACACACACCGTCTCTTTTCCCACTGCCTTTTCTTCGACTCCACACACACATCTCTTTATCAGCTAACACTCTTCACCTGCTTCCTCACATACTCTAACACAGATCAGCTTTACAGTGAAACTAGAGCATTAACATCAAACCAGAAACTTGGCATGGCAATCTAGAAGCTAAAGAACTTGAACTACTACTACAACCAAGACAAAGGCAATCAGCATATAAGGGAGGTGAGGGGGTCCAGTGTCTTGTTCTATGATATCCACAATGACAGCAGCAGGACAGGTAAAAATAAAATCAACAAGTCAGTGCAGTACCAGTTTCTACCACTTCTAGCCCTCTTTCTTCACATTTCTGTCACAAAACATCTGAAAGGGGGGTGGGGGTGGGGGGGGTGCTGAAAGAGGCTTAGCACAGCTCATCTCCTACACAGCAACAAAAGCACAATCGCATGCAGTTTGTAAGTGAAAATTAGCACGGTGTCAGTTTTCACATGCACCATTAAATCAGAAATAAGAGTCCAGTATCTCTAACCCCAACTCAGACGCTACCTTCCCTCTCCTCCTCTTTTGTCAAACTGCATCACTTTCTGCTCCTTCTGAGTCCTTTCTGAATATTTCGGAGCTTTGCCAAAATACAATCAACAGTTTAAGCATTTTTTTCCCTTTCTCTTCTCCATTTAATCCTGTTGACTGAACAGAGATAACACTGAGATGACTATGTGCTCTGTGTAATTTTTATACTGTACACAATACACATATGTGAAACATTCCTTAGACAGTCGTATCGAGCATAATTTATCTCCCACTGTAAATGACTCTCGAGGCGAGTGAGCAAGCAGTGTTTTCTGCATACTGTTAACAGCAACTCGAGTGCTTCCTTTAGTAAAGGCATCAGTGCCCTTGCAAAAGACTGCAATGAAATTGGAAAGAAGGTTGAATTTTTACCAGCACTTACATTGACTGAACGTGTAAGTCAATCGGTTAACCATCAAATGAGAGGCTGTGGAACAAAAGCCGTCTGAATTCCCCTTGGAGGGGCAGCAGGCTATACAAACCCACAGAGCTCCCATTAAGGGAGCGTGGAGAAGCGTGGACAAGGGCAACATCTATCATTTAGGATAAGCCGGATATGCCTCACATAGCATGCTCACTGCTTCTTTGGGCCTGTTTGGAAAACAAACAACACTAAAAAAATAGAACGTTGGTTACAAAAATAAGTATAACATTCAATACTTTGATTGTCTTTTTAAAATCTATTTATTTTCTGCATATGTAGATGACTTTTAAAGATTTCAAGCGCATAATGTTGAAGGTGCACAATTATCTCTTTTTTTACTGGTTTCTTCTTCTTTTCTTTTTTTTAATCATTTTGTTTTGTTTTCAACATCTTAAACATGAAAATAAAATATTGGTCCACAAAGTATAACTGTGCGGTATCAAGTGCTTTTGTACAAAAAGAAAAAAAAACGATATTATTATTAAAATATTCATTTTAATGGCTTTACTTCATACATAAATACATGTTGAAAGAACACAGGCGCAATCCACTGGTTGGTCAGATATATCTGAATGACTTCGATTTAACGACTGGATGTATATACACAGGAGGGCAGTTTGAGCGCCTTAACAGCGCTACAAATAGGCAAGCCGGCGTCCTTTGTTCCTAACTCTCTGTCTGTACCTTCTACCCAGAACCGCTGCCAGGTATTTCTGCACGGCCATCTGCTTTCTATAGCGACTGTAGCTGTCAGTGAAGATCCCATCTGAGTGTCTTTTGGATAAGGGCTCTGATTCTTCCTCCATGCTGTTGTCGTCACTGAAAAAATACAGAAGATAAATAAAACAACAGTGACATTAGTTTAAGCTGCGAGGTCTTGACTGGTTTGTGC